>NC_135714.1:109526036-109835067 GCF_964656455.1 Halichoerus grypus
GGTATTGTGAGAATTGGAAAGAAATAATATATATTTCTATAACCTCCTCTATCTTACCCAGTCTAGTGTGGGATGAGTTGTTCTTGGTGAACTTATAGGAGATTAATAGCAGCTTTTTTTAAACTGCTTATGTATCATTTTAAAAATAATTTTTTAAAATGTAAGTAATCGGGGCACCTGGGTGGCTCAGTCAGTTAAGTGTCTGCCTTTGGTTCAGGTCATGATCCCAGGGTCCTGGGATTGAGCCCCGCATTGGGCTCCCTGCTCAACGGGGAGTCTGCTTCTCCCTCTCCTGCTGGCTTGTGCTCTCTCTCTCTCTCTCACTCTCTCAAATAAATAAATAAAATCTTAAAAAAAATAAAATGTAAGTAATCTAGTTAATCTATGACAAAGGAGAAAAGAATGTACAGTGGGAAAAAATAGTCTCTTCAATAAATGGTATTGGGAAAACTGGATAGCTACATGCAAAAGAATGAAACTGGATCACTTTCTTACACCATACATAAATGTAAACTCAAAATGGATTAAAGACCTAAATGTAAGACCTGAAACCATAAAAATCCTAGAAGACAACACAGCAGTAATTTCTCTGACATCAGCCATAGCAACATTTTTCTAGATATGTCTCCTAGGAATGGGAAACAAAAGCAAAAATAAACTATTGAGACTACATCAAAATAAAAAGCTTTTGCACCGCAAAGGAAGCCACTGGCAATACAAAAAGGCAACTTACTGAATGGGAGAAGATATTTGCAAATGATATATCTGATAAGGGGTTAATATCCAGAATATATAAAGAACTTATACACTCAACACCAAAGAAACCAATCTGATTAAAGAATGGGCAGAAGATCTGAATAGATATTTCTCCAGAGAAGACATCTAGATAGCCAACAGACACATGAAAAGATGCTCAACATTACTAATCATCAGGGAAATGCAAATCAAAACCACAATGAGATATCACCTTCCACCTGTCAGAATAGCTAAAGTAAAAAAGACAAGGAATAACAAGTGTTGGTGAGGATGGAAAGAAAAAGGAACCCTTGTGTTGGTGGTAATGTAAATTGGTATAGCCACTATAGAAACAGCATGGAGGGATGCCGGGGTGGCTCAGTCGGTTAAGCTGATAAGGAAAAATATGTATCCTAAGATGGCCAATCAAACCAGCAAGGGAGTCCCAGCCCCTGCCCCAGGGTTCTCCCGGGTTCTTCTCTCTGCTCTGCTTCCTGCGAGCGCCAATCCGGGTTCCTCTCCCTGCCTCGCTTCACGCACGCGCCAAGAGGGCCCAGTATGCGGAAGTAGAAGTGTATAAATTACCCCCTTTGTGCTTGGGGCTCAGACCTTTGGAGATCACTCTCCTCTGAGCCTGCCGGTGTTAAATAAACCTCCTATCCTCCAAGATCTCTGAGTGCCGCTTGGTTCTTCCGTCGGGTGATCCAGTCCAGGTTCTGTAACATTTGGTTCCCTGACCGGGTCTATGGTTTCTGATCGTTAAGTCACAACACTGAGACCACTACGGCTAAGCCTCACCTAAGCTCCTTTGGGACACAGCCAGACGGGCATCTGATTGGTCTCCTCACCTCAAGAGGCACCCCCCCTTTGTCTGTCTCTGTGCCCCCACACATGGGAACATCACCAGGAGGTCAGGGCAGAGTAAACCTACGGTTTTAGAGACCATGATCAAAAATTTCAAGAAGGGGTTTTTGGGAGACTATGGAGTCAGGATGAACCCCGGCAAGTTGAAAACCCTATGTGAATTGGAATGGCACACCTTTGATGTCGGGTGGCCTTCAGAAGGGACATTGGATGTCCCAGTGATTCGCTGAGTAAGGCTAGTTGTAATAGGAGAACCAAGACACCCTGACCAGTTTCTGTACATTGACTCCTGGCTAGGAATTGCCCAGACCCTTACCCCAGGGTGCGATTCGCTTGCAATAGGCAGGGACAGGTCAGGGTCTTAATGGCCTCATCTGAGCGACCTAAAGAAAATCAGCAAAAGCCCCAGTGTCCACAAATCCTAGCCGGAGATCCTGAGGATGAACTGATCCTGCCCCCACTGTTCATGCTTCCAAGACCATCTACACCTGGCCCTTCGGCTCCAGACACTACACCGCCATTGGTTTCACTGGCACCCCCAGGCCCAGAGGATCCACCGATGCCCCCAGGCCCAAAGGATCCACTTTCTCCAGATTCAGCAGCCAGGCTGCACCCCAGGCCAGGTGCAAGCGCCCTCCAAATGCCGGTACAAGAGACACGGGAACCTGAGAGGCACGATGAAGATGGGATGGTCCAACCCGGTCGTCCCATGATGTATTATCAGCCTTGCGGGAATAGACTCAGACTGAGGGGGACCAGGCTCTTTCCTCCTTGGCCCCCATGAACCCACAGTCAGAATGAAGGTGGGGGGCCAACCAGTGACTTTTATGGTTGATACTTGGGCCGAGCACTCTGTTGTCACCTCCCCAGTGGCCCCTTTCAGCAAAAGGACTGCAACCATCGTTGGGGCCACCAGAACGCGGGCAATACAACAGCCCTTTTGCCAGGCTCACCAGGGCGAACTCGGGGGGCCACAAGGTCTGACATGAATTCCTTTATCTGCCTGATTGCCCCATCCCTCTCCTGGGCCGAGACATACTCTCCAAGCTTAGGGCTCAGATAACCTTTGAGCCCACCGGACACACTAGCCTCTGATTGAACCCAAGGCAAGAGGAGACAGGGTCTCTGGTACTAGCAATTACCATGCTGAGGGAAGACGAATGGGGCTATTCTGTGCCCAGGCCCAACCGAGCAGCCCACTGGAGTTCAGACTCGCCTTCCCTTCAGTATGGGCTGAAGACAACCCACCTGGACTAGCCCGGAATCGAGCCCCTATCATTGTTGAACTGATCCCAGGAGCCCAACCTCAGAGGCAAAGACAATACCCCCTTCCACAAGAAGCTAAGACTGGCATCCAAGAACGTCTGGCCAAACTCAAAGAAGCAGATATTCTAGTCGAGTGCCAGTCGGCCTGGAATACCCCACTCCTGCCAGTCAAGAAGCCAGGAGGGGGATACCGACCAGTTCAAGACCTGCAGGCCATCAACAAGGTGACCATCTCTCTGCACCTGTGGGCCCGAATCCACACACCCTCCTTGGCCAAATCCCAGGGTTGGCCAGATGGTTCACTTGTCTAGATTTAAAGGATGCCTTCTTCTGCCTCCGCTTAGCTCCCCAGAGCCAGTCACTATTTTTGCCTTTGAATGGACTGAACCTGATACAGAGCGCCAGATGCAACTAACTTGGATGTGCCTCCCGCAGGGGTTTAAAAACTCACCCTCTTTGGGGAAGCGCTGGCCACAGACCTCGCCAGCTTCCCAAGAGAGGCCACATGATGTACCCTCCTCCAGTATGTGGATGACCTCCTCCTCGCCAGTGACACACAAGAAGACTGCACAAAAGGCACAAAGGCCCTCCTACAGCTCTTGTCAGACTCGGGATACCGAGTCTCATGGAAGAAAGCACAAATCTGCCAACAAGTCTGATACCTTGGTTTCTTCCTCACCCAAGGGAAGAGAGAACTAGGGCTGGAGAGAAAGAAAGTCATCATCTCCCTACCACAGCCCCAGACAAAAAGGGGCCTACGAGAATTCCTGGGGGCTGCAGGATTCTGCCGCATCTGGATCCCTGGGTTCTCGGCACTAGCAAGACCCCTTTATGATCTCTTAGGGGGACCAGATCAAGAACCCCCTGCCTGGACTGAGGAAGCAGAAGCCACCTTCACAGAGCTCATGCTGTTCAGTGATGGCAGCAGTTACCTACAGGAGGGTGCCCGGAAAGCAGGTTATGCAGTAACCACAACCACTAAAGTCCTAGAAGCTAAGGCACTACCAGCTGGATGGTCAGCTCAACTGGCTGAATTATATGCCTTAGTCTGAGCCCTCACCCTTGGTGAAGGCAAGCGAGTCAACATCTATACTGACTCTCGGTACGCCTTCGCTACTGTACATATACATGGGGCCATCTACAAGGAAAGGGACCTCCTAACCGCCACAGGACATGCTATCAAAAACAAGGAGGAGATACTGAGACTCCTTGAAGCCATTTGGCTTCCAAAGGAAGTAGCAATCCTGCACTGTAAGGGTCACCAGAAAGGAGACGACCCCATAGCGTGGGGAAATTGTCTGGCAGATGAGGCAGACAAGACCACAGCCAGTGAGGACATGGACAGAGCCCCTTCCCTCACCATGGTCCTGACACCCCCGGAAGAAGTCCCTCTGCCCAGTTACACTGAAAAAGAGAAAGAATGGGCCATGGCTGAGGGAGCCACCATGACTGTTCCAACAGCAACTGCAGGGCATATAGTCAAGGAATACCACCAACTCACTCATCTGGGAAAAACTGCATTAGAGGCCCTTCTCAAGAAGCACTACTACATCAGTCAGCTGCCAGCACTATGCCGAACAACGAGTGAACAGTGCGTAACATGTGCTAAAAATAATCCTCTATCTGCACCATGGCCCCCACCAGGTGTCCAGAGGATGGGAGCAACCCCCTTCAAAGATCTAGAGGTAGACTTCACAGATGTGCAGCCAAGCAGGGGGTTCAGATATCTCCTAGTAATAGTATGCACATACTCTGGATGGGTCGAAGCCTTCCCGACCAGGATGGAGCAAAGCTGAGAAGTAGCTAAAGTCCTCTTGCTGGAGATTGTGCCCCAGTTCGGCCTGCCATTAACAATCCATAGTGACAATGGACTTGCATTTGTGGCAGACATTGTACAGGTCTTGACCAAATCTCTCAACATCACCTGGAGACTCCACACCACTTATTGGCCCCAAAGTTCAGGGAAAGTAGAACAAATGAATCACACCCTCAAGGGAACCTTAGCAAAGTTTTGTCAGGAGACTAACCTCCCATGGCCGGATCTGCTACCCCTAGCTCTCCTGTGTGTTCCCTGCACACCTGGGACACTAGGTTTCTCCCAATTCGAATTAATATATGGACGGCCTCCCCCATGCCGGGGGAGCCTTCCAGGAAACTTACATCAGGTTGGAGATAAAAAAATAAAGGAGCAGCTTCAGGGCCTGGGGACCACCCTAAATAAATTACAAAAGTACACCATCGAGAGGGCCGCAATCTCCTTAGGGTCTCAGGTACACTCCTTCCAGACAGGGGACTCAGTTTGGGTCAAAGATTGGAAGAAAGACCCCCTCAAACTGCAGTGGACAGGGCCCCACACTGTTGTTCTAACCATCCCTACTGCCCTCAAGGTCTCAGGTGTCACCCCGTGGGTCCACCACTCAAGAGTGAAGAAAGCTCATCATTCGGATGAGGATCCGTGCCAGTGGAGAGTCCAGCCAGATCTCACGAACCCGCTCCAGCTTCCCTAGGGTGTATTATTGCACTTACTTGTCCACAGGTTTCATCTGCTGACGGGTTAGCCATGATGGCTCCCTCTACCTAAGGTCATATTTTACTGGCCTTCTGCTGTCTACTCCTGAGTGCATTTCACCATGGTTTTCTGGGCCCCAGTCAGTCCCGGTCTTCTGCTACCTGGTGTGGTGTTCCTCCTCACTGCCTCTAGCTTGTCCAGCCCAGCAAGGGGGGCAAACTCTCGTATCACCGTTACTGGCAAATGGACTTCCCAGCTTATCCCCCTTAATCCCACACCAGCGCCCCCACTGACTTCTTCCACCTGGGATGGACACACACTGAAATTTGACCTCCACTCCAATGGATGCCAGCTTCTTGATACCTCCTGGGAACCTCATAGACGGTGTTCCTACCATGGCCCTCACTCAGGTTACTGGCTGGTAGATATCTACATCTGTGGGGGCCCTACACCTCAACAGCCAAACACCTGCTCCCAGTTCTGCTCGCAAGCCTGGGGATGCGAGTCCTGGGTGGCAACTTGGCCGGGAATGGAACAATGGTTCAATGGGTGGTGGAGCCTCAAACAGTGCAGTGACATCCGGATTTCCTTGTCACGCAATGCCACCCCATCCTCTTGCCCTAACAATCACTGCATACTGCTCACTCTCTCAGTCCTAGAACCCAATGCCACATCATGGGCCACAGGAATCACTTTCCTGTTGGGCCAATATCACTCTATAGGGACCGACCCCATGGCCAAGTTTATGATTAAGTCCGTGTTCGCCCCAAGCCTTGCAGTCAACCCTCAGAGTCAGACAGAAAATAACTCACCCTGGCGTATCCCTGGGTCCCCCATCCACACACAGCAAGCATCTATAGTACAACAGTTAGGTATGATAAACGCCTCCCACCAAGCGTTTAACCACTCAAATCCACCCTTAGCATCTGACTGCTGGATCTGTATGAAGCCCGGTCCCATCCCATACCTAGGTGTCATCCTCAACCAGTCCACCGTGTCATCTCCCACCTTGGGACCGGGGACCTCAGATTATCCTTTTCTGGCTCCAGTACCACTGCATGGAAACTCTTCCTCTCCCGTCACGGGTCACAGTCGGGTCTGTGCGCCTAACAACACTTTTCTGGCTTGTGATCAAGATGTATATATTTGTATCACCCCGCACAATCAATCATGCATGCTTGTCAATCTCTTACCCGATCTTTCAGTCCTCCCCGGGAGCCATGCCCCACTTATATGGAGACCTCCTAGCCACCCCCGACGTTCCCCCATGGCCATCCCTCTTATCGTGAGCCTGCTGGCCACATCCGGTGTTGCCCTCGGCACCACCGGTGTCAGGATGTCTCAAGTTCAGTACCAGGGGCTAACTCAACTCACTGTGGATTTTTCCACCCTCACTCAATCAGCCCTGGCCCTGCAGCGCCAACTCGATTCACTGGCCTCAGTGGTCCTCAAAACAGGCACAGGCTCGAGTTGCTTGTGGCCGTGCAAGGGGGACTCTGCCGCTTCTTACGAGAGGAATGTTGTTTCTATGCTAATGAGTCGGGAGTGGTCCAAGAAACTCTGACCCAATTACAGGAATGAGTGAATCACCGGTGGGAAGCACTCCAGCAGACGACTTGGTGGGATTCCCTCTCACAATGGTTCCCTTGGTTCGCCCCCCTCATCGGCCCCCTCCTAATGCTCCTCCTCACAGCAGCATTTGGTCCTTGTGTTCTTAATGCCCTTACTAGGTTTATCACTGCTCAAATTGCTAAGATCAGACTCCAGTTGCTCCTTACTCACTATCGCCCCTTAGAGAATGAAAATGATGCCCTCTAAACTAGGTGTTTAAAGGGGCATCAAAGGGGGGGATGATAAGGAAAAAATCTGTGTCCTAAGATGGCTGACCAAGCCAGCGAGGGAGTCCCAGCCCCTGCCCCGGGGCTCTTCCAGGTTCTTCTCTCTGCTCTGCTTCCTGCGAGCGCCAATCCGGGTTCCTCTCCCTGCCCTACTTTGAGCACGCACCAAGATTGCCCAGTATGCAGAAGTAGAAGTGTATAAATTACCCCCTTTGTTTGTGCTCAGGGCTCAGACCTTTGGAGATCACTCTCCTCTGAGCCCGCCTGCGTTAAATAAAGCTCCTATCCTCCAAGATCTCCGAGTGCCGCTTGGTTCTTCCATCAGGCGATCCAGTCCAGGTTCCGTAACAAAGCATCTGCCTTCGGCTCAGGTCATGATCCCAGGGTCCTGGGATTGAGTCCCAGGTCGGGCTCTGTGCTCAGCAGGGAGCCTGCTCCTCCTTCTGCCTGCCGCTCCCCCTGCTCTTGCTGTGTCTCTCGCTGACAAATAAATAAAATCTTAAAAAAAAAAAAAGAAAACAGCATGGAGGTTCCTCAAAAAATTAAAAGTAAAAATAGTGTATGAGCCGATAATTCCAGTACTGGGTATTTACTCAATGAAAATGAAAACACTAATTTAAAAAGATATATTCACCCCTATGTATATTGTAGCATTATTTACAGTAGCCAAGATATGAAAGCAACCTCAGTGTCTATTGATAGACAAATGGATAAGGAAGATTTTATATACATATATATATGTATGTATAAAATGGAATACACATACATACAATGGAATGTTACTCAGCCATAAAAAAAAATAATGAGATCTTGCCGTTTGTGAACAACATGGATGAACCTAGAGGGTATTATGCTAAGTGAAATAAGTCAGACAAAGACAAATACCATATGATGTCACCTATATGTAGAATCTAAAAAACAAAACAAATGAATAAGCAAACAAACCAAAAGCAGATTAAGACTTAAAAATGCAGAGAACAAACTGATGGTTGTCAGAGAGAAAAGGGGTGGGAGGATGGGCAAAATCGGTGAAAGGGGTAGGGAATACAGGCTTCCAGTTATGGAATGAATAAGTCATAGGAATAAAAGTGCAGAATAGGCAATATAGTCAATGATATTTTATAACAGAGTATGGTGACAGATGGTGGCTACACTTATGATGAGCATAGCATAAAATGTAGAGGAATTGAATCACTATGTTGTATACCTGAAACTAATGTAACATTGTATGTCAACTATACTTAGATAAAAAGGAACTAAAAAAACAATACGTGTAAGTAATCCATGAACAAGGTTTTATTTTTTTAAAGATTTATTTATGTATTTTAGAGAGGTGGGGGAAGGGCAGAGGGGGAGGGAGAGAAAGTCTTAAGCAGACTCTGCGCTGAGTGTGGAGCTGACGTGGGCTCAGTCTCAGGACCCTGAGATCATGATTCAAGAAGAAACCAAGAGATGGATAATTAACTGACTGCGCCACCCAGGCGCCCCTCCATGAACATGGTTTTAAAAAGTAAAAAATATGTCAAGGTTTAGACCAAAAAGTATTATTACTGTGTCCCACTCCTCACTTCTCAGAAGTCCCCACCTTGGGGTGCGTGGGTGGCTCCGTCATTAAGTGTCTGCCTTCAGCTCAGGTCATGATTCCGGGGTCCTGGCATCAAGCCCTGCATCGGGCTCCCTGCTCCACGGGAAGCCTGCTTCTCCCTCTCCCACTCCCCCTGCTTGTGTTCCCTCTCTTGCTGGGTCTCTCTCTGTCAAATAAATAAATAAAATCTTTAAAAAAAAAAAATGTTCCTACCTTTAACCATTTCTTTGTTTAGTTTTTTGTCAGTGATCCCCATACCTCTTAAAACATACTTACTATGAATTCTTGATTCATCTGCTGCAGACACTTTATATTGATATCCTGCAATGGTAGGTGAGAATTTAGCTCATTTACAACCCCCATCTTTCTTTCTCTTTGTATTGTAATTATATTAGTATTTTTAGTTCTAAGCGTTACTTTTGTAATTCAAAATAAGGTACCTAAAACCTCTCTTGATCTATTGACATAATCTCTTGACCATTCACTTTATTAAGTGAGAATATTGATATTCTGCCCTTTGTGATACACACACACACACACACACACACACACACCCCTTCTTCATGTTCCAGCTCCTCTCAACTGTAATTTCATAATGTCAAGGTTGATAATATTTATACTCTATTCTGTAACATATTTATTCTCAAAAGTCAGAGTGATTTATTGTAAGATTTTTTTCTTCTCTTTCTTTCTTTCTTTCTCTCTCTAAAGATTTTATTTTTTTATTTGAGAGAGAGAGAGAGCATGAGCAGAGGGGAGGAGCAGAGGGAGAGGGAGTGGCAGACTCCCCGCTGAGCAGGGAGTCTGATGCAGGACTCGATCCCACAACCCTGAGATCATGACCTGAGCCAAGGGCAGACACTTAACTGACTGAGCCACACAGGTGCCCCTCATTGTAGGATTCTCTGAGGATTCATGTCAAGCTCAGTGGATCATCACTTCTGGAAAAAAGCCCCTCTTTGAAAATTGGAGCAGTATTTTGTTTTCAGTATTCTGGCCTCCTACCTACAGACTGTGGTTTCTCAATTTATTGAAAATGGTTCTGAGCTCAAACCTAGAAGTCCTTTTAGTACCTTGTATTACAATGTATCTGGCTTAGAGTTTTGAGTTAAAGTTGTCCAATGATTTTTTTCTTTTTTTTAAATTTTATTTTATTATGTTATGTTAATCACCATACATTACATCATTAGTTTTTGATATAGTGATCCATGATTCATTGTTTGTGCATAACACCCAGTGCTCCATGCAAAACGTGCCCTCTTTAATACCCATCACCAGGCTAACCCATCCCCCCACCACCCTCCCCTCTAGAACCCTCAGTTTGTTTCTCAGAGTCCATAGACTCATGGTTCGTCTCCCCCTCCGATTCCCCCCCTTCATTTTTCCCTTCCTACTTTTTTTTTTTTAACATATAATGTATTACTTGTTTCAGAGATGCAGGTCTGTGATTCATCAGTCTTACACAATTCACAGCGCTCACCATAGCACATACCCTCCCCACTGTCCAGTGATCTTTTAATATCTTTTCACCCAATCTTTTTAGCCTTCATTTTCCTCCTGATGTTTTTGTTTGGTCTTCCACACTTGAGGACATCCTTAATGGAGGAGAGTACAGTCATTCTCTGTTACCATCTTCTACCATCTGTTGATGCTGTGCCACATTCCTGGGGCTACTCCAGTCCTGCTTTATTCTTTTTGTCTAAACAGAACTTTAAACATCCCTCATCCCAGTATGCAGTACTTTCCTGGTGAAAATGAAAGCTCAGGCAAATTGTGTGTCAATAATGAGAAATTTGGGTTTAGTTATTTATCTTGCTGGATTCACACTGTGACAGAACACTAATTAATTAATTAATTTTTACTTATATTTATATTTTTTGAGAGAGAGAGCATAGGAGTGATTGGGGTGTGGGTGGGGAGGGTGGGGGGGCAGAGGGAGAGAGAGAATCTTGAGCAGGCTCCACACGCAGTGTAGAGCTCTACACGGGGCTCCATCTCACAACTCTCTTCCATGCTAACATGCTGCTGGTACAAGTTCTCACTATTAGGACATTTTTGTAAGTAACCTAAAACTCTCTTGCTGTAATATAAACCAGTTCCTTCTTTTCCCCCAGCTTTATTGAGATATAATTGATATATTACACTGTATAACTTTAGGGTGTACAGTGTGTTGATTTGGTACACTTGTATTTTGCAAAATGATTACCACCATAGCATTAGCTAACCCTTCCATCCTGTCACATAATTACCATTTCTTTTTTTGTGGTGAAGACATTTAAGAACCACTGTCTTAGCAACTTTCAAGTATATAATACAGTATTCCTAGCTATAATCACCAAGCAGTACATTAGATCCCCAGAACTTGTTAATTTTGTAACTAGAGGTTTATACCTTTTGGCCAGTGTCTCCTCATTTCCTCTACCCTCCAGTTCCTGGTAATCACTATTCTACTGTTTCTCTGATAAACTGATTTCTTCTTGTTCTATTCTCAGTGAATTTTTTTTTAAAGAATATTCAATCACCCTAAATTAAAGGATTTTTCCAAAATGGTATGATTTCATGCGGGATTAAGGTTATAGGACCTAAGGAGAAAACACTGAAAAAAACTGACAGGTTTCAGATGAGGCTTACATCACATGGCCGTACTTCTCATTTCCAAGCAAAGTGTGTGTGTGTGTGTGTGTGTGTGTGTGTGTGTGTGTCTGTGTGTTTGGCTGATATGATGGTCCCTTCTTCCACTTCTATCCAACACACTAAAGCCTTTTCAATCTAAAGTTTAAAACTATAGTGAAGAATGTAAAATTGCAAATCTAGGTGTTCACAGGTATTATAAGCTTCTGGAGGAATGTCAAAACACTTTTTTTTGTTCTGCTCATGGATCATCCACATGGCACTTTCTCTCAACCTTGTCCTAAGTGACATGTTCTTTCTGGGGCTGAGTTCAGAAGCCCAGATCCATCAATCTAGAATGGACTAAGACCCTGGCCTGGCTTAGATGAGGGTGCAGGGATCAGTATCAGAGTCATGATCAGGACTCAGGCTAAGTGATTATGGGGGAAATGGCTGACAGGTGGAAAGAGGCTGAGGCAAGTCCTGGAACAGGTAGGCTTGGGAAGCGAGGAGGCCCTCAGACTGGAGACGGGAAAATTTCTTATCTAATAGTTACAAATACTAACTGAAATAATCAGTGCCTCTTATCAGGAGGCAACCAAAATTTATGCCTCTAATGCTACCCCCAAAGAAGGCCCTTTTTGTTCTATAGGGCTGAAATCTTTATTTGGTTTGGTGATCGAGTGAGAGAGATGGCTCTTCCATGCAAACGTCCTCAACACCTCATCTGCTGGTAACACTGCACCTTCAAATGGATTTACATTTCTTTGAGGAGTCAGGTTTTCATTTTGCCTTAATTTGGAGCAAGTAGATTACCTGGGATCATTGTGTTTTTCTTCATTGTAGTTTTCCTCCTCGGGAATTTTGTGTTCCTAGACTGAAATAGGCTTAAGCAGAACCGTGTGACTTGGTTTTGACAGGCTTGAATCTTTTCCACAGAGAGTATGATTTCCCTGGATACTTATTTGGTGGGGGACGGCTGAATCAACATGTTTTAAGTTGTAATTCACTTTGTGGGTTCCAGAAACAAGATTTAACCAGTTTTTTTAAAATTAGGAAGTTTTTCAGATCATACCTATTGAAGAAAACATTAGAAATACGCATACTAGTGTAGAAATTACTTCAGAACAAATGTTCATAGGTGGATTCGTTTCATCCCATTCAACAGATGTTTATAAATGTCTAATACTAGAAATTGAGATAATAAGAAAAAATAAGGAATTGTCTCTTCCCTTAGGACATCCATAGGAGCTGTGGAGGCAGAGAATTACCTATAGAAAGTGCGATGAGTGCTATGGCCATTTTACTTTGTATTAGAGAATTTCAGCACAGCTCTGCAGCCAAAGGTCTTCATATTCAATATTGTCCTCTAAACAGGAGGTTTTTTTAAATGACCGATCTGATATGGTGGCTAAGTATAGCTTTCATAGCATGTGGTTGTTTTGATTTATCACTATGTGTCCTATATCCCCAAAGAGACTAAAATGGATTGGTTTGTGTTTCCCACACTAGCTTGGAAGCACTACAGATATATTTACATTTGAAGTGTCAAAGAGAAAATTATCAGTTTGGAATTTAATCAATCAATCTTTATTTCTGCTGGAAGAGCTAAGTGTATATTATATTGTATACTTTAGAGTCCCTCCTTTCTGAAAACAACACAAAACCCTACTTTTTATTAATTAGCATGTTAATTTTTTCAAAGGTGAGCAGGAAATTGTTTTAGGTTAGTTCCTATTTAATGCAGTTTCCTGATGAATATTTATTTTGAGATGTGAGGTTTGTCTGTTTCTTACTAGAAGCCCAAATGAGAACTCAAAGTGTGTGTGTGTGTGTGTGTGTGTGTGTGTGTGTGGTGATGGGGGGGCATCCATTACTTTCCAGTGCATCAGTATAAATCCTTATTCTTATTCATTATTATTCACTTGGTTCCTCTTACAATGTGAATAGAAGGAGAAAAACATTTATAGATCACTTAAAACATTTTACCAGAAGAAAGGGAACAAATTAGCCCGCTTGAATCACTAGCTTTGCAGAGGAGAATGAGCAGAAGATATATTTAATCTTTCATCAAAGACTTTATTTGAAATTACTAATACACAGTTCTGCTCAGAACAGTGCTAAATGAGTTATTAGAACATTTAAACAAGATCATCATTGTTTTTATTAGCAGTATTATTCCTTCCTCCTTTTGTTAGAAAAACACCCTGCAGTGTGTGCAGATCTGTTTAATTGCAATGCTTTTACATTTTCCCTCAAATGTAGTTGACTTATTTTATAAATATTTCAAGTACGTAATTGCTATTTTGCTTTAATGAAAATCACAAATGTATTTAGATAATCTAAGGGGTTAGAACCCATTTGCTCCTGTGTCGGGTTTATAGGAGAGGTAAGTATAACTTGCTGACTGTATGGACTGTCATTCTGAGAGAGGGTCTCTTACCCTCAGAACCTCCTTTTATGTATTTTCAGAATGAAAGATCAAGGGATGTAGTGAAAGCTGTGGTATCAGACAGACTTGGGCTCCAAGCCCAGTTCTGTTACTTACTAGTTGGGAGAACTTGGGCAAGTTCCTTACCTACTTTTTATGAAGATAAATAGATAATATTAAATACCTAACAGAGGGTCACGCAAAAAAAAGTACTCCATTAATGTTAATTCCTTTCTTTGTTGGCTGTTTTTGACTGATAGAAGAGGCTTACTAAGGAGATTCTTGAGGTTCTGATGCCAGTCAGCAGAGATCCAACTGCTTTTCTTTATTATTGGGGTTAAGCACCTCCGATTTAATCCAGAACCATTCCTTCTGTATGCTGTGCTGAGAAGTGGATCTTTATCCTCAACCATCCTCATTGTTATGGGTCAGCAGTGATCATAATAGCAAATGTGAAGATGTGGTGCTCATCTGGAATGGAAAAAAAGTGGAACAGATGTAGAATCTAGGGCTTAGCTAATGATGCTGGGAAATTATCATGAGGTGGACTCTCTGTAATCCAAAAAAGCAGATGTCTTTGCAAGGATGTGACAGAGGATGGGGAGTGGTGGTGGTGGGGGGGTGGTGCTCGGGAGGACAGGAGCAGCGAGGTGAGCAGGACTATTGTCCTTCTTATTGGGGAAGAGATGGCTATGTATATCTGCAAAGAATCTGTCCCACAACCAGTGATTGCTATTTGCTCCTAGGAATTATCTGGGAAATGATCAATGTTCTTGTTACTTAACCCTACAATGTTGTGCCCACACTTTGAAATGAAACTGGTAGTGGGGCACCTGAATGGCTCAGTCAGTTAAGCAACTGACTCTTGGTTTCCACTAGGGTCATGATCTCAGGGTCATGGGGTCAAGCCCTGCGTCGGGCTCTGCATTCTAGACATGGAGTCTTCTTGTCCCTCTCCATCCCCCTGTGCCCCTCCCTTGCTCTCTCTTTCAAATAAATAAATAAAATCTTAAAAAAAGAAAGAAATGAAACTGGTTGCTTCGATTAATGGCATAGTTAGGTGACATCCTATACAGATACATCTTTCTTAAGGCCTTGTGCTGCTGAAGATAAGTTGCAGGCATGAACTCATGTGGCTTTCATATGCTGCTATCCTGCTGTGGTCATAGGAGTAAACTTGTCTTGAATGCATGGCCTTGAAAATGTGGAAAGTACAGTGCTTTTCCTAGTGTGGTTGCCCAGAGAATGGGTAGAATTTACTTAGCTTTGTTGTTATTTGTCCCCTATGCTATTTTCCTGGGCCAATTTTCAGTCCTCCTTAGACATGTGATGGAAACTGAGGCAGCAAGCCTAAACTATCCGTCAGTCATTTCTGAGGCCTGGAGAAACCAAAGGCTGTCCAGGGAATTTCTACCCATTTCAGAGTGAGCTTATAGGATCCCTAGGCCTTCCTACGGGTGGAAAGATTTTATGAACATCTCACAAAGCCCAGGGCAACATCTTAACCACAAAATAGTTGTTCAATAAACACTTTTTAGAGGGTTAAAAGTTTCTTTCTTTTCTCAGACGCTTAACCAACTGAGCCACCCAGGCGCCCCTGGATAAAAGTTTCTTTGGGACAGGCTCTTTTCCTATTTGCCACTTAAACTTGTGGACAGCTATGCTTTTCACTGTCATCATCATCGATATCTTTACAGTAATTGTCATCAGGCAGAAATATCTATGAAACACTATGCAAGGTGTGATGCAAAAAAAACAAAAACAAAAAACAAAAACCTGGAGACACAATCTAAGTAGAATTTTTGAGGACAGGGGCCAAGTCTTAACTGACTTCTTATTGTTAGAGGCTCGCACAGCGCTAGTCACATCGTAGAGGCAGTTTGTTGAATAATACCTGAAAGAGTGAATGTGTAATAACCAGTCTGTACTTATTACACAATATAGCTGAAGAGAAAACTTTTCCATTGCCATTTCTCTTTCTTATTATCAAACCACCTCTCCAACACTTCCCACCTCACACCTGAAAGAACTCTTTTTTTTCTCCTTCAGTTTGGACAAGTAGTGCGTATTGTATTTCAGTACTATTACTTGGATCTGTTGAGGTGAGGACAGAATGTAGTGCTGCTGTGATGTTAGGATCTTGGCTGCCTTGAAATTTACAGAGAGAAGAATCCTTTCGAATACTAGAAATAGATCAATATCCCGCTCCTGTTCTTTCTCTGTGCCCAGAAACCCACTGAAGTCAGGAGGAGCTGGGGGGGGTGTGTGGGAACAGTGGAATGGGGGCCTTTGTCTGGTAATTTGAGTTCCATTCTGTCATTTCACTCCATAAGGTGATTCTGGAGAATGAATGCATTTGTAAGGCTATTAATAACCATATTTCTCCCCTAATCATTATGATTAAGTCGTTGGTACTGCCAGGTGCCTGGAGCTTCCACCACAAAGCCCTGAAAAATTTTGCTTTACCATCTGACTACAGTGGGATGCTCTGACTGACTATGCCAGAGGAGTTGCTGCTGATTTTCCTTCTCCTGTCAGCCAATTTAAATTCATACTGAAAACAGAGAGTAAAGTTTAAAATAATATTCTAAATCATAAAAGTCATTCTTCAGTTAAGGAACAATAAGTCAGCTTTCCTTTTATTAGACTATTCCCAGAGAAGGTTTTATGGTCAAAATGTCACAGCTGGTTTTTCCCACATTTTCTCTTCTTCCATCCTGTGTGTCTCATGATCCAATCATGTAATTCCTGACTTTATTCTCCCCTTTGTATTTACAGCAAATATGTCCCACATCTCCACAGATTAATTGCTCCTTCTCCTCCAGTGTTCCAGTTTATACTTGGCAGTAACTATAGAGCAATTCAGAGTACTGACCCTGGAGAAAGACTGCCTAGTTTTGAGACCCAGATCTGCTTTACTAGCTGTGTGACCCTCGGCAAATGAACAACCACATTAATCCTTCATTTCATTTTTTTTTTAAGATTTTATTTATTTATTTGACAGAGAGAGAGCACAAGCAGTGGGAGTGGCAGACAGAGGCGAGGGAGAAGCAGAGAGCCTGACGTGGGGCTCAATCCCTGGACCCTGGGATCATGACCTGAGCCGAAGGCAGACGCTTAACCGACTGAGCCACCCAGGTGCCCCAATCCTTCATTTCTTCATATGAAAATTGGAATTATAATAGTATCTACCTCCTGGGTTGGTACTATTATACCAACCCAGGTCTAATAGAACCAACTATTGCTACTATTCCAAAAGCATATTAAAAGTTTCCTAGCATATTAAAAGTGCTCATTAGATGGTAGTTTTATTATTATGAGAAAGAGAAAAGCACTTCCCCATGTCTGGGAGCTGGTCTGACACAGAGAGTTCTTGGTGTTCTACAGTTGAACATAAACAATTTCACAAAACATCAACAGACCAGGCCACTCTGTGACCATGGATTAAGGGGAAAAAAAAAAAAGACCACTATGTAACCATGTTTCAACACAGACAAAATATGGACATCATCCAATCCACAAATATGACCAAACATCTTTATTCTAGCTGATATGAGTGACTGCTGATTCTTTAACAATTACAGCTTTAGCCTGGCTCCAGTCTTCCCTCTTTCTAAATAAGATTTATTAAAACATTCCATCATTGAAGTGCTCCCACTTCCTGGTAACATCCAATCCATAGCAAAACTCACTTTCTTAAACCCTCCCCCAAATCATCTAACAAAGCTCAAATTCTATAATAAGTCCTTTTTGCGCTTTCTTATACGACCTCCCACAGTTCCTTACAGTGTGTGTTTTTCTTTGCTGCAGCATGCAATAATCCCAATTTATTCAGCTACAGGTGTGTGTCTGGTGGCCTCTGGCTGGAGGGCATTGACAATTATTATTCCTTTTGCTAACCACAAATCACAGGATTTAAATGCATGTAGCATAGAGCAATGGGAAGGACACTTGGGGACCTTGAACAAATTATTTAATGTCTCTGTTAGTTTTCTCATTGTTAAAATTAGGGGATTGGATTTAGGAATTTTATGGTCATTTTCAGCACCAACATGCTCTGGATATCTGTGTCAGACACTTACCAACATTAGGAGTGCTATGGAACAAAAATAATTAATATGGGAATGTTATCAAACTTCCTATCTTTCCTAGCCTGCCAAAGGGAATTCTGTAATTACCAACCCAATTTCTCCCCTCCTCCCACCTCTTTATGAGAAAGCTCTGTCTTTATAGGAGATAGGCTAATACACTGAACTAGAGGGGGGAAAAGGGAGGCTGGGGATAGAGGAGGTTTTCTGAGGATCACAGAGGGTAGTAGAGAGAGAGACATTAGACTATCAGAAGGAAGTAGATGAGAGGAAGCAGGGAAAAGAGGAAGGTCTTGTGTAGATCATGTATTTGGATACCCTTTATTGCCTTCAAAAAAGAAGCAAGTAAATAAGTAGGATTAATTATTAATTATTAAATAATTTGGGTTGTTGAATTATGCTTTCTGAAGGGAGATCTAATCAAAAACTGAAGAATGTGAGCTTGATTTTATTAGGATTACAGGAGTACCTTTCTTATATGTAAGAGAGAACCCACCAAAGAGGGGACTTCTCTTCTGGAAGCCTTGCCATTTTATAGTTAGTAAAGGAAAGAACATTTCCAGCAGGACCCAAGATTTATCCACACATAGCTGCTCCTGATCTGCAATTGGAAGGACCCACAGAGGCAAACCCTTGTGTAGGTGACAGTGAGAATATGTTTAAACAGAGCTGGGCAGAAAGGGCAGAAAGTATCATTTGTTGAAAGAAGGTAATTCATTATCTCCCAGTCAAGGGATTCATGAGGCTTAATTAATTAAAGCTTTTAGTCTGCATGGAAACCCAAAGAAGCTAATCTTTGTCAGATCCAAGTAGTAGGGTGACTAGCCATCCTGCTTTGCACAGATTGTGGGGTTTCTGGGAATGTGGAACTTCCAGTGCTAAAACTGGGACAGTTCTTGGCAATCTGGGATCACTCTAGTTAATATTACTCTTTGTTCACAGCCTCAGCTTCTCTTCATCTTTTCATCCTGTTATAGGCTGAGTGCTTTTTTCTAACGTGTTCCTTGTATAATAGATCTCTGCCAAATAATGGAGTCCCAGACTGGAAGGGATCCTCAGATGTCATGAAGTCATCCACTACCTCCCAGCAGGTTTCATTTGGATGGTCCGTTCAGATCGTCTGTTCCCAGTGGCAGGCTGGGCAGGGATATCTGCATATAATGAGCAATCAGTCCGGTGCTCATTTCTGTCATTTTATCATCCTTACTATTTGCTATTTGAATTTCTTCCCTCTAACCAATTTTTTTCTTCTTACAAGTTATTATGGGATTGAAGAGAGGTGTGGCTGCCAAGTTTTTTTGCAGGGGAGTTATGAGGGTGTCCTAGAGTTTAGAATTGCAGAGATCTTAATATTTAGTAGGAACAATGGTTTGGGGGTAATAACTGCTTTGTATTGGAACATTTAAATAAAAATTTCCCAGGAACAAGGGCCTACAACTGAGAGTTCAGTGTTTACAGCATTCCTCTAAATTGCTGTTAGAATATAAGGAGATAGCTTGTCTGGGTCTTTTAAAACATTTAAAAAAATTTTTAATTGCAGTATATTTGACATAAAATATTTTAGTTTCAGGTATACAACATAGTTATTCAGAAAGTATATACATTATGAAATGCTCACCATAGTAAGTGTATTTATCATCTATCACCATACAAAGTTATTACAGTATTATTGACTGTATTCCCTATGCTGTACTTTTCATCCTTGTGAATTATTTATGTTAGAAGTTTGTACCTCTTAATCTCCTTCACCTATTTGCCCATCCCCACCAAACACAAATTTATTCTCTGTATTTATGAGTCTGTTTCTGTTTTCTATTTGTTCATTTGTTTTATTTTTTAGATTCCATGTAAAAGTGAAATGATACTGTATTTGTTTTTCTCTGACCTTTTTCATTTAGCATAATATCCTCTAAGTTCATCCATGTTGTTGTGAATGGCAAAGATTTCTTCTTTATGGCTAAGTAATATTCCATTGTATGTATATGTATATATATTACATCTTCCTTATCTGTCAATGGACACTTAAATTGCTACCATATCTTGGCTATTGTAAATAATGCTGCAATAAACATAGCAGTGCATATATCTTTTTGAATTAGTATTTTTGTTTTCTTCAGGTAAATACCCAGAAGTGGAATTACTCGTTTGGTATTTCTATTTTTAATTTTTTGAGGAAACTCCATATTGTTTTCCACAGTGGCTGGACCAATTTACATTCCTCCCAACAGTGCATGAGGGTTTCCTTTTCTCCAAATTCTCATCAACACTTATTATTTCTTGTCTTCTTAGTACTCACTATTCTGACTACTCTGAGAAGGTATCTCATTGTGGGTTTGATTTGCATTTTCCTGATGATTAGTGATGTTAAACATTTTATATGTCTGTCTGTTAGCCATTTGTGTATCTTTGGAAAAGTGTTTATTCTGGTCCTCTGTCCATATTTAATTGGTTGGTTTGTGGGTTTTGTTTTGTTTTGGTTTTGGTGTTAAGTTCTTTACATATTTCGATATTAACCCCTTATTGTATATATCATTTGCAGATAATGTTCTCCAGTTCAGTAGGTTGCCTTTTCATTTTGTTGATTTCCTTTGCTGTGCAAAAGCTTTTTAGTTGGATGTGGTCCCGATAGTTTATTTTTGCTTTTGTTTCCTTTGCCTGAGGAGACATATTCAGAAAAATATTGCTAAGGTCAATGTCCTGGAGATTACTGCCTATGTTTTTTTCTATTAGGATTTTTATGGTTTCAGCTCTTACATTTAGGTCTCTAATCCATTTTGAGTTTATTTTTGTGTATGGTGTAAGAAAGTGGTCCAGTTTCATTCTATTACATATTGCTGTCCAGTTTTCCCACATTTTATTGAAGAGACTCTCTTTTCCCCATTGTATATTTTTGCCTCCTTTGTCATAGATCAACTGATCATATCAGTGTCGGTTTACTTCTGGACTCTCATTTTGTCCGATTAATCTGTGTGCTGTTTTTGTGCCAGTACCAACAGTTTTGATAGCTATAGTTTTGTAGTATAGCTTGAAATCTGGAATTGTGATACCTTCAGTTTTGTTTTTCTCTCTGAAAATTGCTTTGGCTATTTGAGGTCTTTTGTGGTTCCATACAAATCTTAGGATTATTTGTTCTAGTTCTGTGAAAAATATTGGTATTTTGATAGGGATTGCATTGAATCTGTAAATTGCTTTGGGTAGTATGAACATTTTGACAATATTAATCCATGAGCATGGTATATCTTTCCATTTGTTTGTGTCATCTTTAATTTCTTTCATCAATGTCTTATACTTTTCAGAGTATAGGTCTTTCATCTTCATGGTTAAATTATTCCTAGGTATTTTATTCTTTTTGGTGCAATTGTAAATGGATTTATTTTCTTAATTTCTCTTTCTTCTAGTTTATAACTAGTGTATAGAAACTCAACAGACTTCTGTATATTATTTTGCATTCTGCAACTTTACTGAATTCATTTATTCTAATAGTGTTTTGGTGGAGTCTTTAGGGTTTTCTATATATAATATCATGTCATCTGTAAATAGTGACAGTTTTACTTCTTTCCTAACAATTTCAATGACTTTTATTTCTTTTTCTTGTCTGATTGCTTCAGCTGGGACTTCCAATAGTTTGTTTAATAAAATTGGTGAGAGTGGACATCCTTGTCTTGTTCTGATCTTAAAGAAAAAGCTTTCAGCTTTTCACCATTGAGTATCATGTTAGCTGTGGGTTTGTCATATCATAGCCTCCATTATGTTGCGATATGTTCCCCCCCAACCCCACTTTGCTGAAAGTGTTTATCATGAATGGATGTTGAATTTTGTCAAATGCCTTTTCTGCATCTATTGAGGTCATAGGATTTTTATTTTTCATTTTGTTAATGTGGTGTATTATGTTGATTGATTGTGGATTTTGAACCACCCTGGCATCCTTGGAATAAATCCCACTTGATAGTGGTGATTGATTGATTGATTTAAAAGATTTTATTTATTTATTTGAATGAGAGAGAGAGAGAGAGAGAGCCAGAGAGTACAGGCAGGGGGAACAGTAGAGGGAGCAGGAGAAGCAGGCTCCCCACTGAGCAGGGAGCCTGATGTGGGGCTTGATCCCAGGACCCTGAGATCATGACCTGAGCCAAAGGCAGACTCTTAACTGACTGAGCCACCCAGGCTCAGTCCTGTGAATCATCCTGTGAATGATCCTTTTAAGGTACTGTTGAATTTGGTTTGCTTATATTTTGTTGAGGATTTTTGCATTTATGTTCATCAGGGATATTTGTAATTTTCTTTTTTTGTAGTGCCTTTGTGTGTTTTTGGTATCAGGGTAACTGAACTCGTGTTTGTTGGGAGTTTTTTGATTATGGATTCAATTTTGTTATTAGTAATCAGTGTGTACAGGTTTTCTATTTCTCCCTCATTCAATCTTGAAAGATTATATGTTTCTAGGAATTTATTCATTTCTTATAGATCATTCAAGTTGTTGGCATATAACTTTTCATAGTAGTCTCTAATAATCCTTTGTATTTCTGTGGTATTGATTGTTACTTCTACTCTTTCATTTCTGATTTTATTTGAGTCCTCTCTTTTTTTTTCTTGATGAGTCTAGTTAAAGGCTTATCAGTTTTATTTTTTCAAGGAACCAATTCTTAGTTTCATTGGTCTTGTCTCTTTCCTTTCCTTTCCGTCCTTCCTTCCTTTCCTTCCCTCCTTTCTTTCTTTCTTTTCTTTCTCTTCTCTTCTTTCTCTCTCTTTCCTTCCTTCTTTCCCTTCCCTTCCCTTCCCTCCCCTCCCCTTCCCTCCCCTCCCCTTCCCTTTCTTGTCTCTCTTTCATTTATTCCCACTCTGCACTTTATTATTTCCTTCCTTCCACTAATCTTGGGCTTTGTTCTCCTTTTTCCTAGTATGCTTAAGTATAAGGTTAGATTGTTTATTTGAGATTTTTCTCATTTCTTGAAGCAGGCCTGTATCACTATAAACTTCCCTTTTAGAATTGTTTTTGCTGCATCCCAAAGATTTTGAGCCATTGTGTTTCCATTTTCATTTGTCCCCAGGTATTTTTTTTTTAATTTCCTCTTTGATTTCTTCATTGACCCATTGGTTTTTTAGTAGCATGTTGTTTAGCCTTCACATATCTGTATGTGTTCCAGTTTTTTCTTGAAATGGATTTTTTTGTTTGTTGGGTTTTTTGGTTTTTTAATATATCAAATATATATTTAATATATAAAAATATATTTACATGGTGGAATGATTACAAACATATTTTGCTTTCCTGATTGGGTTGAAATTGCCAGTATGAAAGCACTTTGACCTATAAAAATGTCCGTATCACATGGGTTGACCTGAGATTTCAGTGCTCCATGATTTGGCCCACAATAAGTTTGTGACAGCTCCAACTTCACAGTGGACCAGATTGTATTTCCATCATGATGAAGTGACTGTTTGTGTCTGCTTTAATGTCTTTTGCCTTCTGGGTGATAAAGGTAGTATAGTCCTTGATTTCTTTTTATTTGCATTTGCTTAACGTACCTCTGTCCATGCTTTTTTTTTTTACATTTAAATTCAATTAATTAACATATAGTGTATTATTAGTTTCAGAGGTAAAGTTCAGTGATTCATCAGTTTTATATAATACCCAGTGCTCATTACATCACGTGCCCTCCTTAATGTCCATCACCCATCCCCCCACCCCACCCCTCCAGTCACCTTCAGTTTGCTTCCTATGATTAAGAATCTCTTATGGTTTGTCTCCCTCTCTGATTTAAATGTATTTCTAGTTTCATACCATCATGGTTGGAAAAGATGCTTGATATGATTTCAGTCTACTGATATTTATTGAAACTTATTTTGTGGCCTAACATGTCATCTATCCTGGAGAATGTTCCATGTGCACTTGAAAAGAATGTGTATTCTGCTGTTTTTGGGTGGCATGTTCTATATATATCTGTTTAGTCCATCTGGTCCAATGTATCATTCAAAGCTACTATTTCTTTGTTGACTTTCTGTCTGGATGATGTCTCCTTTGATGTAAGTGCGGTGTTAAAATCCCCTACTATTATTATATTATTGTCAATTTTCCCTTCGTGTCTGTTAATATTTGCTTTATATATTTAAGTGTACCTATGCTAGATGCATATTTGCAATTGTTATATCCTTTTGTTGGGTTGATCTCTTTATCATTATGTAATGCCCTCCCTTGTTTTTGTTAAAGTTTTGTTTTAGAGTCTGTTTTGTCTGATACAAGTATTGCTACCCTACTTGTTTGTTTTTTGTTTTGTTTTGCTTTTTTTGGTTATGTTGCTTCCATTTGCAGGGGATATCTTTTTCCATCCCT
Source organism: Halichoerus grypus (assembly GCF_964656455.1). Taxonomy (NCBI): domain Eukaryota; kingdom Metazoa; phylum Chordata; class Mammalia; order Carnivora; family Phocidae; genus Halichoerus; species Halichoerus grypus. The sequence goes on from NC_135714.1 coordinate 109,550,288, forward strand.
TCACTTTCAGTATGTATGTGTCTTAAAGTCTGAAGTGAGTTTCTTGTAGTTGCATATAGACAGGTCTTGTTTTTTAATCCATTTGGTCACCCTGTGTCTTTTGATTAGAGCATTTAGTCCATTTACATTTAAAGTAATTATTGACAGGTATGTATTTATCGCCATTTTGTTAATTGTTACTGGGTTTTTTGGAGGTTTTTGTTGGTTTTTGTTTTTTTTGTTTTTTGGTTTTTTTTGTAGTTCCTCTCTATTCCTTTCTTCTTCTTTTGCTCTCTCCCCTTGTGATTTGATGATTTTCTTTAGTGTTATGCTTGGATTCCTTTCTCTTTATTTTTGTGTATCTATTGTAGGTTTTTGTTTTGTGTTTACCATGAGGTTCATATATACATACTATGTATATAGCATTCTATATTAAGTTGATAGTCAGTTAAATATGAACACATTCTAAAAGCACTACTTTTTAACTCCTCTCCTCCATGTTTTATATATGTGATGTCATATTTTACCTCTTTTTATTTTGTGTATTCTTAACTAATATTTGTTGATATAATCGATTGTACTACTTTTGTATTTAATGTTTATACTAGCTTTATAAGTGATTGATCTCTACCTTTACCATATGTTTGCTTTTACCAGTGAAAATTTTCCACTTTCGTAATTCTCTTCCAGTTATGGCCATTTCTCTTCTGCTTAAAGAAGTCCTTTTAACATTTCTTATGAGGCCAATTTAGTGGGTGATGAACTTTTTAAACTTCTATTTGCCTTCAATTCTGAATAATAACCTTACCAGGTAGAGTATTCTTGGTTATAGGTTTTTTTCTTTTAAGTATTTTGAATATATCACACCACTCCCTTCTGGCCTGCAAAGTTTTTGCTAAAAAAAATTAGCTTATAGCCTTATGGGGTTTCCCTTGTACAGACTATTTAATTTTCTCTTGCTGTTTTTAAGATTCCCTTTTTATCTTTAATTTTTGCCAGTTGATCATCATGTGTCTTGGTGTGGACCTGCTGGATTCATCTTTTTTGGGATTCTCTGTGCTTCCTGGACCTGGATGTCTGTTTCCTTACCCAGGTTAAGGAAGTTTTCAGCTATTCTTTTGTCAGATAAGTTTTCTACCCCTTTCTTGCTTTTCCTTCTGGGACCTTTATAATGAGGATGTTACTATACTTGATGTTGTCCCAGAGGTTCCTTTATGTATCCTTATTTTTTTTTAATTCTTTTATCTTTTTGCTTTCAGCTTGGGTGATTTCCACTACCCTGTCTTCCAGATCACTGATCCATCAGCTCTAATCATGTAGTTGAATCCCTCTAACACTCACCATGGTATGTACCCTCCCCAATGTCCATCACCCAGCCACCCCATCCCTCCCACCGCCCCTCCACTCCAGCAACCCTCAGTTTGATTCCTGAGATTAAGAGTCTCTTATGGTTTGTCTCCCTCTCTGGTTTCGTCTTGTTTCATTTTTCCCTCCTTTCCCCTATGATCCTCTGTCTTGTTTCTCAAAATCCTCATATCAGTGAGATCATATGATACTTATCTTTCTCTGATTGACTTATTTCGCTTAGCAAAGTACCTCTAGTTCCATCCACATCATTGCAAATGGCAAGATTTCATTTTTTGATGGCTGCATAATATTCCATTGTGTATATATAGACCACATCTTCTTTATCCATTCATCTGTCGATGGACATCTAGGCTCTTTCCATAGTTTGGCTATTGTGGACATTGCTGCTATAAACACTGGGGTGCACGTACCCCTTCGGATCACTACATTTGTATCTTTGGGGTAAATACCTAGTAGTGCAATTGCTGGGTCATAGGGTAACTCTATTTTCAACTTTTTGAGGAACCTCCATACTGTTTTCCAGAGTGGCTGCACCACCTTGCATTCCCACTAACAGTGCAGGAGGGTTCCCCTTTCTCTGCATCATTGCCAACATCTGTGGTTTCCTGACTTGTTAATTTTAGCCATTCTGACTGGGTTGAGGTGGTATCTCATTGAGGTTTTGATTTGGATTTCCCTGATGCCGAGTGATGTTGAGCACTTTTTCATATATCTGTTGGCCATTTGGATGTCTTCTTTGCAGAAATGTCTGTTCATATCTTCTGCCCATTTCTTGACTGGATTATTTGTTCTTTGGGTGTTGAGTTTGATAAGTTCTTTATAGATTTTGGATACTAGCCCTTTATCTGATATGTCACTTGCAAATATCTTCTCCCATTCTGTCGGTTGTCTTTTGGTTTTGTTGACTGTTTTCTTTGCTGTGCAAAAGCTTTTTATCTTGATGAAGTCCCAATAGTTCATTTTTGCCCTTGCTTCCCTTGCCTTTGGCGATGTTTCTAGGAAGAAGTTGCTTGGTCAAGGTCGAAGAGGTTGATGGCTGTGTTGTCCTCAAGGATTTTGATGGACCCCTGTCTCACATTTAGGTCATTCACCAATTTTGAGTCTATTTTTGTGTGTGGTGTAAGGAAATGGTCCAATTTCATCTTCTGCATGTGGCTGTCCAGTTTTCCCAACACCATTTGTTGAAGAGACTGTCTTTTTTCCATTGGACATTCTTTCCTGCTCTGTCGAAGATTAGTTAACCATAGAGTTGAGGGTCCATTTCTGGGCTCTCTATTCTGTTCCATTGATCTATGTGTCTGTTTTTGTGCCAGTACCACACTGTCTGGATGATTACAGCTTTGTAATAGAGCTTGAAGTTTGGAATTGTGATGCCACCAGCTTTGCTTTTCTTTTTCAACATTCCCCTGGCTATTCGGGGTCTTTTCTGGTTCCATACGAATTTTAGGATTATTTGTTTCATTTCTTTGAAAAAAGTTGATGGTATTTTGATAGGGATTGCATTAAATGTGTAGGTTACTCTAGATAGCATAGATATTTTCACAATATTTGTTCTTCCAATCCATGAGCATGGAACGTCTTTCCATTTCTTTGTGTCTTCCTCAATTTCTTTCATGAGTATTCTATAGTTTTCTGAATACAGATTCTTTGCCTCTTTGGTTAGATTTATTCCTAGGTATCTTATGGTTTTGGGTGCAATTGTAAATGGGATAGACTCCTTAATTTCTCTTTCTTCTGTCTTGTTGTTGGTGTATAGAAATGCCACTGATTTCTGTGCATTGATTTTATATCCTGCCACTTTACTGAATTCCTGTATGAGTTCTAGCAGTTTTGGGGTGGAGTCTTTTGGGTTTTCCACATAAAGTATCATATCATCTGCAGAGAGTGAGAGTTTGACTTCTTCTTTGCCGATTTGGATGCCTTTTATTTCTTTTTGTTTTCTGATTGCTGAGGCTAGGACTTCTAGTACTACGTTGAATAGCAGTGGTGATAGTGGACATCCCTGCCGTGTTCCTGACCTTAGGGGAAAAGCTCTCAGTTTTTCCCCATTGAGAATGATATTCACTGTGGGTTTTTCATAGATGGCTTTTATGATATTGAGGTATGTACCCTCTATCCCTACACTGTGAAGAATTTTAATCAAGAAAGGATGCTGTACTTTGTAAATGCTTTTTCTGCATCTATTGAGAGGATCATATGGTTCTTGTTCTTTCTTTTATTAAAGTATTGTATCACATTGATTGATTTGCAGAGATTGAACCAAGCTTGCAGCCCAGGGATAAATCCCACTTGGTCGTGGTGAATAATCCTTTTAATGTACCGTTGGATCCTATTGGCTAGTATTTTGGTGAGAATTTTTGCATCCATGTTCATCAGGGATATTGGTCTGTAGTTCTCCTTTTTGATGGGGTCTTTGTCTGGTTTTGGGATCAAGGTAATGCTGGCTTCATAAAATGAGTTTGGAAGTTTTCCTTCCATTTCTATTTTTTGGAACAGTTTCAGAAGAATAGGTATTAATTCTTCTTGAAATGTTTGGTAGAATTCCCCTGGGAAGCCATCTGGCCCTGAGCTCTTGTTTGTTGGGAGATTTTTGATGACTGCTTCAATTTCCTTACTGATTATTTTTTTAATTCTTCTTTAATTTCCTGGTTGACCCATTCATTCTTTAGTAGGATGCTCTTTAGCCTCCATGTATTTAAGTTCTTTCCAACTTTCCTCTTGTGATTGAGTTCTAGTTTCAAAGCATTGTGGTCTGAAAATATGCAGGGAATGATCCCAATCTTTTGGTACTAGTTGAGACCTGATTTGTGACCCAGGATGTGATCTATTCTGGAGAATGTTCCATGGGCACTAGAGAAGAATGTGTACTCTGTTGCTTTGGGATGGAATGTTCTAAATATATCTGTGAAGTCCATCTGGTCCAGTGTGTTATTTAAAGCCTTTATTTCCTCGTTGATCTTTTGCTTAGATGATCTGTCCATTTGAGTGAGGGGTGTGTTAAATTCCCCTACTATTGTTATATTATTGTCAATGTGTTTCTTTGCTTTTGTTATTAATTGGCATATATAATTGGCTGCTCCCATGTTAGGGGCATAAATATTTACAGATGTTAGATCTTCTTGTTGGATAGACCCTTTAAGTATGATGTAGTGTCCTTCCTCATCTCTTATTATAGTCTTTGGTTTAAAATCTAATTTGTCTGATATAAGGATTGCCACCCAGCTTTCTTTTGATGTCCATTAGCATGGTAAATGGTTTTCCACCCCCTCACTTTCAATCTGGAGGTGTCTTTGGGTCTAAAATGAGTCTCTTGCAGGCAGCATATCGATGGGTCTTGTATTTTTATCCAATCTGATACCCTGTGTCTTTTGATTGGGGCATTTAGCCCATTTACATTCAGGGTAACTATTGAAAGATATGCATTTAGTGCCATTGTATTGCCTATAAGGTGCCTGTTACTGTATATTGTCTGTGTTCCTTTCTGGTCTGTTACTTTTAGGCTCTCTCTTTGCTTAGAGGACCCCTTTCAATATTTCCTGTAGGGCTGGTTTCGTGTTTGCAAATTCCTTTAGTTTTTGTTTGTCCTGGAAGCTTTTATCTCTCCTTCTATTTTCAATGACAGCCTAGCTGGATATAATATTCTTGGCTGCATATTTTTCTCATTTAGTGTTCTGAAAATATCATGCCTGTCCTTTCTGGCCTGCCAGGTCTCTGTGAATAGGTCTGTGCCCATCTAATGTTTCTACTGTTGTAGGTTACAGATCTCTTGTCCCGAGCTGCTTTCAGGATTTTCTCTTTGTCTCTGAGACTTGTGTGTTTTACTATTAGATGTCAGGGTGTTGACCTATTTTTATTGATTTTGAGGGGTGTTCTCTGTGCCTCCTGGATTTTGATGCCTGTTTCCTTCCCCAAATTAGGGACGTTCTCTGCTGTAATTTGCTCCAATATACCTTCTGCCCCTCTCTCTCTTTCTTCTTCTTCTGGGATCCCAATTATTCTAATGTTGTTTCATCTTATGGTATCGCTTATCTCTTGAATTCTGCCCTCGTGATCTAGTAGTTGTTTATCTCTCTTTTTCTCAGCTTCTTTATTCTCCCTCATTTGGCCTTCTATATCACTAATTCTCTCTTCTGCCTCATTTATCCTAGCAGTTAGAGCCTCCATTTTTGATTATACCTCATTAATAGCCTTTTTGATTTCGACTTGGTTAGATTTTAGTTCTTTTATTTCTCCAGAAAGTGTTCCTCTAATATCTTCCATGCTTTTTTCAAGCCCAGCTAGTATCTTTAAAATCGTCATTCTGAACTCTAGTTCCAACATCTTACTAATGTCTGTATTGATTAGGTCCCTGGCAGTTGGTACTGCCTCTTGTTCTTTTTTTGAGGTAAGTTTTTCCATCTTGTCATTTTGTCCAGAGCAGAATAAATGAATGAGAGAATAAAATCTTAACAGAGTAACAATGACCCAAATCAGAAGAGACCTGAAACCGGGGAGAAAAGAAGAGGAAATAAAAAAACAAAGAATATGATCAAGCTGGTGAATAGAACAGAGCCACACACTAGATTTTGGGTGTATTTTGGTCTGATAGAAGAAATTGCCTCCCCAAATTTTAAAGAATGAAAAACTTATACACACACACACACACACACACACACAAATAAGGGTAAATACAATGAAGGATGTAATATGATTGTAATGATGAAAATTTAAAAGATTTTAAAAAAGGAATTGATAAGAAGTTGGTTGAAAAAAGAAAGAACAAAAATTTTTTAAAAAAAGGAGAGAATGTGATCAGGTGGTAGACTAGGACAACATCATACACTAGATTTGGGGTGTATTTTGGTCTGTTAGAAGAAAGTGTGTCCCAAAATTTTATTTTATTTTTTTAAAGATTTTATTTATTTATTTGACAGACAGAGACACAGCAAGAGAGGGAACACAAACAGGGGGAGTGGGAGAGGGAGAAGCAGGCTTCCCGCCGAGCAGGGAGCCCGATGCGGGGCTTGATCCCAGGACCCTGGGATCATGACCTGAGCCGAAGGCAGACGCTTAATGACTGAACCACCGAGATGCCCCATGTCCCAAAATTTTAAAGAAAGAAAAACTTATGTATATATATAAAAAATAAGGTTAAATACAATGAAGGGATAAAATATGTCTGTAAAAATGAAAATTAAAAAAGATTTTAAAAAAGGAATTGGTAAGATGTTGGTTGAAAAGGGGAAGAAGAAAAATTCAACTAAAAAAATAGAAAAAGAAAATTAAAAAAAAAAATTACCTTTGAAAGGTTAAAGAATCATGGGAAAAAAGCCATGAATTCTATGTGCTATATTCCCCTAGCTCTGGGGTTTTGCTGTTCTCATTGATCGGTAAACTTGGTCTTGGCTGGATGTTCTTGCTGATCTTCTGGGGTTTGGGCCTGCTGCAATGATTCTCAAATGTCTTTGCCTGAGGCGGAATTGCACCACTCTTGCCAGGGGCCAGGCTAAGTAATCTTCTCGGGTTTGCTCTCGGGAGCTTTTGTTCCCTGCAAGCTTTCCGTACAGCTTTGGAGGATGAGAATGAAAATGCCAGGCTCTCAATCTCTGGTCCTGGAGGAGCCGAGAACTCAGGGTCCCCACTCCTCAGTGAGCCCTCAGAGAAAAGCAGTCAATCACTCCTGTCTCCCTGGTGTCTGGCCGCACACCGTGCTCACCCGGCCTGTGACCGAGCGTTTCTATCTCTAGCACACGACCCCATTTGGAGTCTCCAAACCCAGCAGATTCCTGCAGTGGGCTCCTGCACCGCTCCTCCTGGGGTGGAGGAATGGGAGTCTCCATGGATCTTCTGCTTGTTGGGTCCCTGCTGGAAGAGTAGCGGCCCGACTGTGCCACAGATTACAGTTTATGGCAACCCTGAACTGAGAGCCCACTCTTTGGCTCTGTCTTTGCAACCGGCTTCCCCGCTCCAATACCTGAGAGCTCTGCCATACTCAGACACCCCTGGTTTTTCTGTGACCCTGAGGGTCCTGAGACCACACTGTCCCAGCAAGGGTTCCATCCCCCGCTTAGCCACTGGAGCGATGTCCCTCAGCGGAGCAGACTTCTAAAAGTTCCGATTTTGTGCTCCGCTGTTCTATCACTTGCTGGTAGCCAGCTGAGGGAGGCTCCCAACCCCCTGTGGTCTGTCTTCCCATATATCGCCTCGGATTCACTTCTCTGCATGTCCTACCTTCCAGAAAGTGGTTGCTTTTCTGTTCAGAGAGTTGATCTCCTGTTGAGTTTGTAGGTGTTCTGAATAGTTTGATAACTAGCTGAATTCCTGAACCCAGACAAAATTTAGGTCTCCTACTCCTCTGCCATCTTGTTCCTCCCCCGTGTATTCTTTAACTTTGATTGGTTCTTTTTTTCTATCTCTTTGGTGAAGTTCTTATTAAGTACATCCACTCTTCTTTCAAATCCAGTGAGCATCTTTATGACCATTTGTTTGAACTCTTTATCAGGAAGACTGTTTATTTCTGTTTCATTTAGTTATTTTTCCAGGGTTTTGTCTTTTCTTTCATTCGGAGGGCATTCCTCTGTCTCATTTTGTCTGATTCTCTGTGTTTGTTTCTATGTGTTAGGTAGGTCAGCTATGTCTCCTGGACTTGAAAGTTGTAGTCTTTTTTTTTTTTAAGATTTTATTTATTTTTTTGAGAGAGAGGTGGGGTTGGCGGGGTGGGGGGAGAGTGCAGGCATGGGGGGTGGGGGGAAGGAGAGGCAGAGGGAGAAGCAGACTCCTCGATGAGCAGGGAGCCCGATGTGGGACTCAATTCCAGGACCCTGGGATTATGACTTGAGCCAAAGGCAGAAGAAAATTGTAGTCTTATTTAAAAGGTGTCCTGTGGGGCCCAGTAGTACCGTCCCTCCCGGTCACCAGAACCAAGTACTGTAGTGGTATCCCCTGTGTGGGCTGTGTGTCCTCCTGTTGTGACTTGGCTATAACTGCTGTGGGTACAGTGGTGGGCAGTACTGGCCCTTAGTGAAGCTGTCTGCAATGACAGACTGTGACTATTACAGGTGCACTGGTGGGCAGGGCTAGGCCCTGATGTGGCTGGCTGAGAGGTTCAGCTGTAGCCGCTGCAGGACACTGGTGGACAGGGCTAGGCCCTGATGTGGCTGGCTGAGAGGTTCAGCTGTAGCCACTGCAGGACACTGGTGGGCAGGGCTAGGCCCTGATGTGGCTGGCTGAGAGGTTCAGCTGTAGCCACTGCAGGACACTGGTGGGCAGGGCTAGGCCCTGATGTGGCTGGCTGAGAGGTTCAGCTGTAGCCACTGCAGGACACTGGTGGGCAGGGCTAGGCCCTGATGTGGCTGGCTGAGAGGTTCAGCTGTAGCCACTGCAGGACACTGGTGGACAGGGCTGGCCCTTGGTGTGGCTGGCTGAGAGGCCCAGCTGTAGCCACTGCAGGTGTGTTGGTGAGTGGGATTAGCCCCTGGTGCCATTGGCCAAGAGGCCCAGCGTAACTGTTGCTGTTGTGCTGGTGGGCAGTGTTGCCCCCCCCCCCCCACCGTGGGACAGAAATTGCTTTGGAGAGGGGTTGTTGCTGGCTGACCTGCCCACTGGGTGTGGCAGAGCAGTAATCACTTTGGGGGAATGCTGGTGCCAACTGAGTCGGCCCGCCAGGTGTGGTAGATTGGGAGCAGCTTTGGAGGGGTGTCTGCTGGGGCAGATCCACAGGAAATGCTAGAGTGGGGTAAGCTATGCTCGCAAGGTAGATAGAGTGTGTCAGAACTGCCTCCCACAAAGTCTGGCCAGCTAGGCTGAAGGAAGGTAAGAAAAATGGCACCCAACACTTCTGTTCCTAGAAAAGGCTCCTACAGATCCCTGCCCCTCTGGCACATACCCTAAAATTAGTCAGTAAATTTCTTTCAGATATAACTCAAACACTTCAAACTGCTGCTCTTCTGTTGGGTATTCGACTGAATGATACAGGGTGCTGGCCCTTTAAGAGTGGAGTTTTGGTTTCCTATAGCCCTCTGGCTCTAAATAAGCCCTGCTGTAATTAAGCCCTGCTGATTTTCAAAGCCAAACGTTTTGAGGGGCTCATCTTCCCAGTGCAGGTTCCCAAGGCTGGGGGGCCCAACAGAGGGCTTAATTCCCTTGCTTCTCAGGGAGGACTCCATGCCTGTGGTATCACTCCCTCTTGTGTGCTGCGACACCAGATATTTAGTTCCCTACCATGCCTCTGCCCCTCCTATGGTCTCAGTGTGGCTTCTTCTTTATGTCTAGCTATGGAAGATTTGTTATGCCAAGTCTTCAGGTAATTTTCAGAGAGAGTTGCGTTATATGTAGTTGTTGTCTTGATGTGTCTGTGGGAGGAGGTAAGCTCAGGATCCTTCCTCCCCTGCTCTTATCAGCCTGTCTAGTTCTTAAATAAGAAAGTTGCTGACATTTCAAATTCTGCTGGTTTCTCTTAGACATGGCTGAATTTCAATCTTTGGCTGGTTAATTCTTTATATTTGCTTTTTTCTCATATCCTACTCAGATATATGTATAGGTCCCAGTAACTCTTATGGTTCGGGAAATGGAATTCATTTTGTTTTGTAAATACATTGTCCTTTTCTAGCTCACTCAGGGTAGACAATCTATATAACCTGGTAGCCAAACTGATAAGGGTCCCAGTTATTTACCTGGGGTAAACTATAGAGAAACACTCTATTTGTCAAATTCTGGATCCCAAACCTTGGCTCAGTTTAAGACTTCAGACACACACACATATATATTTGTTGTAGTTTTAGTTAGATAAGTTGTTTTGCCCCAAAGTTACAACTAGTACATGCTCCCTATAGCAACATTTGTAAAATACAGAAAAATAATAGGAAAAGGAAAAAATTACTCTGATTCTGCGTAGAGACAATGACTGAGTTTGGTGGTATTTTTTTCTCTTCCTTCCTATTTCTTATGCATTTTTGCTTACTTCATATATTACTGTATTGCACCCTACTTTTTTCACTTCAATTATAACATCAGCATTTTTCCATTTTACCACAAACTCTTTTTAATAACATGTTTAATGGTTGCATAACATTCCATGGAGTGCTGTAACATTTCAGGTAAGACACAGCTTGGTGGAAGATACTACAGCATACACATAGAGTCAGCTTTGCTTATGTTCCCAAATTAGTAAAGCAGGAATATAAAATCTTATGCATAGCAAGATGTCTTCAGAAGATGGGAGTGGATGTAGTATATCTCAGCATAGCTTCTCTTGCTCTATACTGATCCAAATGTGGCACATAGTATCAGCCAACACTCTCCATAGTAGGTCTCTGGATCTGGAAGGTTTCACAATCCTTTCACCACCCTTTTGTGTCCTTGGAAGAATTTACACCAACAAACCATGCACTTTTGTTGAAGATAGTTATTACAACATTGAACTTTCCTGGAACCACACTCAACAAGAATAAGTGGTGTTCTTGTCTTGGAGGCTATGTCAGTTATCAATTTATTGCCTTGCAATTTACAAATTCACTCTTTGTTGACTATTCTGAGAAAATGGATATAGGCCCTTTAAATAATTTTTCTTTACCAGATGGTACCATGTTAAGCTTTGTCAGTAGGGAGTGCTTGAGAGACATTGCAAGAGAAAAAAAATTGCTTCCTACTCTGGCCTGTTCCCTAAACAGGCTCTTGCAGTGCCTGTGGCTTCTCAAGCACCTGGATCCTGCCATGCATGGTAGCTAGCAGCAACCAGTGGCCAGGCACTTACCCTTTTACCTCATCTTGGTGGTTTTATAGTGGAATGCCTTCAGTGAGACAGTGTGAACAGCCTCCCAACACCTTAGAGAATGTATTTCCAGCAAGTTCCAGAGAGTAGATTTCCAGTAAGTTTGGTTAACATGGCACCATGGCAATTTCTCTGCTATTCATGGAGCCTTGACTGTGCCCTCTCCCCTGAGGTCTGGATTTCAACCCTGGTTGGTGAAGATTTGTGTCCTTCCTTGGGCACTGTATCTCAGCCCTGAGGGGTAGGGAATGCTCCTTACTCCTATAGTCTTTAGAATTCTTTTTACTTCTTAGTAGCCAATTGCCTTTTACTCCAATCTCCGAATATAGTTAATAACTATTTATATTAAACATTCCTGTTCAAATCACTGTACTGTGTTTTTCTCCTGATTGGACTCAGGCTGCTAAAGGGGAGAGATCAGAGTGAGAGGTCAGGTATTTCTGTCTCTACCTTTCTAGTATGATGGAAAGGCCATTTCCCTCATTAGTCTACTCCCTGACTCTTAGCCTTCCTGAGCCTCAAATTCCTCATTTGTAAAATAGTGTTAAAAATGGTATCTGTCTTGAAAAACCATGAGAGACTCTTAACTATAGGAGACAAACTGAGGGTTGCTGGAGAGGGGTGGGTGGGGGAATGGGGTAATTGGGTGATGGGCATTAAGAAGGGCACATGATGTGATGAGCACTGGGTGTTATACACAACTGATGAATTATTGAACACTACATCTGAAACTAATGATGTACTATATGTTGGCTAATTGAATCTAAATAAAAAATAGTATCTGTCTCATGGGGTTCTTGTGTTGGTTAAAAGAGATAATACATATAAATTATTTAAACATTGCTTGACACATAATAAGTACTCAAAAAATGTTATCTGTCATTATAGTTTAATCTGGATGTATCTGACATAGATTTTGGTTGGAGGACCACAAGTACAAATCCAATTATCAACAAAAGCATATACCACAGTTTACTTAACCATTTCGGCATGGTAGACATTTGGTTGCTTTTACTATTTTACTATAATAAATAGTGCCATGATGAACATTTTTTTATATAAAACCAATTTATTCTGGGTTTTTTTCTTTATGGGGGGAGATGTAAAATCATTTAGCCTTAGGGAAGTGCTTCATTAACAGGCATTCTGGCCTGACCCAATAAAAGAAATAGAATTAGGAAGTATAGGATAAATTATCTTGAGAATCTCAATGACTCTGAGATTTTTGCCTGTTTCTCAAGAACCTCTTTCTGATTCTGCTCCTTAACTTGTGACAAAATTAAGTTTTTCTTAAAGCAAAGCTTGAGGTATCACAATTCCGGACTTCAAGTTATATTACAAAGTAGTAGTAATCAAAACAGTTTGGTACTGGCACAAAATTAGACATGTACATATATCAGTGGAATAGAATAGAAAACCCAGAAAGGGACCACAACTATGTGGTTCTTTTTTTTTTTTTTTTTAAGATTTTATTTATTTATTTGAGAGAGAAAAAGAGAACACAAACAGGCAGAGCAACAGGCAGAGGGAGAGAGAGAAGCAGGCTCCCTGCTGAGCAGAGAACCCCATGCAAGGCTTAATCCTAGCATCTTGGGATCATGACCTGAGCTGAAGGCAGATGCTTAACTGACTGAGCCACCCAGGCACCCTCACATTTTGTTTTTTATTGAAAGAATGTACTGTAAAGAAGCATGTTTCTAGAAATTATAAAATGTATCAATAAGTTTGCCAATCTAAAGAATGCTAATGTAATAGACAATTCACGATTGCTTATTTATTAGCTTTCACTAGAAAGGCTTGGCTTTTTTTTTTTTTTAATTTTATTTATTTATTTGACAGAGAGAGATCGTGAGAGCAGGAACACAAGCAGGGGGAGTGGGAGAGGGTAGAAGCAGGCTTCCCGCTGAACAGGGAGCCCTATGTGGGGCTCGATCCCAGGACCCTGCGATCATGACCTGAGCAGAAGGCAGACACTTAACTACTGAGCCACCCAGGCGCCCCAGGTTGGCTTTTTTAAAGGATAGTTAGGGTAGGCCTCCTTGAGGTAGCATTTGAGCAAAGATTTGAAGGAGGTAAGGCAGTTAACTGTGTAGCTATATGGGGAGAAGTATTCTAGGTAAAGAGGAGAGCAAGTACAAAGACCCTAAAAGCGGGAACAAGTTAGGCATATTTGAGGAACAGTAAGCACACTGTAGTTGAAGCAGAGTGAGTGAGAAGGAAAATGATAGGTAACAAATCTCAGATCATGTTGGACCTTCTAGGCCATTGTCAGAGCTTTGGTTTTACTCTGAGTGAAATGGAGAGTCATGGAGGGTTTTTCACAGAGGAAGAATGTGATTAGACTTATATTTTATCAGAGTTATGCTGGCTCTTGAGTGAGGATAAACTCTGGGGGTGAAGGGTTTTATTGCAACTCCATCTCCTTCCTGTTCCTTGCCACATGGTAGAGATAGCATGGCAGCTGAAAATGTGGGGATGTGAGGGGCTTTGTGGAGCCATACAGAGGCAATGGAACCCTAGGAACAATGAGTACAACAAGCACCCAGATATTGGTTTCTAAATACCATCCTGTACTAAAAGAAGCCAGGGTCCTTGGAGAAATGGCCAATGGCTGGTTCCAGGGTGGGGGACATTTAAAGTGTAAGATGGGCCTGGAACATCTTCTTGTGCTGGAAAATAAGGAAATGCTAAATGAATATGTGGACATTTCAAAAGGATATTGGGGTTCCCACTGGCCAAATCAGGGAAAACTTAGCTTTAAAAATATGATAATAATGGATTACAACCCACTGAATAAAGTAGGAATTCATGAGTCCATATAGATAAATAAATAAATGAAAAGGGAAAGCTTGTCCTTACTGTAGAATGCCAACTAATAAGTGTAGAAGGAATCATGTAAATAGAGAATCACCATTTGGCAACCTTCACAGATGTGGTTGATTTTGGAACAGGGCATTTTGACATAATCTAGGAATATCTCCCCATAAAATATTAATTACAAAAGGAAAAAAAATGGTGAATTTAAGTGGAGAAACCTGGCAGACATCAACATGACCGAATGACCAAGGTTAGCATCACCATTATGGTATGGATTGATGTTGTGTGCTTTTTGATGTAATGCACTGAGAAATGCATGGCATTGTTTGTTGGAATTCTTGCCAAGAGTAAATTGTCTGAGTCTGATCATGAGGAAACATCAAATGTTCCATGTTGGAGGTTGCTATCATCTGAATGTTTGTGTCCCTCCAAAATTTACATACTGAAATCCTAAAGCCAACATGATGTCAGAAGGTGGAGCCTTTGGGGGGTGCTTGAATCATGAGAGTAGAACCTTCATGGATAGGGTCAGTGCCTTATAAAAGGGGCTCTGGAGAGATTCCCTAGATCCCTTCCACCATATGAGGACACAGTGACAAGGTGCCTACTGTGAGCCAGGACGAGGGCCTCACCAAAATATGACCATGCTGGCACCTTGATCCTGGACTTCCCAAGAACTGTGAGGAATAAATGTTTGTTTGTTGTTTTTAAGCTACCCCGTCTGTGGTCTTTTGTTAGGGCAGCCTGAATGGACTAAAGCAGAAGTCATCCTACAGAATGTAATACATCCTACAGAGTGTCTAGTACATGAAGAATGGGGAAACACTGAGGAATTGTTCCAAGGCAAATGACTCTAAAGAATCATAATTGCTAAATGCAACGCACGTTCTTGAGAGGATCCTAGCCCACAGAGGAAAAAGAGCATTCTTGAGATAATTAGCAAAATTTGAATGAGGTTGGATGGTAGTGTTGTATTGTTATTTCCTAATTCAAAGAGTTATAGGTTCGTTACATAGAAGACTGTATTTGTTTTTGGAAAATACACATTAGAGAATTCTTGGGGTGATAGAACTTACTCTCAAAAAGTTCAGAATATCGGGACACCTGGGTGGTTAAGCATCCGACTCTTGATTTCGGTTCAGGTCATGATCTCAGGGTCATGGGATTGAGCCCTGCACCGGGCTCCCCACTCAGTGTGGTGTCTGCTTGGGGTTCTCTCTCTCCCTCTCCTTCTGCCCCTCCCTCTGCTCTCACTCCCTCTCTCTCTCTAAATAAATAAAATCTTTTAAAAAAAAAAAAAGGAATTCAGAATATATAGTTTACAATTTTTCTTTTTTTTTAAAGATTTATTTATTTATTTTACAGAGAGAGAGAGAATGTGAGTGGGGAGAGGGGCAGAGGGGTAGAATCTTGAAGCAGACGCCCCACTGAGTGCAGAGCCCAACATGGGGCTTGATCTCACCACTTACGAGATCATGACCTGAACCAAAACCAAGAGTCAGATGCTCAACCTGTTAAGCCACCCAGGCGCCCCTAAAAATAATTTCAAAATAGTTTTCTTTCTTACTTTTCTTCTTCCTCTTCTTCGTCTTTGTAGAGCACATGTGCGAGTGAGTGCGAGCAGCAAAGGGAGAGGGAGAGAGAATCTTAAGAGCAGGCTCCGCACCAATCATGGGGCTCGATCTCACAACCCTGAGATCATGACCTGAGCCATAATCAAGAAGCCAATGCATAATCAACTGAGTTACCCAGGTGCCCCTAAAATAGTTTTATATCTAAAAGAAGCCTTTTGGAGGTGAGAGATGATGATTTAGACCAGGGAGCTGACAATGGCATTGGTGGGAAATGGCCAGATTCTAGATATACTTTGAAGGTAGAACCAATGGGACTTTTTGATGAATTGGACATAGCTTATGAAAGAAAAACAGAATGACTCTAAGGTTTTTGGCTTGAGCACCTGAATTAATGGGATTATCACCAATTGACATACAGTCTGTGGGTGGGCAGGGCTTTTTTTTTTTTTTTTGAAGATCGAGAATTCTACTTTGGAACTCTCTGTGGAGTTTGGGATACTCACTAGACATCCTAATGAAGATGTCAAGTAGGCAGTTAGATACCAGAATCTGGAGTTCAAGAAGAGATCTAGGCTAGAGATGTAAATTTAGAAGTTGTCAGCAAGCAGATGGTATTTAAAGTCACAAGGGGATGAGATCACCAAGGGAGGGAATGTAGATTGAATAGAAAAGAGGACATTCTCAGGACTGCTTGGCAGGGATTTTTTAGCCTAGGTACACTTACTGAAAAATTACTCAAAAATATCCAACTATGTAAAAATCCATGTCTAAATCCCAACATTTTTTGTCCTCAAAGAGATAACAGTTTGACACATGAAAAGAGGGTTAACAAAATTAAAAAACAGTAATACTATAAACATTAACATTTACATTGTATTTACTATGGTCAGGCACAGTGCTAAGTCACATTTAGTCTTCACTTCAACGTTATGAGGGAGGTAATATCATACTATTTTTCATATGAGGAAAGTGAAGCTTAGGGGTTTAGAGAATTTGTTCAAGACCTCACAGCTAGTAAACAGTATAGCTAGAGTTCATACTCTTGTGGTCTACCTACACAGCTTTCCATTTTCGTGACTGTGTTACCTGCCTGAAGTCCTGGAGAAGGGCAAAAAGAGGACTGTAATGGGGCTCAAGATTGCTCTTGACTGGCTAAAACAACCAAACCAAACCAACATATTCACACACACACACACACACACACACACACACACACACATACACACACACACACACAGAGAATAGCTGAAGATTTAGAGAATTTGAGAAAATTCCACTCCCCAGAATGACTGTCTCTCACTTACTGGGAGTGCCATCCCTCAGAGAGGGGTTCTAGAAACTCTGGTACAACAGAGAGAGGACTATAGGGCAGTAAACACATGTTTCCAAGGACCACAGTCCAATAACAGGCAGTGGAGAGAGTATCCCAGGCTCCAAAGAGAACCAGCTGCTCCTGGATTCTGAATATGACCAACCCTATGTTTTTAAGAGCCTTGTCTTTCCTGAAATTCCCTTCTTTTGGCTTGCTGTTATTTGCCACTTTTACAAGCTACTGAACCACATCACTGGTGTGAACAGTTTCAAAGCTTACATATTTCTTCTTGTAATCAGTTTAGTCGATCTTGTAACTATAAAGAGTGAGATGGTAAATCCCGAGCTCCCATTCTGAGTCAGAATTTATGACAAGAACAACATGCTTGTGCCCAAACAGAACCATGCATGTATGGTAATATGGCACTTGAAATTTATGTACTTCCTTTTATCCAAGGAACAGAAAGTGCTTCTATAAAATGGATTGAGAGCCAACTGTCTACAGCAGGCAATGAGAACAGTTCAAAATAGGACTGCTGAAGGAATCACTTAATTTCTGCAAGGCCAGAGTTCATGCTAAGCAACCAAGTTTCCCAATGTTTTACAGAAGTGGTTCCAGGAGGCCACTGCCATTTTAACCCCTGCTCAGCAGTGATGAATTTAACTGCACCTTTGCCTACCAGTTGTATAATTGAAGACATTTCTTCATCACTGCTGTTTGGTGTTGGTTGCCATATAGGACTATCTCCTGGTATTTGCTGAGGTTGTCAGCAGAATGGATCCCTGTCATTCCCTTCCACTGACTAACTAGTTAGCTCTTCTCCTTAGTAAGGTCAAATTTATAATTCTCTTTGCTAGCTTTAAAAACTAGTCTTGTACATAAGCCCACTATTATTTATAATCACCCTCTAAAATAAAATGGCTTCTACATATTGCGTACTTTATATACTATATATTTGTATACTTTAATGTGGCCGTGGTGCAATAGGTCCTTGTATTAGTTACCTGTAGCTGCAGCATAACAAATTACCCAAAATGGCATGCCTTAAAACATTATTATCTACTAGTTTCTGTGGGTCAGGAGTCCTGGTGTGGGCCTGACTGGGTCCTCAGCTTCAGGGTCTCTCACAAGGCTCCTGTCAGGATGTTACCCAAGGCTGTGGTCACCCAGGCATTGACTAAGGGAGAAATTGCTTTCACTTGGGTTATTGGCAGAAGTCCTTTCCTGTGGGCTGTTGGACTAAAGCCCTAGTTCCTCACAAGCTGTTGGTCAGAGGTCTACCTCAATCCCTTGCCATGTGAGCCTCTCATAGGCGAGAGGGCAAGGGAGAGTGCCAGCAAGAGAGAGGACTAGCAAGATGCAAGCCACAGTCTTTTGTAACCTCATCGCAGAAGTGACATCCCATCACCTTTGCCCTATTCTATTAGTTAGAAGCATATCACCAGTTCACACTTAAAGGCAGGGAATTATATAGGGCATGAAAACCAGGAGTGAGGATCATTGGGAGCCATTTAGAAGGCTGCCTACCACAGTCCTCCACATACATTGTTTCACTTTATCCTTTTTTTTTTTTTAATTTTTTTTTTTAGATTTTATTTATTTATTTGAGAGAGAGAGAATGAGAGAGAGCACATGAGAGGGGGGAGGGTCAGAGGGAGAAGCAGACTCCCTGCCGAGCAGGGAGCCCGATGCGGGACTCGATCCCGGGACTCCAGGATCATGACCTGAGCCGAAGGCAGTCGCTTAACCAACTGAGCCACCCAGGCGCCCTCACTTTATCCTTTTAAAATTCCCCAATGCAGTGCTAGTCCTCCCATTTTGCAGATGGGGCAAGTTCTTGGAGTCTTCTACTTGCACCAGCTGTTGTTGAAATTCATCTTTAGGGGCGCCTGGGTGGCTCAGTCGTTAAGCGTCTGCCTTCAGCTCAGGTCATGATCCCAGGGTCCTGGGATCGAGCCCCACATCGGGCTCCCTGCTCTGCGGGAAGCCTGCTTCTCCCTCTCCCACTCCCCCTGCTTGTGTTCCCTCTCTCGCTGTGTCTCTCTCTGTCGAATAAATAAATAAAATCTTAAAAAAAAAAGAAATTCATCTTTAGTGATTCATAATGTTTATTCATTTATGTATTTATTCCTTGAGTATGTAGAATTAAAAGATATTAGGTGTGCTTCTATGCTAGGTGCTGGTGAATTTTTATTCTTGGTGAACAAAATATATAGGTGTATACAAGTATCCTAGTAGTTCTTAAATTAATGTTCTTTGAGAGGAGGAACTATTCATTAAGTATATATATCATAGTGTCTAATTTGTTGTGTTATACCAATAGTGGATATTCATAAGAATTATTTATCTATTTTTAAAATTTTCAAATTTATAACTGGGAACACTCTTCTGGTTTTTAAGTGGTTCCATTTCAGAGATTAAGAAACACAGATGAATGGTGGTTATGATGTGAACAATGCCCCAGAAACTGAAATGGAAAATTTCATTCTAATCCTATTTATAGCTCGACTTCTGTGTACAAACTACATGGGGAAAGCTTACATGTAACTTGAGTTAGCTCTACATTAAGCACATGCGTACCCACCACAGGCATTAAAGAGATTTGTAAGTGTATTGCTGGTGAGATAATATACAAAAACAATTTTATAAATTGAAAAATGCTCATAAGTATAAAAGGTAAATTTTAAAAATTGTTGGTGTTGGGGGTGCCTGGGCGGCTCAGTCGTTAAGTGTCTGCCTTCAGCTCAGGTCATGGTCCCAGGGTCCTGGGATTAAGCCCCACATCGGGCTCCCTGCTCTGCGGGAAGCCTGCTTCTCCCTCTCCCACTCCCCCTGCTTGTGTTCCCTCTCCCGCTGTATCTCTCTCTGTCAAATAAATAAATAAAATCCTTAAAAAAAAAATTGTTGGTGCTGCTGCTTCCTCAACTCAGGGGAGCCTACAACATGCCAAGCACTTTGCTAAGTGCTTCTTAGAATGTTCCTCATTTAATCCTCCTGACAGCTGCTCCAAAAAACAAGGTCAGTGCTGGTGGTCACCAATGATGCAAAAGTGGTCCTGTTTTGTTTGCTGAGGTGGGTCTGGGGTCTGCAAGTCCTTGGCAGCCAAAGACAGGGAGCGTTCCAAGTGAAACTTCCCTTACTGATGTAGTGAGCTCCCAGAGTTTATTGAAGTGGGGATACACCCCATCACCTTGCCCCACATAGAAACAGATCTGTGCAAGCATGCTTGAACTTTTTAGGAAGATACAACACCGTTTGAGATAATGGAAGATACTCTGGGATTTGAAAGTTATAGTATTTCTTGACTATCAGAAAGGCAGGAGTTCTTGTGGGAGCCGTCATCTAACAGACTAGATGTAGCCTAGAGACAGTGATGTAGTCATCTCTGATCTATGCAATTACTCAGAGGCCAAAAGAAAAGACAAGCTCAGTTTAATAAAACCCAGCAGCCGGCATCCAGAGAATCAATAAATGTTGGTTGATGCCCACAGGGCAACTTGGAAGCAAAGTTACTCCAACTGGAAGACCTTTTGCAGATAGTTATTTTTGAACAACAGTCTAAGATGTGTAAAAACAGAAATAGAAATGACTGATGGCAGGAACACTGACTTGCTGCTTTGAAATCATTAGTATGCTGTGGTTGATTTGCAGCTTTTTATAGTGTGGTCAAGAGGTCCCCATGATTCAATACCTCCTTTTCCTACCACCTACCTCTCCTGGGGCGGGGAGGGGGGAACACAATACTAAAATATTCTATAGAATCAGTACTCTAAGTAGCAGCCTCTATAGCAACAAAGTAGGTAAAAGGTATCTGCTGTAGTTTCTTTTACTTTTTTTCCTCCAAATATCCAGACTTCTAAGTGGTGAGGAAACACAAACACCAAAAACCTCATTAGAATTTTGGATTAAAGACAGCTATCTGTCTTGTCTCCTTTTTGATACACCAGCTGATAATTGGGCTATAGCTGAGTCTAAAAATAACATACAGTACATTAAAATAATATTCCTTGGCTACATTTCCAAAGTGGTATTCTGGGACTTCTGTGCATTAATCCTGTAACAATAACAGGATTTGCGCTTTTAACTCCCCTGGTCTAGCTTTGAAAATCTACCCTAAAGCAGCTAATGTTGCCGTTTAAATCATCCTCTCACTATCCTTAGGGAAATGGGGAGATTAAAAAAATGACAACCCAACTGCTCAAGTGACCTATACCTGGGAGAATAAGAGAAACAATCTATTTCCTCTCAGGAACTGGGCTGATCAATATAAATATTTCAAAAGGACCATCATACAATAAAGGCCTTAGAATTTGTATCCTACTTCAGAGTACCCTAGGTATTTCCAATGTGGACGTATTAGGTTTCCCACAGGCGAGGGAGATGTGGCCATTGCATCACTGGAATTGAACTGGGGTGCACACGTGTGTGTGTGTGTGTGTGTGTGTGTGGAAGAAAGGGAAAGAAGCTGTCATTATGGTGTATGTTTCTGGTAAACATTCTTTTTTCCCTGCAGAAACTTGGGAGTATCCCAGAAATTAGGTGCTGTTTATCATGTCAGCTAAAAAATGCATATCCTAAAATTTGCACATAGTTCTAAATTGAAGCTCTAAATAGCTCTAAATTGAAGTGTCAGGAGTTTTTCAATGATGCCATTAATTGCATTTTATTAATTGAGAAAAAGAGCTTTTGTGTAGCTGTGGTTGTGATGGGCTAGATTTAATCAGTGTAGGTACCACTAACAGGCTGGCACTGTTTTCTGCCTGCAATGCCTTTGAAATTCTAAAACGGAAAAGGAGGCCAACACACTGAGCAATTATTTCAGAACAGATTGCCCGTTAACATTTCATAATATCACCGAAATACATCCTTTCTGGGACAGAGACTTGCTTTGGCTACAAATATCCAAGAGGTGGCAGCACCCCATGCTCTGTTGGCTGGCAGCATCCCTCCAGACAGCTCACCGCAGAGGTCTCATCATTGCGTCACCTGAAAGCCAGTTTGCAAGGGAGGGGGGATGAAGGGGAGATATGGCATTTTGCATCTCAGTTCTTCCGGAGAATTCAGGAAACAGCTGCATGGATTGTTTTAAATGGATTTGAAAAGGCCTTTCTTTCTTTCTTTCTTTCTTTCTTTCTTTCTTTCTTTCTTTCTTTCTTTCTTTCTTTCTCTTCTTCCTTCCTTCCTTCCTTCCTTTCTTTCTTTCTTTCTTTCTTTCTTTCTTTCTTTCTTTCTTTTTCTTTCTTTCTTTTTCTTTCTCTTTCTTTCTTTCTTTCTTTCTTTCTTTCTTTCTTTCTTTCTTTCTTTCTTTCTTTCTTTCTTTTCTTTTCTTTTCTTTTCTTTCTTTTCCTGAAATCTTCTGCCCTATGTGATATCTTTCTATGGGGACCACAGGCATACCCTTATGTGTTCTCTGGTTTACTCCCTGAAGGAGGAAGAGTTTCAATTGCCAGAGATCCCCTGAGTCCTCATTTTCAATTGCCTTGGCCAATACTTGGCCTTTATAAACACAGGGAGGTGGGATTGACGTGGCGTCATCAACCTTTTTTTTTTTTTTTTGAGCATGTATGTGTGCAAAGCACTTAACACAGCATGGAGAATGTAACACCATCCTGACCTAGGACAGTCCTCTTCACCAACTGCTCTTCTAGCACCTCCCCCATCTCATGCTAAAAATACTCCACAGCACAAATAGCTGTTGAGACAGCATCAAAACCTATACAAATAAGTAACAATATAACCTGACATGCTATGCATCAAATGCCTAGGATGAAAAACATCTGGTGACATGGGTGAAGGAGCATCAGGGCTGGTCTAGACTGGCCAGTGTCTAGGTGTCTGTAGAACCTGGCCCTCTGTGTGTGTTTTAGGCAGTTTGACGACAAGAGCTGGGACACACCAAGCCAACTTTGCTGATGGGGTTTATTGGCAGGGTACAGGAGACAGGAGTCTCATGGGAAACTAGTCTTCAGGAGGCCATGAGGAAGCTGGAACTGGGAGGTCCAGCACAGCTCAGCCTTGGGAGTTCCTGCCCCCTCCCTATCCATCGCAGTTGACTTGGCCTCTGTGTCCACCACAACTGTTGCCACCAATTTGGCCTAGCTTTCAGCTCTGTGTACCTTTTCTTTAGCTCATTTCTTCAGCTTAGTCTTGACTTTGGCACTCTTATACCCTCTGTCCCATAGCTTTCCAACATGGCATGTGCTCTCTGTATACATCTTTTCAGCTTCTGTTCCCACTAACAACTCAATGATTATCTTCCCTATATTACCCATTCAATTTCCAGAAAGAGAAGAGAGTGCGGGAGAGACACATTGGCTCAGTTAATCACATAATTACATAGTCTCTTTCTAGACAGAGCTTTGGAGGCCAGACCACCTCCCAGTTTATGATCGGCAGTTCTTGAGTTACCTTTATTAAAGACCTGCCCAGGATGCTCCCCAGCCTGGACAGTGGGCATGGCTATTCCCTTCAGAAGGTCTGTGGATGTGGATGGCACTGACTTTGCCATTTTGTCCCTTTCTTTATTACAAAGGAAGAAGCAACAGTGTTCTCTCAGACTTAATGATGCTGGATGTTCTGGTGTCAGGATGCTGCTACCTGGTGGGTTGCTCAAACTCTAGTAAGAAATGAACTCTTCACCTCTTACTTCTTTGCAGGAGTTCAGTCATACAGCTTGAAGAACTCACTTAGGGGTGGTAATTTACACTCAACCTTCAATGATTCCAGAGACATGGAGAAAGAGGAACAGACCTTCATCTGAACCATGATGTCATGTAATTTTGTACAGCACAGGTTTGTTGGGGCCAGGATTAGTCTCCTTGGTATCAAGTTTTCCTTAATAAGATCTCAAACTTATATTTTAATTCAAAGACAGATTCTCAAGTGCTGTCTCTAGGTGCCATGACATATGCAGCAGTGAGCTCCTTACCTGTTGCCCAGTGAGTTGGCAGCATTCCTGCTTGTTATAGCCAAGCCATCTGGAGCAGGGGTGGTGGCCGGGTGGGGCACATGAATATGATAGCCAGATAGCTGCTGCATTTCTTGGCTTTGGCCTTCCTCTAGTCCTTTCATTGTTACACTGAGGGCATGCAGCAAAACAAGGCAGGCCCTGCAAGGCAGCTTTTTTTGCTTTTGAATATCTCTAGTTGAGCCACCAAGAACTTGAGGAACTCTTTCTTCTTCCGCTATTTGCTTTGAGAGACTGAACATCCTCTTCATCTCTTCTACTTGTGGCCAGTCTCAACCACAAGGCACTGAAAGGAATATATTAACTGTGCGTGTGAGGATGAAGCAGTATACAAACTATGGTAAAGTTTTCAATGGTGATTGAATCCCTTTAGGTCATCAATAGGGATTTCTATATATGGTGAATTTGGTCACTAATTTCACTACTTTGTGGGAACACATTTATCCTGTGAAGCTTTTATTTAAAACTTTCATTATTTGATGTTAACTGATGTTAAGTTTGAGCTCACTAATTAGATATAAGTTCCTTGAAAGAAAGAAGGGGCTTCTGTACTCTTAAGCATCTCCCGCAGTGTTGAACACAGTGTTTACAAGGAGTAGGCCTTCAATAGATACTTGTTAAGTTGATTTGACTCAATCTCAATTCCATGTTCAGCTCAGGAGATTTCTTATTACGTCCTTAGGAGTCTAGATCCTTTCCAGTCATCCATTTAGAAACCTGAGGGTACAGATCCATTCAACTTTTCAACTTCTACCTTCTTTTGCCCATTTCAGGAAGAATGGCAGCCTAGACACTGAGTTTTCCAGCACTCAGAGTCCCAGGTTTCCAGTGGAATTCAATATGTCCAGGACTCTTTAGTTTTGGCTTCTTTTCACTTTTTCTCCTAGTTAACCTTCTCATCCACCAAGCTATTCTTCTCTGCTATTAGGATAGGTAAAGTTATGCTAGGGTAACAACAGCTTCCAAAACTCAGTGGAGATTCTGCCTGACAGGAGTAACTCTGAGACCCAGTTGGCAGGCAGCCTGTCATCACAGCGTGTGCGGCCACAATAGTGGCAGCAGAGGAAGTGAGCATGGATAATTGTGCACCGACTCCTCCACTCAGAAGTGACACACGTTACATCTGATCATATTCATTGGCCAAAGTAAGTTACATGGCTATGCTTAACCTTAAGGGAATGGAGAAATACCATCCTTCCATGTCCTGGAAAGGATGGAGAACCAGAAACACCAGTGACCTCCATAATGCTGACCACACCTCCTCAGAGAGCTTGGAAGTCTCTGTCTTCCAGTTCATTCTTTAGTGAGGCATGGACCCCTTGAGAATAAATAGACACATTTTATCCTTTGGGTTTCACAGGAATTAAAAACAAAATAAGCCTGTAATAAAGATGACTTAAGTCAATAAAAACTTTTCCTCCTATATTATGTAAATATCAATGGGGAGGGTTGTTCGTTTTTTTGTTTTTGTCAGATCAGTGCTCAGAAGTAATAGGTTGCAACCCTTTCTAATGCTGTCTGTAAATAGATGGTTGATGAAAGCAATCTGCTTTGTTTATGGTCACCAGGCCTGTTCATGCTTCCGTTGCTTCCTTTACCTCACAAACACTCAAGGACTCCTTCTCCACAAAGCAGAGTCACTTCAGACTCATGGGCTATGGGCATCTGCTCTTTTTTCTCTGCCCTATGCCTGATTAGATTCTGTCAGTCACAAAGCAAGACCCCAGGTTCCTCAAAAGCAGGCAGGGAGTTGACCTCACTCACTTAATCATCCTATGTTCCTTACTCATTCAATAACTCCCCTCCCTCCCAAGAATTAATTCTAACTATAAGAACAAGCAGTTTACTTACATATGTAATGGGTTTGGTAGTCAGCTCTCTTTTAACCCAAGTCAGAGGACTATTACTAATATGCCAGATAAGAACCAACCATGGTGTGTTGAAAGAGCCTTGGCATTAGTGTCTGAAGATAGTTAGTGCTAGCTCTACCACATTCTAGCTGTGTTACCATGGAAAAATCACTTGACTTCTCTGAATCTTCACTGGTAAAATTAGGATAATTACACTTACCTTTTAGGATGGAGTTGCTTGTCTATAAAATGTAAATTACAATATTTCCCTCTCAGGGTTGTGGGGATTTAAATTATTTTGACAAAGATAATTTCTGAGCAAAATATATGTGTGTAAGTATGTATATCCCAAGCTGGGAACTTCTTCCCTCCTTTTTTGCTTGCTAATTAGGAGTCATAAATAAAATGCTGACGAGCTGCAGTCTGCCGTCTGTGCTGTAGCTGGAGGGCTGTTTTGACTTTGCCTGACAAATGGCTAACCAGCCGCTCCCACCATGCCCAACTCAAGTGTTCAGCACTGAGAAATCCAGCTACTGCCAACAGCATCTTATAAACTTGTCACTGTTTACTTACTTGGTGACAGTGTTTTTGTTCACTGATCATCCCTGAGATTTCACCCGTCAGGGTGTGTCTGTTTCCCTCAAAATGCCAAAATGCCATTTAAGTACAATCCTTTCCCAAACCACATGAAAATAGTGAAGATCTCTAAATGAGACTTGATGCCTTTGCAGTACATCCCCATGAATTGCAATGCAGCTGGGGTGGATGTGGTCTTTACAGAGCAGTAACGGGGCACGCATGAAACTTAATTAAATGGGCATAAACTTCAGAGCTGATTCAGTATGCTGCTAGCCAAGACTTCCAAATAACCTATCAAGTGGCGTGCTTGAGATAACTCATACCAGCTTGGGAGAACGGATTTTCAGGAATTCTGCAAGGTGGTTGATGTCATGTTAGTAGACTGAGATTGGCTATGGTGGGAGTGTTTACACCATGGAAACTGGCAAACACTACAAAATCATGCTTTTTTCCCCAGAGATCTGATCACTAAACATATAGCAGCTTACCACATACAGTGCACCTGTGTCAATCCCAAATGTGACTGAGGACGTGAGAAGGAACATCCCAAGGCAGAAGTATCAATAAAATCATGGCGCTGGATTAAGGGAGAAAGGAACTAACTTTTAGTGAGACCCTACTGTATGCCAGGTTCTATCCTAACTTAGATTGGGACTGATACATATCAGGAGGTGTGTAACAAATTAATGGGGTGGGTCAACAAATATGTGTTCACATGAAGGATAGAGAGCCCCCCGAGCCTGACTCAAAAGCTGGTTGTGGGAAAGGAGGGATAATGCTAGGTTTGCATTGAACCTGTCACTCAGGTTTTGATCCAGGCCCTGGCTGAGACTGGTGAAGGGTGGGTTGGAGGAAGACTGTAAGTAAAAACTAAAAAAGCTGCTTCAGCAAAACTCTGTCATGGAAGGCAATGTATTTGGATTTAGCATCATATTTGTTCCAGGACCTCGGCTGTAGCAGTCTGAGGACAACAGAGGCTTGGCTGACCCACGGGAGTTCAGCTTGCCTTATGAGCACCTTTTCCAAGAGTACTTTGCAGAGGGGCACAGTTCTGTGTGAGCAGATAAGAGCAAGGGCCAGTAGGACTTTTCTATGTGATCACATATGTACCTTACACTAGTAAGGTGAGGGGGAAACTGGTGGCATATTTATTTTCTTTCGAGCCCTACATTGGGCTGCCCACTCAGAGTCTGCTTGTCCCTCTGCCCCTCCCCCTGCTCATGCTCTTTCTCTCTCCTCTCTGTCTCTCAAATAAATAAAATCTTTTTTTAAAAAGGGATTTCAGATGAAGAGGACATTGTGAGCAGAGCTTGAGCATGTGCATATGTATTAATTTATTTGAAGGTTACCCCCTTTATGCCCTGAACTCCTTAAAGTCAAGAATTGTGCGTTTTCCCCCATTTTGATTCTCTGATCCAGCATAATACGTACTAGCTGTTCAATGAATGTTGAATGAATGAGTCCAAATTTGCTGATAACTTGGTGCAAAATGGTGGCAGTCCTTATATAGGAATTTAGACTTTATTCTGTGTGCAGTGGGCTTGGAGCCATCAAGGGCTTTTTCCTCATTTCAGTAACTCAATTGGAGCTGAGCTCCAGGATGACTCATCTGGCTGCAGTTTGTATTTAAAAACTTGCGCCATCTTCCTCCCTTGCCCTTGCTGTTCCATCTCTAATCAGTGGTCCAATCTTGTTGATTTTACTTCAGAATATGGCTTTATGGCTTGTATCTGTGTTTTTGTTTCAATTCTCATGGCCACCTCCCAAGGTCAGCCCTAATTACCTCTTGTCTGGACTTCAGGGCTGGTCACTCCCACTCCAATCACTGTTTATCCCTTTCCTGTATGCCACAGGCTTTGAATATTTTACTAAGGGCTAGCCCTGTGTTTGAAAAAAAAGAAAAAAGAACAAAGCTGAATTGGTTCTGGGAAAGTGAGGATAAAGAGGGCTAATGTAACTTTGCGTTATCTGCCTTTAATCCTGTGGGCCCTTTAAATCTGCTGGCTGCTTTGGGTTTTACCCTTGAGTTGTTTGAGTGGGTTTATCCTCTCATTGCTCCTTGTAACAAAGACTGGGGTCCCATCCCCACAGTAAAGCCAAGTTCTGGGAGAAAGAGAGTGGACCGTTGGAAATGTGAGTTGACTGCGATGTTGAAGAGAGGCAAAGGTCAGGGAAGAATATCCTTTAGGCAAGGGAGAGCAAGAGAATGGGAAAAATCAACAAGGAGATAGGGAGAAGGTCTTCCAGATAATATTTCTAGATGGAGGGAAGAAGAAAAGAGGAAGACAAGAGCTGAACTCCTGCCATTTTCTCATAGCTAACTGTGGGTAAATAGGCCTTTTCTGAAAATCTTTTCTTAGGATTTTTGTGGGTCTAGAATTTATCCTGATAAAATAGTGAGCTAATGAACTTTTGGGGGTCTCTTTGGGGACTCTTACACTTAAAGCATCTAGATTAGTGTTACACAAAATGTCATTTGCCTTCTGCAAATGTACAGAAATGACAGTATTTTGAAACTTTATAGTAATCGGACATTGCTCAGTGATGTGCTGGAGGTGGGTGGTACTGGCTGGAGGGAGCTGATGTGAGCATTTCTTTCCACCTTTGTGGCTCAGTGACTTCATGTTGGTAACTTGAAATCAGCCATGCGGAAGGTATTTTTATCACAAAAATGGGCAAATGCTACAAATCAGGACTCCTGCCACCCCTAACAACTGGGTGCTGAACATTTACCAGCACATTACTACTTGGCCACGACATCCATGCACCTGACTGGGGGACATTATTGAACAGGGTGTTGTTAAATTTGTGTGATGGGTTTCTTGCAGCTGCTGCTGCCTATCTAACATGTATAGTAGGATCATGTATCTGTTAGCAAAGGAATGGGGGATAATTGGTCCTTCACTATAGGGAATTTGAAGTGCACTGCCTTAGATCACCTTCAGCTGATTTCGGAGGTCCAAGTATTCCAACAGAGGTCTTCATGATAACCAAACAGAATAGCTGCCCTCTTTAGAAATCTGCTACTCCAAGGTTCAAACTCTCTAAGACAGGATCAAATGTAGCATAGGACTGGGTGGCAGGTCCAGCCAGGGCAGGGGAATTATATATGAAGTAGCTGAAGATGTGTGCAGTTGTCTACGAGGACTGCCATAACAAAATAACAACAGAAATTTATTCTCTCACAGTTCTGGAGGCTGGAAGTCCAAGATCAAGGTGTTGGAAGGTTTGCTCTCTCGTGAAACCTCCTTAGCTTATAGGTGGCTGCCTTCTTGCTGTGTCCTCACATGGTCTTTCCTGTACACTTGAGCATCTCTTCTTATAAGGACACCAGTCCTCAAACAAACAAACAAACAAACAAAGTCCTATTGGATTAGGGGCCTGCCCTTATGACTTTATTTAATTTGACTCACCTCTTTAAAGGCCCTATGTCCAAATACAGTCACATTGGGGATTAGTTTCAGCACACAAATTTTAAGGGGACGCAATTTAGCCTATAGCAATGTCTCATTGTGCTTTAACTATCTGGGGTCACACTGTATTCTGATCAAGCACCTTGTAGTGAATGATGCAAGACTGTGGATGGAGCCAAGGAAACCTCTTGCCAAGGATTCCTTCTCACTTCTTCTGGATGCCCCTTCCACTTTTCAGTAATCGCCAGCCTCACCAAGTCTTACCCCATCAATCAGTTCCCACCTCAAGTCCCATTTCTCTGATCTAGTTTTACCTGACTCCTACTGGTGGAGAGAATGCTCCCTCACCAGACTCACCTTAGCACTTTTGCTCTGTATTGTTAGTTTGGTAATGAATCTCATCCAGCTTTGCACTGCTCTTTTTGATATTATCTAAATATATACATAGCATGTGTTTAGGGCTTGTCTGCCCGGCTAGCTGGTAGGTACACCAAGAAATGGACCACATCTTATTCTTCTCAACAACTTCCTCCATTTAGTGATTAATTAGCTGTGTGCCTTTTATAGAGTAAGAAGTCAATAAATATCACAGCGTTGATGTACTTTTTCTTGAGTTGGTTAAGGTCATTACATGCTCACAAGTGTGTGTGGAGTCAGTAAGTAATACAGAGTATTACTTAGTAAGTAATATCCTCAGTATGTACTGAGGCTTTTTTTTTTTTTTTTCTTTATCATGGATATCAAGCTGGAATTCACCAGTAAGTGCTCCTGGAATGTCATTTGTGGGTACCATCATTCCAGTGAGTTATAATGACTTCTCACTAACTCTGGTATAAAAGAGACCTAAATTTGAGCTCTGATTTTCCCATTTACTGGCTGTCTGGCCCTTGATAAGTTAGCCTCTCTAAGGCTCAGTTTCTTCATCTGTAAAATAACACTTTATCTCACACAGTAGTGACAAAGGAGTAAAATAGAAATAGTAGCACTAAATAAATAGTGGGTGTTTATCATTAATATTGCTATGGTATACAGAGATAGCAAAAAGTACAAACTGTAACCATAAATATCAATCTCTATTCTGAATCAAGAGTAACTTGGATAAAGAGAAATATTTGCACACTATCGAAGAATCAGTTCTTTGAAGAGCCTATTTAATGCCCTGTGCCAAGTGCCCCTGAAATTAAGAATATTGTGAAGAATCCAAAAAGAATACTTTCTTATTTATGACGAGTTGACTTCTAA
This sequence comes from Halichoerus grypus, assembly GCF_964656455.1. Lineage (NCBI taxonomy): Eukaryota > Metazoa > Chordata > Mammalia > Carnivora > Phocidae > Halichoerus > Halichoerus grypus. The sequence continues at coordinate 109,581,137 of NC_135714.1, forward strand.
AAACTTTTGACCTCATAGTGTCATCACGTCTCTCCCCAAGTTCTACTTCTCTTTGTAAAGCATAAAACATTTTTACCTACAAAACACTATATTTTGAATTTTATTATTCTGGAGCTAGTCAGGTTGCAAGGAAGTACTATGTCATTAAACAGAAATAAGTCAGCATGACATTCGTCCTGAAGTTAATGATAAAATGAAATGAAATCATATTCAGTGTTTCTCGGAGATGTTAAAGAAAAAACCTTAGTGAAGCAAGAAGAAAGTGATAGAGGAACACAAATCCCACATAGTCTTCTAGCTGGAACTTCTGTGTACTCAGGAGTGACCTCAGGTGGGAGGGATCTTGTAGGGAGAGCAAGAGGGTGGTGAGTAGGGAGACAGTGCAGTCCTGTCTTTCTTTAGGGCAGCCTGTACAAAGGAGAAGCTTCCCGAAAGGTACAAAATGGCTTGTCAGCTTTTCTACATGTTCTAACAAATTAAACATACATCCCAAAAGGTATACTGCAATATTAAAGTCCATTTATATAAGCTGTAAAGTTTCCCTTGTGTGTCCTGGCAGGCACAAATGTGGCTGGAAAATGTCTGTGGGTTGATTCCTTTGTGAATTATATGGAGCTGACACGGCCGAAACCCACAATGACCCAACGAGGACAGAAGCTTGTGCTGGTCAAGGGGCTGTGGCTCATATGTATATGAAAGTAATATTAATCCCCACAGAGCAGAGTGGTGAAAAATTATCATTCAGGCTGCTTCCTGAAGAAACTTCTAACACAATGCATAATGAAAATGTCAGGTGCAGTGAGGTATTAGGTGGCCGCTCTGCTGTTCTGAAGTGCCAGGTTATTTCTCTACCTGTTATTCAAGTAGGCGAGTCTTGTGGGGAAGGCATTTCCAGCCTGAGGAGAGCCTCAGCAGTTATCTGTGCTGAGGAGATCATAAAGTGAGTGACAACAAGGAAGCTAGTAGGAAGTGCCTAAGGAAATGGTGGGGACTTCTGTAGGGGCGGTGACGTGAAGAGGTGAGCCATGGTGAAGGTGTGCGGAAAGAGGACACTGCCTGGTGTACAATACTAAGTAATGTCATGGCCTAAATCATCTAGCCCTGTGGATTTGAAAATTGTTCTCAGGGAAGCCCTTTATTATTAAGAATTAAGAAGAGATCACTGAAGCAAGCAATATGGCTTTGGTTATTCCTGTAGTCATTCTAGAAATCCAAGCTCAGTGTTAGGCATTTATTTGTGTTTATTATTTATTTTAGACTTCCATAGCAGTTTGAGTCTCTCTGACTTGTGTAATACTTATCTCAGATGGCTTCTTGGAGTCTCTGTAGCTGCTTCTCCTCCCTTGGTTGTGTCCACTCATTGTCAAGGCTTTGAGGAAGTTAATCTTTCTTAAGTCTCTGTTTCCGTGGATTCTGCCTTTGTAGTGTCCCTTGCTTTCTATCTCATTTTCTCTTTGCCACTCCCCTTACCTGAACTCCATCCAGCCCAGCCACTCTATCTCTTACGTGGACCTCTCTGATCTCCCTCTACCCATCTCGTCCCCTTTGACCTTCCTACTCGGAGCACAGCACAGTGTTAGCACATGCCAGCTAACACTGTTTAATAGGTACTTTTTTCTGCACCTAGCCCTGGGGTGGATGTGTTACATACATTTTTTCTAATGTTGCAGTAACTTTGGAAATGGTATTGTCACTTCCACTGTATAGCTTGAGAGGCTCCAAAAGGGTGATAATGTGCTTATACTAGCTAATGAGAGCCAAAGTTAGAATTATAACCCAGGGCTGATGGACCCCATAGTTCATGCTATTCCCTACTCATACTGTTTTCTCTCCTCAAAAATCTTCAGTGGCTCCCATTGTTTAATAGATTAAGTCCAGGCTCTTTTATCTTGCCATTCCAGGCCCTCTAAAATCTAGGCTTTCCTATCGACCTTGGTCACACATCCTACTCTTTAGCAAAAAAAATAAGCGGCCAAATAAACAAAAACCTTATTTTTATTTACACCTATGCTTTCTTTCCTAAGTACATTATACATGCTCTTTCTCCTGCCTGGAGCAGAGACTCTGTCACTCCTTCTTCTATATAAGTAAATTTTGCCCAAGAAAACATTGAGCAGAGTTGGGCCAGCGATCCATTTATTTTCTGGTTCACAAAGGGTATATTGGATCTTTATTAAATAGTCTAAAATGTCCTTTCAATAATGTTTTTCTTTAATATCTTTTTAAAAGACATTTAAAGTGAATCAGAAAGCAATTAAATGATTAATTGCTGCAGTCTGATTCTGCTGCCCTCAGCCTCGGTGGATGCTATCTGACCGATTAACCCCTGTTTCTGAGCCCTGTCTGATTGAGGAAGGCAATGACGGAAAACGCTTGGCCTATCACATGACTGATCTTTGCTGTCATGAGCCATCGTTTTCTAACTGCAAGCTTTCATTTTCAAAGTCCTGGCATGATTTCAGGAGCTGTAAACCCTCATGTGAGTAAGTGAGCAGTAAGAACTGGCAGTTTTTCAATCTCAAGTCTTTTCAGCTTTAAACCCACATTTAGCTGTGATTTTTTTCTGCTTAAGTTGGACATTTTTTTTTTGGTAAATACTCTTTTGATAAATAAAATAGGGTGGAGGTGAAAATGACTGAGACAAATATGGGTCAATTCAGTTAGGGCTGACTCTAGAAAAAAAGTCATAAGAGCCCCAACATTAATTATATAGTCAGAGCAGGAAGTTAGAGAGTAATAGGTAAATGTTTGGGGTTCCCAGCCTCTTCAGTATAACCATTGACTCAGGATAGGGAGCACTGAAAATGCACTCCCAAATTATGAATCCATTGGTGGAGATAGCCCACATGCCAGTTTGGACAGGTTATTTTTGATGTCTTGGGGGAGGTCAAGGAGTATCTACTCCAAGTTCTAACTCTGAATGAAACAGGTTTGTGGAATATTGGGGAAGGGTATATCATTCAAAAGATTTCTAGTTACAATGCTTAAGTAATTAGGTTCAATTTAATGCAGAATTAATTGTTTTTAATTCATTCTTAGCTGAACAATGCGGCTAATAATATTTGCATTAATGTTTAAGAAATGAGTAGTCTGAAAACAAGAGTGTGAATATAATCTGAAGGACTTTCTCAAAGATTTGTTCCTGCCTCTTGGTTTGGTTTTGTTTTTGTTTTTGTTGTTGTTGTTGTTGTTATTGTTGTTGTTTTGTTTTGTTTTGTTTTTAGAGAGGGAGAGAGGTGGGGGAGGGGCAAAGGGAGAGGGAGAGAGAGAATTGAGAGAATCTTAAGCAGACTCCATGCCCAGAACAGACCCTGTTGCAAGGCTTTATCCCACAACCCTAAGATCATGACCTGAGGGGAAATCAAGAGTCAGATGCTTACCCAATTGGGCCACCCAGGCGCCCCTCCTGCCTGATAGTTTTATTTTGAAATTTTTATATCCAATATTTTATTATCCTCTTTCCATTTTATTTCTTAGATTTCAAAACAAATTAGAGGAAGAAAGGGGAGGGGGAGAAACTGTACACAGCATCAGAATGTTATAGTCAGCAATGTAATGAAATGGATTGTAACTTCATACTAATTTTTGATTGTGCATCTATTTTTTGTTATTGTCTTCTTCATCTTCATATCTAGCAAATAATTATTGGCCATCAAATGTCCTTATAGTACCATCTTAGGAAACTGAATATAAGGAATTCTATAAGTAAAAAAACAAAAAAAACAAAAAAAAACATTATCAATGTATGGAGTTCATTTAGAAGACAGTTGTAGACACCTGCAGAAATAATAGTAGCTTGTATTTATGGAGCACTCATAATATGCTGAGCATTGTTCTAAGTGCTTCACATAGTATTTGTTCATTTAATCCTCTCAACAGCTGTTTGAGATAGGTTTCCCCTGTTTTATGAATGAGAAAACTGAGGCATAAGGAGATTAGATAAATCATTATAGTCACATATGTAGGAAGTGGTAGAGCCATAATTTGAACCCAGGCAGTCTGAATCCAGAATTAAAAAACTTTTAAAGTATAACCAGGATTAAACTGATTGTGCTCTTTTTAGATTTCTTAAACTTACCATCACCACCAGTGAATTCTGAGTAGTGATTTAGTATGGAATTTGTAAGAATAGAAGAATTATTTAGAGTAGAGAGATGGGGAAAGGGAATGTAAATGAAGAAAGACACTGGTAAAAACACTATAGCAATCCTGAGATAAGGATTCTAGGGGGGTTGGCCTGTCTATATCCTCTACTCTGTGCTCACCTGGGCCTCAGCCTGCACTGGTTGACAATGATAGGCATTTAATTAAGTAGTGTGGCTGGTTACTAATTTTTGTCACTCACTGCACTGATTTCCTGTACCTCATGCTGGGATGGATAACACTGACAGCTTCCTTTGGATTCCATCCATGTGAAGCACACCACCCTTCTAGATTTGCAGTTCATGTTTCCTTCTTGGAGCCAGAATATGTCCTTTCTTTTCAGACCTCTTCCCACTCAGAACACTTAGGACAGGTCCACCATCCTTTATCTAAACCCATGGGGCCAGTTACGTTTTGAATTCAAAATTTTTCAGATTTTAGAAAGGCTAAATGATATATATTCCATATATTGTATAATATTTCTAGTGGGATCTGGGTCAGCACCCCATAAACAAATACAGTCATATATCTACCACAAAATGTATGCATCTTCATCTTAAGTGAGACAAATAATGACCATACTCAGCTACATGTCAAGAAAGTAAGATTTTGCCACCAAATGAATTTTGTGTCAGATTGTGGAAAAACCTTTGGTTATAGGACTTTTGTATTTTGGAATTTAGGATAAAGGAATGAGAACAGTTTCATCACCTGTTCTTTCCATTCTAATCAGAGGCATGGGAATGAAGATGCCGACAAAGCTATTCCTACATTTCCTGGACTGGCCAGGAAGGAGTCTGACTCAGACTCAGCCTGAAGAACCTCAGGTACTCAGGGAGGTAGAGTCAGTATCTACACTGTCTACATTCCCTGAAGGTTGGCTGAGCAAAAAGTAATAAAATACAAACTCAGGAAAGAAAAGATTCAGGTTTTTTTTTTCTTTGAAAGACCTATTTATATTACTTAGAAAGACCTCTCCCCTTCTTCCCTTGGGAGTTACTTAGCTTAGCTTGGAGGACCAGATTAAAATACAATATAGCAAGTATTATTAAAAACTATCTGTAAAAATGTATTATCCTAAAGATTTAGCCCTAATTTTCTGTTGTCTTTACTTACATCATTTTTTTTTCTCCTCATTGTATAACCTTTAAATTTTATGTTCTGCTCTCAAATTCCTTCTGGGTTTAATGACTAACCTCTATTTGTGTTACCCTGGTGAAGCCTATAGAAGGAAAATCATAAATCAATGGCATATGTTTGTAGCTATAAACAGGGGACAGATTTAGAAATATACAAACATGCCAAATACCCTATTTCCTAGAATTGCAATGCTCAACTCCCAATTAACCAATAGTAGCAAATATTTACTTGCCACCTATCTGGGTCAGCCAGACATTTAAAAAAAAATCTCTCTACCTATGAACTCATTTAATCCTTTTAACAAAGAGGCAGGACCCATATGATCTTTGTCTTATAGATGAGAAAGCTCAAGCACAAGGAGGTTAAGTAAATGGACCAGTGAGCCTCAGCTAGTGAGTGTGGGGAGTGGGGCTCTGAATCCTGGCAGTATTTCTCAAGTCAATCCACATAATCATTGTCATGCTGCTTTCCAGGATATTGCATGTCCTGTGACAAAACCTGTCCCAATGGTATGAAGTTTACCACTGGGACTTCCTTAGAATGTGCTCCAACCCATTAGTTTTCCAACCTTGAGGCTCTTTAGAATTCCTAGGAGTGATGGGAATGAGAGGAAAAGGGGACTTCATACCCATTTTAGCGAGAACAAGTCAGCATTTTAGGTATTACTAGCTGGCACTAAGATTTTATTTGAATGAGGAGTTCTGCAGCTCACAGAAGCTAGAAATGACAGCTCTAAACAGTTGAGCCATTTAGCTCTTACCCAGTGGGCATACCAATTACAAAGAGAAATGGGATGTAGAAACCTGGATTCTAATGCTATATGATGCTATAATACTCTTTCTTGCTCTAGACGAAGTCATAAATGTGAAATACATGTGGATTTTGGAGATTACATTTCAGGGTGAACTAGATGCTGCTGTCTGGGTGAGACCATAGGATGGTGAGACCAAATCAAGAGCCAATGAAGTGGAAGGTGGAAGTCTACCCAATTCTATGTGCCTGGTCTATGGTTGAGGAAGGGGTGATGATAGAAGAAAGCTTGGTGTGTGGGGTGCCTGGCTGGCTCAGTCAGTAAAGCATGAGACTCTTGATCTCAGGGTCGTGTGTTCCAGCCCCACATTGGGCCTAGAGTTTACTTTAAAAAAAAAGAAAGAAAGAAAAAGAAAAGGAAGGGAAAAAGAAAACTTGGTGTGGAAGAAGAGGCTTGTGATTAAGGAAGGTGGTAAACAGAGCTGGGGGCAGGAACTGAAATGAGAAGCCATACTGTGTGAATTAGATTGCTGAAAGTAGGACCAGAAGAAGTAGAAAAGAAACCAATCGAGGGAGGCAAGATCAGAGCCAGAATGGAAACTTCCCATAGAAAATGACCAGAGCACAGAGGACCTAGGAAGAGACTCTCAAGGCTTTATATGAATAAAGCCCAGAGGCATAAAAAGCTAGTATGCAACTTTTTAAAATAAAGTTTATGAGTTGGTAAATTTGAGAAAAGCAAAGGGTTACTACAAAGCATTTTACCAGGTACCTTACCTTGTTCTTGATTAGGTGCACTGCAACCTGGTTGAGTGATCTTTTTCTAAAGGTTGCTTTCAGTCTGGAGGGCAAGTGTGGGCTGCACTCTTCAAACTTTGTTTTATAAAGCAAATGTTCTATCAAGGCTCTGATGCTGTATGCCATCAAATAATGATGTTCTCTCATTTATCCTATGTGTTAATTTCCTTATTATTTAATAGGTTGTTAATGTGTGATTCCTGGATGAACTTGAGGAGTTCCTGAATGACTCCTCTGAAATTATTATACTAGGATGATCTCCTTATATTTCTGTCTCCCTTTTTAGACTATAAGCAACCTGAGGGGTGTTAAAAAACAAAATTAAACTGAGTTAATTTGAAGATCTAATTGGCTTTATTTAACAACTCATGAATCAGGCATCATCCTATCTAGCAAATAGAAAGGAGCTCGAGGAGGTGAACAAAATGGAAGACTTTGGGGGTGCCTGGGTGGCTCAGTTGTTTAAGGATCTGACTCTTGATCTCAGCTCAGGTCTTGATCTCAGGATCTTGAGTTTGAGCCCTGCGTTTGGCTCCACGCTGGGCATGGAGCCTACTTAAAAAAAAAAAAAAAAAAAAAAAGGAAGACTTTGATAATCAGAAGGGGAGAGAAGTAAGATTCTAACAAAAAGTAGATTGTTTCAGACAAGATCACCTTCTTTTGGGGGAATGGCAGGCATTTGTCCTGCAGATTACCTCACTAGTGCTGATCAGGTAATTCTAGATTGACTGGTTTGAGGTCACATTCTTAGGAAAAGCTGAAACCACAATTAGGTTAGATATTAAATCTTGGTTTGCTGACTTGGGGCTTAGTTTTTTTTTTTTGGGCTTGTTGTCTTTTTTTCTTTAACAGGAGGTGAAGCAAGTTGAAACTGGGGGGAAAAAAGAAGAATATATATTAATCCATGCTTGAGCTATAATTCACTTGTTCACTCATTCAACATTTTCTTGAGCGTCATGCTTACAATTGAGTAGTGAACTCACAAAAAAGAGGATTATAAAGAAATTAACAAAAAGCAAAATAATAATTATTATTATAATGTGTTTTATAATAGAGGAAGCACACAGGAGGGACACCTAACATAGCCTTGGAGACTTGGGCTTGTCTTCCTACACAGGAAACAGCAGTGCAGCGTTTTTGGAAAGATTCATGGGAGTCAGTTGGGTTGGGAGTCCAGCAGGAGGTAAGGGGGAAGGGCATTCCAGTAATAGAGGTGGGAAATAACATTCTGTATGTGCAAAATGCAAGTTGTTTGGGATGGCTATGGCAAGGGGCACATGTAGGGCCTGAGATAGACAGGGCTGGGTAGTGATAGGCCTTTTATACTATGCTAAGAATTTAGATTTTATCCCCAAGACCATAGGGACTATCAGAAGATTGAAATGGAGTCACATGACTGAATTTCTATTTTGGAAGAATTACATTGGCAGCAATGTGAAGAATGTAATAAAGGGAACATCAAGGCCAGGGAAAAGTCTTAGAAGGCTCCTGTAATAACTGAAGTTAAAAACAATAATGCCATCCGTGCTGTTACTTACTGCTCTTGCTACTATCACTACCATTGGTGCTATTCCTCCACCTACTGCCACTACTCCCACAGCAACAGTGAGGAGAGCAAAGTTGTCTAAGACTATGAGTGAGGATGAGGTCACTGACGGCATGTAGAATGAGGACAAAAGTGGAATGATGAGGAGGAGAGGCATGAGAAGCTCAAGAAGAGTCTATGAGAAGAGTGACTGTGATATTGTGATTTATAATAAGAAATATATATTTGGTCTTTGTCCTGGAATTTCCTAAATGATGAGAGCAATAGGGTGTCTTCTTTTGTTAATGAGTAATAACTTTTGGAGAGCTGGGGAACCTAAAGATTGGGGCTGGTTGCCAAGACATCCAACCATGTGATGAAAGGGTTGGAACTTTTAGTCCCACCCCCCCCAAACATCCAGGGAGGGGAGAAGGGCTGAAGATTGAGTTCAGTCACCAGTGGCCAATGATTTAATCAATTATGCCTCTGTAATGAAGCCTCCATAAAAAACCCAAAAGAATGGGGTTCTGAGAGCTTCCAGGTTGATGAACACCTGGAGATTCAGGGAGAGTGGTTTGCTCAAAGAGAATGGAGTCTTGGTACCCCTTCCCCATGCCTTGTCCTATGCATCTTTTCTGTTGGCTGTTCCTGAGTTATATCCTTCTATAATAAGGCAGTAACCTAGTAAGTAAAATGTTTTTCTGTGTTCTATGAGCTGTTTTAGCAAATTAATCAAAGCCAAGGAGGGGGTCATTGGAACCTCCAAACTATAGCCAGTGGATAAGGAAAACAGGTGACAACCTGAACTTGTAATTGGCATCTGAAGTTGAGGATGCAGTCTTGTAGGATCTGATTGCTATCTCCAGGTAGACAGTGTCACAACTGAATTGAACTGTAGGACATTTAGCTTGCATGGTTGCTTGGTGGGGGGAAAAAAGCCTACACCCTGGAATTGGGTGCAGAATCGGAGTAAGGAAGGACAATCCAAGAGGAAGAGGAAATTCAGGAGATGGGAATTTCCTGGAAACCAAGAAGAGGTGATGAACACTAACAAGTGATGAGGAAAGGTGAAGGAAGAAGAGAACTCAAAGTGCATTTGTTTTGGTAGTAAAAGAGTTTGCTCTCCAAATGCCTCATCACCTGACTCTGATTTGATTAAGTTACATTAGGGGGAGGCAGAGCAGGAAAGGCTTAATACCTGCTCCTGGGACTTATCACAATTCTTTTCAGTTTTTGAGAAATACTTAAATACTTAGCTAATGATGTCTGCCAATGATGGGTGCCTGTTGTTGAGGATGATTCCTTTAGAAACTTCACCACAGAGGGACGCCTGGCTCAGTTGGTTAACTGTCTGCCTTCAGCTCAGGTCATGATCCCAGGGTCCTGGGATCGAGTCCCACATCGGGCTCCTTGCTCAGTGGGGAGCCTGCTTCTCCCTCTGCCTGCAGGTCTCCCTGCTTGCGCTCTCTCTCTCTGACAAATAAATAAATAAAGTCCTTTAAAAAACAACAACAACAACTTCACCACAGAGAAAAGATGGCTTATTCATTAATTATTATTATTGTTGTTGTTGTTATTTATTTTAAACAAGCTACCTTGTTTAAATCTGTTCTCAGATAATAAAATACAGGCTAAGATATAACTTGCAGAAATACTGCATCATGATCAAAATGTGTACCAAGAAAAAAAATGTGTACCAATTCACATCTGATGGCTTCAGATACTACATGTATTTTCTTTTTTAAAAATTTTATTATGTTATATTAGTCACCATACATTACATCATTAGTTTTTGGTGTAGTGTTCCATGATTCATTGTTGGCATATAACAAACACCCAGTGCTCCATGCAATACGTGCCCTCCTTAATACCCATCACTGGGCTAAACCATCCCCCCACCCCCCTCCCCTCTAAAACCCTCAGTTTGTTTCTCAGAGTCCATAGTCTCTCATGGTTCATCTCCCCCTCCGATTCCCCCCCCCCCCCATCATTTTTCCCTTCCTACTATCTTCTTCTTCTTTTTTTTTTTTTAACATATAATGTATTATTTGTTTCAGAGGTACAGGTCTGTGATTCATCAGTCTTACACAATTCACAGCACTCACCATAGTACATACCCTCCCCAGTGTCCATCACCCAGCCACCCCATCCCTCTATCCCTACACTGTGAAGAGTTTTAATCAAGAAAGGATGCTGTACTTTGTCAAATGCTTTTTCTGCATCTATTGAGAGGATCATATCGTTCTTGTTCTTTCTTTTATTAATGTATTGGATCACACTGATTGATTTGCAGAGGTTGAACCAAACTTGCAACCCAGGAATAAATCCCACTTGGTTGTGGTGAATAATCCTCTTAATGTACTGTTGGATCCTATTGGCTAGTATTTTGGTGAGAATTTTTGCATCCATGTTCATCAGGGATATTGGTCTGTAGTTCTCCTTTTTGATGGGGTCTTTGTCTGGTTTTGGGATCAAGGTAATGCTGGCCTCATAAAATGAGTTTGGAAGTTTTCCTTCCATTTCTATTTTTTGGAACAGTTTCAGAAGAATAGGTATTAATTCTTCTTGAAATGTTTGGTAGAATTCCCGTGGGAAGCCATCTGGCTCTGGGCTCTTGTTTGTTGAGAGATTTTTGATGAGTGCTTCAATTTCTTTACTGGTTATGGGTCTGTTCAGGTTTTCTATTTCTTCCTGGTTCAGTTTTGGTAGTTTATACGTCTCTAGGAATGCATCCATTTCTTCCAGATTGTCTAATTTGCTGGCATATAGTTGCTCATAATATGTCCTTATAATTGTTTGTATTTCTTTGGTGTTGGTTGTGATCTCTCCTCTTTCATTCATGATTTTGTTGATTTGGGTCATTTCTCTTCTCTTTTTGATAAGTCTGGCCAGGGGCTTATCAATCTTATTAATTCTTTCAAAGAATCAGCTCCTAGTTTCGTTGATCTGTTCTACTGTTCTTTTGGTTTCTATTTCATTGATTTCTGCTCTGATCTTTATTATTTCTCTTCTCCTGCTGGGTTTAGGCTTTATTTGCTGTTCTTTCTCTGGGTCCTTTAGGTGTAGGGTTAGGTTGTGTATTTGAGACCTTTCTAGTTTCTTGAGAAAGGCTTGTGTTGCTATATACTTTCCTCTTAGAACTGCCTTTGCTGCATCCCAAAGATTTTGAACAGTTGTGTTTTCATTTTCATTGGTTTCCATGAATTTTTTAAATTCTTCTTTAATTTCCTGGTTGACCCATTCATTCTTTAGTAGGATGTTCTTTAACCTCCTTGTATTTGAGTTCTTTGCAACTTTCCTCTTGTGATTGAGTTCTAGTTTCAAGGCATTGTGGTCTGAAAATATGCAGGGAATGATCCCAGTCTTTTGGTGCTGGTTGAGACCTGATTTGTGACCCAGGATGTGATCTATTTTGAAGAATATTCCATGGGCGCTAGAGAAGAATGTGTATTCTGTTTCTTTGGAATAGAATGTTCTGAATATATCTGTGAAGTCCATTTGGTCCAGTGTGTCATTTAAAGCCTTTATTTCCTTGTTGATCTTTTGCTTAGATGATCTGTCCATTTGAGTGAGGGGTGTGTTGAAGTCCCCTACTATTATTATATTGTTGTCGATGTGTTTCTTTGATTTTGTTATTAATTGGCTTATATAATTGGCTGCTCCCATGTTAGGGGCATAGATATTTACAATTGTTAGATCTTCTTGTTGGATAGACCCCTTAAGTAGGATATAGTGTCCTTCTTCACTTGTCTGATATAAGGATTGCCACCCCAGCTTTCTTTTGGTGTCCATTAGCATAGTAAATGGTTTTCCACCCCCTCACTTTCAATCTGGAGGTGTCTTTGGGTCTAAAATGAGTATCATGCAGGCAGCGTATCAATGGGTCTTGTTTTTTTATCCAATCTGATACCCTGTGTCTTTTGATTGGGGCATTTAGCCCATTTACATTCAGGGTAACCATTGAAAGATATGAATTTAGTGCCATTGTATTGCCTGTAAGGTGACTGTTACTGTATATTGTCTCTATTCTTTTCTGGTCTATGTTACTTTTAGGCTCTCTTTGCTTAGAGGACCCCTTTCAATATTTCTTGTAGGGCTGGTTTCGTGTTTGCAAATTCTTTTAGTTTTTGTTTGTCCTGGAAGCTTTTTATCTCTCCTTCTATTTTCAGTGACAGCCTAGCTGGATATAGTATTCTTGGCTGCATATTTTTCTCGTTTAGTGCTCTGAATATATCATGCCAGCCCTTTCTAGCCTGCCAGGTCTCTGTGCATAGGTCTGCTGCCAATCTAATGTTTCTACCATTGTAGGTTACAGATCTCTTGTCCCAAGCTGCTTTCAGGATTTTCTCTTTGTCTCTGAGACTTGTGAATTTTACTATTAGATGTTGGGGTGTTGACCTATTTTTATTGATTTTGAGGGGGGTTCTCTGGCCTCCTGGATTTTGATGCCTGTTTCCTTCCCCAAATTAGGGAAGTTCTCTGCTGTAATTTGCTCCAATATACTTTCTACCCCTCTCTCTCTTCTTCTGGGATCCCAATTATTCTAATGTTGTTTCACTTTATGATATCACTTATCTCTTGAATTCTGCCCTCGTGATCCAGTAGTTGTTTATCTCTCTTTTCTCAGCTTCTTTATTCTCCCTCATTTGGCCTTCTATATCACTAATTCTCTCTTCTGCCTCATTTATCCTAGCAGTTAGAACCTCCATTTTTTTTTTTTTTTTAAAGATTTTTATTTATTTATTTGAGAGAGAGAGAATGAGAGAGAGAGAACACATGAGAGGGGATAGGGTCAGAGGACGAAGCAGACTCCCTGCCGAGCAGGGAGCCCGATGCGGGACTCGATCCAGGGACTCCAGGATCATGACCTGAGCCGAAGGCAGTCGCTTAACCAACTGAGCCACCCAGGCGCCCCAGAACCTCCATTTTTGATTGCACCTCATTAATAGCCTTTTTGATTTCGACTTGGTTAGATTTTAGTTCTTTTATTTTTCCAGAAAGGGATTCTCTAGTATCGTCTATGCTTTTTTCAAGCCCAGCTAGTATCTTTATAATCATCATTCTGAACTCTAGTTCTGACATCTTACTAATATCCGTATTGATTAGGTCCTTGGCAGTCAGTACTGCCTCTTGTTCTTTTTTTGAGGTGAGTTTTTCTGTCTTGTCATTTTGTACAAAGGAGAATAGATGAATGAGAGAACAAAATGCTAAAAGGGTAACAAGGACCCCAGAAAAATATACACTAAACAAATAAGAAGAGACCTGAAACCGGGGCGGGGTGGGGGGAGTGGGGAAGAAAGGGAAAGAAAGAGAGAGAAAAAAAAAGAATATGTCAGGCCAGTGAATAGATCAAAGCCACACACTAGATTTTGGGCGTATTTTGGTCTCTTAGAAGAAACTGCCTCCCAAAATTTTAAAGAAAGAAAAACTTATATATGTACAAAAATAAGGGTAAATATGATGAAGGGATGGAATATTACTGTAAAGATGAAAATTATAAAAGATTTTATAAAAGGAATTGATAAGATAAAAGTTGGTTGAAAAAAGAAAGAAGAAAAATTAAAAAAAAAAAAAACACAAAGCAAAAAAAAAGGGAGAGAATATGATCGGGCAGGAGACTAGAACAAAGCCATACACTAGAGATTTAGGGTATAATCTGGTCTGTTAGAAGAAACTGTATCCCAAAATTTTAAAGAGAGGAAAAACTTATATATATATAAAAAATGAGGTTAACTACAATGAAGGGATAGAATATGACTGTAAAAATGAAAATTAAAAAAGATTTTAAAAAGAGGGATTGATAAGATGTTGGTTGCAAAAGGGAAAAAAATTCAAAAAAATAGAAAAAGAAAAAAAATAAAGAAAAATTTTTAAAAATTAACTTTGAAAGACTAAAGAATTATGGGGAAAAAAGCCATGAATTCTATGTGCTGTATTCCCCTAGTGCTGGAGTTCTGCCATTCTCATTGATCAGTAAACTTGGTCTTGGCTGGCGGTTCTTGCTGATCTTCTGGGGGAGGGGCCTGTTGTAGTGATTCTCAAATGTCTTTGCCGGAGGTGGAATTGCCCCGCCCTTGCCAGGGGCTGGGCTAAGTAATCTGCTCAGGTTTGCTCTCGGGAGCTTTTGTTCCCTGAAAGCTTTCCGTGTAGCTTTGGAGGATGAGAATGAAAATGACGGCCTCCCAATCTCTGGCCCCAGAGAAGCCAAGAGCTCAGGGCCCCACTCCTCAATGACCCCCAGAGAAAAGCATCCAATCACTCCTGTCTCCCCGGTCTCTGGTTGCACTCCGTGCTCACCCGGCCTGTGACCAAGCATTTCTGTCTCTGGCACACGACCCCGTTTGGAGTCTCCAAACCCAGCAGATTCTTGCGCTGCACTCCCGCGCCGCTCCTCCTGGAGGAGGAAGGGGAGTCTCCTGGATCTGCCGCTTGTTGGGTCCCTGCTGGAGCAGTAGTGGCCCAAATGTGCCAGGCATCATAGTTTATGGCAACCCCGAGCTGAGAGCCCACTCCTCGGCTCCGTCTCTGCAGCTCCCTTCCCCGCTCTGATACCTGGAAGCTTTGCTGCACTCAGGTCTTTCTGTGACCCCAAGGGTCCTGAGACCACACTGTCCCAGTGAAGGTTCCACCCCCTGCTTAGCCACTGGAGTGACGTCCCTCACCGGAGCAGACTTCTACAAGTTCTGATTTTGTGCCCTGCTGCTCTATCACTTGCTGGTAGCCAGCTGAGGGAGGCTCCCTCCCTCTGCAGTCTCTCTTCCTGTGTATCGCCTCGGATTCACTTCTCTGCACGTCCTACCTTCCAGAAAGTGGTCGCTTTTCTGTTCAGAGAGTTGCTGCTATTCTTTTCTTCGATCTCCTGTTGAGTTTGTAGGTGTTCAGAATGGTTTGATACCTATCTACCTGAATTCCTGGGGCCAGACGAAATTTAGGTCTCCTACTTCTCTACTCCATGTATTTTCAAGTTAGCAGAAATGAGGAAGTAAAGATAAAACTTGCTTTTCACTTCTCCCCATGTATTTTTTAAATTGTTTCCTCCTTGGTTCCCCTGTAATAGACCAGCAGTCCCAGTGGTGTATGTTCAGTGACATGTGGGGTGATTCACTTGTCTCAGGGTCAGCTGTCCCCTGCCCTTCTGTACTTGCTAGGTATACCTGGGGGGAGAAAAAGCACTGGCACTCTAACCTCTGACCTGATTTGAAGTGTCAAAAAGCATTTTGGAAATCAGGTCTCCATGTTAAAAACTCTCAATTAACTCTGGTGGGCTGCAAGGGCAGTGCGCACCTTAGAATATTGATGAGGAAAAACCACCTGGCCTATCCATGGTGAAACCCCTCTAAAAACCCATGAACAGAACTATTTTGAGTCATGGGTAAGAAGATGAGAGAAACTGGTTTTTGCTATTTGCCTATTATTTCTCAGAAACACAAGAATTTGTACACATCTTTTCACCCTCTCCCCATCTTCTTGCAGCTATTTGAAGTATTTTACAAAAGGGAAATTCCAAGGGGGAGCTGTGATATGAACAAAATTGAGATATCTTTTACTGTAAAGTGCAGGCTCTCCTGGCATTTACAAAGATCTAGATAACAAATGTATTCCCCTCAGTTCCTGTAATTTTTATAAAGAAAACAATCCCAACATCAATGGAATCTTTTTCAATGTTCTCTGAAGGGTCTTTTGTCAGTTGAGAGTAAGGCACATGTTTGAAGAACTTTCAAGTAATTCTCATTTGCACTACTTATCTTTAGTAAATCCGGGGGTTGACCCTAGATAAAGGTAGGACTATGCTGGCTCAGCTCCCAGCCTACACCAGCAACTTACCAGCCATATGAGTGAGCCACCTTAGAGATGGGTCCTCAGGTCCAGGAGAGTCATTCTGTCTGATGACTGACACCGCAGGAGCACAGATGACAGGTCCCCACTGAGCCCTGCCAAAATCGCAGATTTCTGAGAAAAATAAATTACTGCTGCTTGGTTAAGCCATGAAGTTTTGGGGTGGTTTTTTTATGTATCAGTAGACAATTGGAACATTTGATTTCTAGGATATCATGCTCCTGGTTTTCTTCCTGCCTCACTGTCATTTTTTCTTGGTCTTCTTTGATAATTCCTCTTCATTTCCCTTCTTTATTTTCACTTCTTATTGTGTAAAAATTTAGTCATAGACAAAATAGACAGCAGAGTATAATGAACCTCCATGTACCCATTACCGAGCTTCAACATTTATCTACTCAGGCCAATCTTATTCATCTGTGCTCCTACCCACTCCCCTCCATCTGCCTCCATTTTATTTTTAAACAAATTCCTCAGATCCTCTTTGCGATCATATTCTCTTAGTGATCTCACCTTAATTAATAGATTTAAGTACACTTCATATACCGAAGACTCCCAAATTTATTACCTGCACTCTAGCATTATGGCTCAAGGCATGGATTTTGATACTTACATGTCAGGATTTGAATCATGGCTCTTCCATAAAGTACCTTTGTGACCTCAGGCAAGTTATTTAATCTCTATGTGCCTTAATTACTCAATCTGTGAAATAAGATGATAATATTTCTTACTACCTCTTGGGGGTTGTTGTGAGGATTAAATGAGTTAGCGTATATAAAATGCTTAGAACAGCGCCTGTACATATCCACTTGTTGGCTTTATTATTGTATCTCCAGGCAGGCATCTTGCCTGAACTCCAGGCAACTCCAGATGGATTTACTTGGCACTTTCACTTAGATGTCAGATAGGTATCTCAAGTTTATTATTCCAAATTCTTGATCTCCCCCCAAACCCCACACAACTCCTCCCTAAGTCTTCCCCATCTCAGTTAATGGTATCTTCATCTTTCCATTTGCTTAGCCCCAAGTGCCATGATGTCATTCTTGACTTCTCTCTTGCCTTCATATCTTACATTATATCCTGTTGGCTCTGCTTTCAGAATATATCCAGAGCCCATCACCATTATTACTCTTGTGTAAACCTCCATCATCCCTCACCTGCAATATTGCAATAGCTTTTTAACTGTTCTGCTTACTTCTACCCTTCCCTTCCCATTCCTCCCCAATCAGAGTGGTCCTTAAAAAATTTAAGTCAGATCATGTCACTCTTCTGCTCAAAACTCTACAGTGGCTTCTAATGTGATTCAAAGTGAACACCAAAGGTTTTACAATTCTCTCTGATCATATCTCTGTCTATACTCACTCATTTTTCTCTAGCCCCACTGACCTTTCTATTCCTTGAACATGCTAGTAGGGCTCCCACCATAGGTCTTTACAATTCAGCCATACCTCTTCTTGAAATTCTCTTTGCTCAGATCTTCATGGCTAACCCCCTCACCCTCTTTGGTCTTGGATTAAATGTTATGTTCTCATTTAATGAACATCCTTTTCAATAAGCTTGACTCCTAGCCAACATCCTACTTCCACCTTCAACACTCTCAGTCTCCCTTTGTCTACTCTACTTTTTCTTTTTTCCTTGGTATTTATTATCTTCTAACATACTTTATAATATATTCATTATTTTGTACATCATTTATTCTTTATTTCACTCTACAAAAATGTAAGCTTCATCAGGTCATCTTTATTTGTTTGCTACTGAGCCCCAAACATCTAGGACAGTGACTGTCACAAAGTAGACACTTATAGATAGATAGATGATAGATAGATAGATAGATAGATAGATAGATAGATAGATAGATATCATACAGCCGTACATACATACATCTGTGTTTTAGAAAGATCACGCGGGAAGCAATTAAAGGATAATTTGGAGGGAAGAGAAAGGAAACTCTGAAGATCTGTGCAATAATCCTTGTAAGAAATGATGATGAGAAAAAAAAAAAAAAAGAAATGATGATAAAAGCCTGAGCAAAAGGGAGATGAGTAGGTATTTATTGGTAGAACCAACAGAAATGGATGGCAGTCTGTTATGGGTTGGGGGTGAGGGAAGAGAGAGAGAGACAGTGGTCAGTGGTGACTTTTAGATAATTTTCCCTCTAACCTTCATTGTTCTTGGCTGAGACCCCCCCCCCCCCAGTTTAAGAGAAAGGTCAAGAGAAAAACAATCAAGTTTAATAACATGTATACCTCATATATACATGGGAGATAGCCAGGAAAACTGAGTAAAATTCCCCTAAGTGGCCCAACTCATCATATTATACCACCTTTAGCTAAAGACAAAAGAAGAATGTTATAGGGTGGGGAGGTCAGTTACAGGAGTTTATCAGGAAAAGTACAGTAAACAAAGGTAAGGTCCTTAGGCAAATTTAAGTGGCCTTCTGCATTGATATGAATTTCTTGTGATTTAGAGTCATTCTTCTCTTCCTGGTATAAATGGAGATTTCCCTTATACAGGCATACTTTGTTTTATTGCACTTCACTTTATCACACTTCACATATACTGAGGGTTTTTGTTTGTTTGTTTGTTTTTACAAACTGAGGGTTTGTGACAACCCTGAGTCAAGCAAGTCTATAGTGTGATTTTTCCAACTGCATTTGTTCACTTTATGTCTCTGTGTCATATTTTGGTAATTCTTGCAAAATTTCAAATTTTTTCATTAGCGTATTTGTTATAGTGATCTGTGATCCGTGACCTTTGATATTACTGTTATGATTGTTTGAGGGCACTACGAACTGCACCCATATAAGATAGCAAACTTAATTGATAAATTTGTGTATGTTCTGATTGCTCCACTGACCAGCCATTCCCCTTCCTCTCTCCCTCTCCTCAGGCCACCCTATTCCCTGAGACACAACAATATTGAAATTAGGCCAATTAATAATCCTACAATGGCCTCTATATGTTTAAGTGAGAGGAAGGGCCATACATGGTCTCACTTTAAATCAAAAGCTAGAAATGATAAAGCTCAGTGAGAAAAGCATGTCGAAAGCCAAGATAGAACAAAAACTAGGCCTCTTGAGCCAAACAGTTAGCCAAGTTGTGAATGCAAAGGAAAAGTTCTTGAAGGAAATTAAAAGTGCTACTCTAACGAACACATGAATGATAAGAAAGTAAAACAGCCTTTTGCTAATATGGAGAAAGTTTCAGTGGTCTGGATAGAAGATCAAACCAGTCATCATTCCTTTAAGCCAAAGTCTATTCCAGAGCAAGGCCCTAACACTCTTCAGTTCTATGAAGTCTGAGAGAGGTGGATGGTGAAAAAGAAAAGTCTGAAGGTAGCAGGGGTTGGTTCATGAGGCTAAGGAAAGAAGTCATCTCTATAACATAAACTGCAAGGTAAAGCAGCAAGTGCTGATACGGAAGCAGCCCAAGCTATCCAGAAGACCTAACTAAGATCATTAATGAAGGGAGCTACACTAAACAACAGATTTTCTATGTAGACAAAACAGCTTTCTATTGGAAGATGTCATCTAGGACTTTCATAGGTGGAGAGAAGAAATCAATGCCTGGCTTCAAAGCTTCATAGGACAGGCTGACTCTCTTGGTAGAGGCTAATGCAGCTGGTGACTTTAAGTTGAAGCCAATGCTCATTTACCATTCTGAACATCCTAGGGCCCTTAAGAATCATGCTAAATCTACTCTGCCTGTGCTCTATCAATGGAACAACAAAGTCTGGATGACAGCACATCTATTGACAAAATGGTTTACTGAATATTTTAAGCCCACTGTTGAGACCTACTGCTCTGAAAAAAAGATTCCTTCCAAAATATTTCTGCTCATTGACAGTGTGCCTGGTCACCCAAGAACTGTAATGGAGGTGCATGAAGAGATTAATGTTTTCGTGCCTGCTAACACAACATCCATTCTGCAGCCCATGGATCAAGGAGTAATTTTGAGTTTCAAGTCTTATTATTTAAGAAATACATTTTGTAAGGCTATAGCTATCATAGGTAATGATTTCTCTGATGGATCTGGGCAAAGCCAATTGAAAACTTTCTAGAAAGGATTCACTATTCTAAATGCCATTAAGAACATTTGTCATTCATGGGAAGAGGTCAAAATATCAACATTCACAGGGGTTTGGAAGAAGTTAATTCCAACCCTCATGAATGACTTTGAGGGGTTCAAGGCTTCAGTGAAGGAAGTAACTGCAGATGTGGTGGAAATAGCAAGAGAACTAGAATTAGAAGTGGAGCCTGAAGATGTGACTGAAGTACTGCAATCTTGTGATAAAACTAGAATGAATGAGTTGCTTCTCATGGATGAGCAAAGAAAGTGTTTTCTTTTTTTTCTTCTTTTTTTAAAGTTTTTATTTTAATTCCAGTTAACATACAGTGTTATATTAGTTTCAGGTGTACAATATAGTGATTCAACAATTCTATACATTACCTGGTGCTTGTCACAAGTGTACTTTTTAATCCCCATCACCTATTTAACCCATCTCCCCAGCAATCTCCTCTCTGGTAACCATCAGTTTGTTCTCTGTAGTTAAGTGTGTTTCTTGGTTTGTCTCCCTCTCTTTTTTTTTCCCCTGAGCAAAGAAAATAGTTTCTTGAGATGAAATCTACTGCTAGTGAAGATGCTATGAAGATTGTTGAAACGACAACAAAGGATTTAGAATATTCCATAAACTTAGTAGATTAAGCAGTGGCAGAGTTTGAGAGGATCAATTCCAATTTTGAAAAGAATTTGTACTGTGGGTAAAATGCTATCAAACAGCACTGCATGCTACAGAGAAATTGTTCATGAAAAGAAGAGTCAGTTGATGAGGCTAACTTCACTGTTATTGGAAAAATTGCTATACCCACCCCAACTTTCAGTTCCCCCACCCTGATCAGTCAGCAGTCATCCACATCAAGGCAAGACCTTCTACCAACAAAAAGATTATGACTTGCTGAAAGTTCAGATGATGGTTAGCAGTTTTTAGCAATAAACTATTTTAAATTAAGATATATACCTTATTTTTTTAGACATAATTCTATTACATACTTAATAGATTACAGTGTAGTATAAACAACTTTTGTATGCACTGGGAAGCCAAAAAATTCCTCTGACTCTCTTTATTGTGATTTGGCTTTATGGCAATATTGGCTTTATTGCAGTGGTCTGGAACCTAACCTGCAGTGTCTCCAAGTTATGTCTGTAAATGTAAATTTCCCTTACAAAAGAGTAAATTCTACTCTGTATTTAGAGATCTCCTATGCCTGCTTTTTCTAAAAAATAATTAGCTCAAAATAATCTTTAGGCCAAAGAAGCATATTTTGGGGTGGCATATTCTGCTACCCTTTAGTTGTCACCTCATTTTTGTGTTTCTTCTACCACCAACAGTGAGCTAATAGCAGGACTTTGACAAATACAGATGGTCCCTGACTTGGTTTGTCTTATGATTTTTCAACTTTGCAATGGTGCAAAGGTTTTCTACATTCAGTAGAAACTGTACTTTGAATTTTGATCTTTTCCCAGGCTAGTGTCATGAGGTACAATACTCTCTCATGATGCCAAATGGCAGTGGGCTGCAGCTCCCAGTCAACCATGTGATCATGAAGGTAAACCAGAGAAATACTTACAATCTTTTTGTACCCATGCAACCATTCTGTTTTTTACTTTCAGTACAGCATTCCAATAAATTACATGAGGTATTAAACACTTTATTATACAATAGGCTTTGTATTAGATGATTTTGCCCAGCTGTAGGCTAATGTAAATGTTCTAAGCTCATTTAAGGTAGGTAAGGCTAAGTAAGCTATAATGTTTGGTAGGTTAGGTGTATTAAACGTATTTTCATTTTTTAAGATTTATTTATTTATTTATTTATTTGAGAGAGAGCGAGCAGGAGTCAGAGGCAGAAAGAGAAGCAGCCTCCCCACTGAGCAGGGAGTCCGATGTGGGGCTCAATCCCAGGACCCTGAGATCATGACCTGAGCTGAAGTCAGGCACTTAACCAACTGAGCCACCCAGACACCCTTAAATGTATTTTTGACCTGTGATATTTTCAACTTAACAGTGTATTTATCAGTTCATAACCCTATCACAAGTTGAGGAAGATCTATAGTTGTGATTGACTGATAGGCTGAAGCATATTTTAAAAAGTAAAAAAAGGCTTAATTATCTCACCCCCAGTATTTGCTACAGTTATAGCTATGACACACTACTAGATTATCCCCAAATATATTTTCCCCTTCTTTCAGAATAATGGAATTTTAGCTGGATACATGGTCACTTAGCTAGACACTATTTTTTCTAGAAAGCCTTGCAGTTGGATAAGCCATGTCATTGAGGTTAAGTCAAGTGATGAGAGTAGAAGTGTTATGTGCCATTTCCAGAACTTGGCCTTAAAACAATAAGCTTGTGCTCCCATTTGATCTGGCTCCTTTCCCCTGAGATGAAACAGGGCTCTTTCGTGGCTTAGCTTTGACCATGCAAATTAAGCAAAATGCCCCATAGGATGGTGGAAAAGTGAGATGAAAGGTATGTGGGTCCTTAAATGACCAGAGCTACTCTGTCAGAATAGACTTTCCTGACTTTTATTTGGGAGAGATAAATATTTATCTTCTTTAAACCTCTGTCTTTTGGTAGCGTTTTGTTACAAAAGCTTAGCCTTCATCCTGACTAACACAATAGATAAATTCAATTGATGTCTTTGTTCCTTAGTGTCTTTTAAAGGAAAGATGAATACATTGAATTGAGAAGTTCTTGATTAGTAATGAACTAAAATCCCCCTAGTTCTGTTTTTGTGTTAGTGAATACTTGTTCTAGGGATGTGATTAAAAAAAATACAGAATCATAAAGGAAGCAGAGTTAGAATCAGCCCTATGGGCATTCAAGGTAGGTTAGTACTTTGGTGAATACTTTGGTATTCATGGCAGATTAGCAATTTGGCACATCAACAAAGTAATATTCTTAATTTTTCTCATAGCATCCGGCTCTTTTCTTATAGTTTTCATTCATTCCTTTTTTAAATCTTTCTAGACATCCTGTTTTAAATAGCCCATTCCAAATTATTTTACTGTCTCAACTATTTGGGGGTGCTAATCCTTCACAATTTTTGTGTCTATTCTCACTCAATGTAGATTATTTCTGTGTATGCTTTGTGAACTCATCTTCAGTGGCAATGGTTTTTCCTATAAAGTCTGTGTGCCTAGAGAATGGTTTCCATTTGCTGCTGTCACATGCAGTCTGGGTCCAGTTTTTATGTTCATTTCTAGCACCTCTCAGTGTAAATGTGAACTCCCAAACTGGACATGACATAGACCTGTGTTTTTTATTTTTCACCCAAATGCTCTGGAAGAGACACCCTCCCTTGTGTTGTGCCTTCCCTCAACTGATGAAAAGATATGTTTAGTTCCCTTCATTATGGATGTTTAACTTTGTGGGCACCAGCTTTATTTAGGGGTTTCATTTCTAGCTTCCTGTCGTATATGAGCCTAAGGCCATATCTCCTGACACTCATCACTACTAAAACCCTAGCACTTAGCAGACCAAGGTCTTAGTCCAGTCCCCGCTCTGGTCCACTGTTACTATTTCAATTTTATGTTTCCTTTTTATTTCTGATATCTGGGATATCCTTTCTTTTAATCTCAGCTATGTTAAAAATGTTGGTTATATTATGTCAGTCATTTTAGTCTATAAGATGAAGAGGATTCTGCATTAGCTTAGTTGGCTACATGTTGAAATGAGATGCCTCTAAGTATTTTTTAGTATTTATTTAGAAGAAAGATTGAAATATTTTTGTTTGTCATGTTGTTCACTGGTTTCTTCCTAGCACCTCAAACAGAACATATATAGTAATGACTCGATACATATGTATTGAATGAATGATTAAATGTTGGGTGGCAAGGCTCAGCCTCTCCTGGGAAATCCAGCTCTGGATTCAAATATGCAAACCCCACCCTATAAAACAAGGGCCCTATAGTCCTTTGGCCCTCACCTCCTTAGAACACAGTTGAGGGCTCATCAGCCATGACTTTATCATACCCCTTGTGAGTCTCTTTCGCTTACCCCAAGCAGCTTATTAAGGCATTCTTTTCCACCACATATAGTATACTCCCTGACAGGAGGCCTGATAAACAAAATTTTCTATACTCTTAGGTTATATTTCCAATAGACTTTGAGCTCCCAGTCCTGTTATGGTGCCTGGTAAAGACTGGAGTCCTGGGCTTTTTTCCTGGCTAGCCTGTGGCTTACCCATCTAGGAATGGAAGAGGCCATAGTCTCTCCATACTTTTGTCCATACAGAGTTCCAGGAAAAGAGAATTAATTTGTAGTCAGCAGAGTTAGTGCTTTCTATATGATTGTGAGAGCTCAAAGAACTTTCCACCAGGTGATTAGGGGCTTTCTGGAAACCCTGAAATGAAAAAGGGATCAGATTGGTCCTTAAGACTTCTGGCAACTTGAGAGTGTTGCAGCCACACATCTTCAGTATGCTCGAGGTATCAGAGTTCTCTCACTCCCACCTATATGAGGGTGTTTCACCTGTTATGATCCAAAGTACTAGGTAAAATAAGACAACAAGAATAACATATTTTATTGTGTTGTGCATGTTGTAAAGTATTTTATACCATAAACAGTAAGGCAGTCTTAGATTTATATTGGCTCTGCCACTTACTATCTTCATGCATTAGGCAAGTCACTTGGCCTTTTAGAATCTCAGTTTTTTTATCACAAAGTGAGGATAACAATACTCACTTTATGAGGATAGTTATGAAGATTAAATGATGGTTATAAACACTTAGCACAGTACCTTGCGCAAAATAGACATTCAATAAATTTTTTCGGTACTTTTATTCCCGTCTCCTTTCCAAACCAGGAAAAGTACAACAAATATTGCATTGAATTTCTTTTTAAACCTGTGAACTTGGGGCACCTGGGTGGCTCAGTCATTAAGCGTCTGCCTTCGGCTCAGGTCATGATCCCAGGGTCCTGGGATCGAGCTCCGCATCGGGCTCCCTGCTCTGCGGGAAGCCTGCTTCTCCCTCTCCCACTCCGCCTGCTTGTGTTCCCTCTCTCGCTGTGTCTCTCTCTGTCAAATAAATAAATAAAATCTTAATAAAATAAAATAAAATAAACCTGTGAACCTCACTTCTCAAGAACCATAGACTTGATCCTAAAAGTTACCTGTACATTGAAGGTTTTATAAATAAAGTTCTACTTTAAATGTACAGAGGAGCTTTTTGATAGAATTTCTCTCCCCTAAAAGTCATTGTGAGTTTGGCATCCTATTCAACCTGATGAGGGTCAGGGAAGCTGAACTATAATGACATGCAGATGTACTATTGTTCTATAGAAATGGCCTGGCTCCAGATGGGGTTAAGGAGAAAGGCATGATGATTCCTGTTGAAAGGGATGAGAATGCTGATCCACTGAGCTTGCTGGTGAGGAGGGAGAATAAGAGATTAGGGGTTTATTGGGGGGGGGGTGCAGGTTAAAAGAAAGGAACTCTGGATCAACAGAGAGCCTACCGGAAAAATACTAAAAATATACAAGGAGAAAAAAACAGACAAAAGAAAGAAAAAAGACAGGCAACACCCAGGATCATAGTTGTCATCATAAAAGCTCCCATTTATTAAGCACCTGTTATGTGACAGGCCCAGGACTGGATGCTTTATCAACATTTAACTTATCCTACCACTCTTCAATGAATTGGATATCATTACTCCCATTACTGATGGGAAAACTGAAGCCCCAGAATATTGCAGTCAGTTGGCTACTAACTGTTGGGGTTAGGATTGGAATTCAGACTCCAATATTCATATTCTTTCCATTGAACGTAGACTCAAATGAGAAGAGATTGAGTGCCCAGGACCATGAAAAAAGCCTTGCCAGAGGGCCCCTGAAATGCTGGTTAATTGTTTTTACATAAAGCTGAGGATAGAAGACCAAAGGTTTTGGACAGCTAACAATAGGCACCCTTTCTGACACAGGGTGCAAAGATTGGTAGCCAACTTGCGTCAGACTCTTAGATGTGCTCTCAAAAATGGATCTTGGCAGAGAGAGGAGGCTGGGAAAGGTTTACTCTTTCTTTGAAAGAGAAATAAAACCCTTCTCTTTGATCCCCCAAATGTTGAGAGAAGAAAATTACCCAAAGTGCATAGTAGCAAGAACCCACCTGAGAGTTACAGGTTCTCTATTTCATCACAAGGGTTTGCTATGAAGGAATCCTGTGGTGAACTGTTGCAGAAAATGTAAATATTAGGGGCGCCTGGGTGGCTCAGATGGTTAAGCGTCTGCCTTCAGCTCAGGTCATGATCTCCAGGTCCTGGGATTGAGCCCCACATCAGGCTCCCTGCTCAGTGGCAAGTCTGCTTCTCTCTCTCCCTCTGTGATCTCTCTTGCTCTCACTCTCTCTCTAATAAATAAATAAATTTAAAAAAAAATGTAAATATTATACATCCTCTCTCCAATTTATCTTTTCTGTAAATCTGGCTTTTCACATCTTAGGTTTTTTTGACAGTAAACTGAAACCTTAAAGAATAGATCTCAAAATAGTTACTAAATGGCCTATTTATTTTGAACAATATTCAACACCATAACACTACAATATTGGAAAGATATTTGGACAACCCCTCAATGTTCATCATAATAATTTGACTTGTAACTAAGTATAAAGTGTTAATTAAAAAAACAATTTTTTTGGTACATCACTTTTGTTTTCAAAACTTGAAGTAAATTACCATCCTGAATTTGACAGTTTTTATCCTAGCAGGCATGGAAACATGTGATATATATTTAATTACAAAGAATGCCACCCAGTGGTAACAGTGGTACTGGGGTTATGATTATGTTTTAATTTGTTTTGTGCTGAAAGGCATGACCATTTACAGAGCTGTCCTATAAAGCATGTCATGTACTAGCCGCCTCACATTATCAGCATCCTCCTGGAGGAATAGGCAGTGTATTTTTTTCCATTTCATGCTGTGCAATCTCTTCTTCATGTATGTGAACTTTGCAGGATGTCAAGTACCCCATTAAAAATGAATGGAGTATTTGAGGGGCTCCTGCAAACCCTCTAATGATCTTCCCCTTTGAACAGACAGCATTTGATTGTGTAAATTACAAAAAACAACACAGAGCCTGGCATAAAGAAGACAGAAAACTGGCATTAAACCAAGAAAGAATCTGGACCTCTGTCTTAGACCACAGGAGCCGTCCAAGTATTGCAACAGAATCATTTGAGTTACATAGGAACCCTGACAGACCAGGATCCTTTATAATGTGGAGTTTGGTGCTAAGTCTTATTGTCAGGTGGAACCCAAGTGAAGAATCACTGTACTCTTTGTTGGGCCTTATCCCTTGTTTCCTAAATAGCATTAAGATCCCCTTTGATCAGCCACAGTGTGGGAAAAACCCTCCTTCAGCATCTGCTATTATCCTCAGTGTTATTTGATATCTCCACTACTTGCGGTTGCCGTGCCTGTTTTTTTTTTTTTTTCAGCAGAGCTTTCACAGTACCCTAAAAACTAGAGACTCAGTATTAGAAGGTTTATTAGAGAGCTTAAACTCTTTTTTTTTCAATTTTATTAAGGTATAATTGACAAACCAAATTATAAGATATTTGAAGTATATATCATGGTGATTTGATAGGTGTATACATCATGAAAGGAGTCCCCTCCCCATCTAGTTAATTAACACATCCATCACCTCACATAATTAATTAATTAATTGATTAGTTAATTAATTATTTATTGGTGAGATCATTTAAGCAAGTGATCAGTTATACAATACAGTATATATTATCAACTGTAATCATTAGGTTTTACATTAGATCCTCACACTTTATTCATCTTATAAGGTTAAAGTTTGTACCCTTTTACCAATGTCACCATATCTGCTCCCACCACCACCACCCAGGCCCTAGCAGCCACTTTTCTACTCTGTTGGTATGAAGTTCGACTTTTCTTAATTTTAGATTTCACCTATAAATGATACCATGCAGTGTTTGTCTTTCTCTGACTTACTTTACTTAGCATAATATCCTTTAGTTCCATCCATGTTGTCCCAAGTGACAGGATTTTCTTTCTCAGGGCTGAGTAATATTCCATTGTGTGTATGCTTTATATTTATATCTGTCTTCTTTTTTATCCGTTCTTAGGCTGTTTCCATATATTGGTTATTGTGAATAATGCTGCAGTGAATTGGGAGTGCAGATATCTGTTCAAGATAGTGATTTTGTTTCCTCCAGTCATATACCATGAAGTGAGAATCCTGGATAATATGATAGTTTTATTTAAAATTTTTAAAAAATATATCAAACCTATATACTGTTGTTTTTTTTCCCCTGTGCTGAGACTATATTTTACTATACTTCTTTATTATACATCAGTACCTCTCCTCCCATTTCCAGCCAGCAATTCATCTTACTTTTTCCATGCATTTCAAAGTAATGCCAGTTCACCCCTAAACACTTCATAGGCATATCATTAACTATATTTGTTTATGGTTCTTTTCTTTTAAAAAATATTTTATATATTTATTTTAAATTTTAATTCCATTGTAATGAACATACAGTGTTTCCATACTATCTTCTATTGTGGCTGCACCAATTTATATTCCCACCAACAGTGCACAAGGTTCCCTTGTTTCCACATCCTCATCCAAACTTGTTATCTCTTATCTTTTTTTTTTAAGATTTCATTTTTAAGTGATCTCCACACCCAACGTGGGCCTTGAACCTACAATTCGGAGATCAAGAGTCACATGCTCTACCGACTAAGCTAGCCAGGTACTCCTATCTCTTGTCTTTTTGATGATAGCAATTCTAACAGCTGTGAGTTTCGATTTGCATTTCCCTCATGATTAGTGATGTTAAGCATCTTTTCATATACCTGTTGGCAGTTTGTATGTCTTCTTTGGAAAAATATCTATTCAGTTCCTCTGCCATTTTTTAATCAGATTGTTTGTGTGTTTGCTATTGATTTATATGAGTTCTTTATATATTTTGGATATTAGCCCCTTATCAGATTTGCAAATATTTTCTCACATTCCATAAGTTGCCTTTTCATTTTGGTGATGGTTTCCTTTGATGTGCAGAATCTTATTAGTTTGATGTAATCCCACTTGTTTATTATTGGTTTTATTGCCTTTGCTTTTAGCATCAAATAAAAAAAAATCATTGTCAAGACCAAGTTCAAGGAGTTAAAACCCTTTTCAATATACCTCTTTCAGTTGCCTATGCCAACAGCAGCCTCAAACTGTACCTGAATGAGTTTGTCTTTTTGGCCTTTCCAGCTTTTCTGAGACCATGGAAGGGGCAGGACTGTCTATGATTAGTGTAGAGAAAGCAGCATGATTTATTAAACATCTTTTGATTCTTTAGACAGAGTCCCTGGGGTGGAGATGCCCTGGGGCTCTTTGATTTCCATTGCTTTCCAACTCTTTGGAAAATGGCCTCTTTCAACATTATGTGGGTTTTGTAATTTCTAATTTAAGGGTATATCTTACATGTTGGATATATTATTATTGTTGTTGTTCTTATTTTAGACAGCAAATAAAATGAGAAAACGAAATGGCTTTCATGCTGTAGAATTATGAGTTTATTAAAACTATCAACTGACACTTAGCCTTGAATTATTTATATTTTTTCATAAACTGTTGACAGGGATAATGGGACCAGGACCACAAGCTGGTATAGAAAGGTGATTGACTTGTCTCCTTTCTTGCCCTTAGGGGAAGTTGCAGACAAAGCATTATCTTTATCATGACTTGTCCTTTTTTATGTATTAACTACTTACAGGTGCATTATAGCTGCATGAGGGAGAAAGGGAAGCAGTACACCTCTTTCCTCATGTGTGTCCCAAGTGTGCCTAAATTCTGATAAAGGAATACCTGTTAGAAGAGGCAGAATGTGAAGGGTTCATTTCAAGATGCTGAGTCATTCCTTGGCTCCTTTAAGTGCCAGAAGTGGTCAGATCAAGAGACCAGTCCTAAAACTTCACAATATAACAGATTCTACTTGATCCCCATTAGACTCAACTTGTATCTTGGCTTCTCATTAATCTCCTATTCCTTATTCAATCACTGGCAACTTAGTTTATTCTCTGGCTCCTCCCTTGTTTGTTGCATTTTAGCTTGAAATGACAGACACTCCATTCTTCCTCTGACTCATTTTCTTGGACTGCTGACTTTCTCCTAAAAGAGGTAACACAATTGGCCTCTGATCTTTCTAGTTTTCCATACTCCACACAGATTGTCATCCCCAAACTTGGGGCAGTGGCCAGTGACCAGAGCGGGAGTCTAGAAACAAACACAGTTTTCCAGTGGAAGCTGGGAATAGGATTGTGGTTGTAGCCAACCTACCCTTTTGCCTTCTCCACCCCTGAGATCCAGAACTCTACCCTACCAGCCCTGCTTCAGGCTCTCTCACAATTGCAATGAAAAAAAAAATCTATGGAGGGGGAGAAAACATCTCAGCTTGGGGTCATAGCCTGAGGGGAGGAATAAAATGAGACTAAGAAAGTGTGTTTGGTGAACTGGCTTGACCAGAGCTCATGTTTCAAGTTGAAAAGTTTCAAGTAGGAGGAATGTAAGTGAGATAATAATATTAAAGAATATTTAATACTAATATTAAAGAGTTTGGAATCTGATAGTAAAAAATAACTAGATATTTTTATGATACTACTGATTTTTAGGATTGTCAGTTACTGAGTAAAGTGTATAAAAATCTCCCACTATGATGTTAGAATGTTTATTTTCCTTGACATTCTCTCAATCATTGCTTTATTTATTTTGAGACTGTGTTATTTATTGCATACAACTTGAGAACTCTTATATCTTCCTTGTAAGTTGACTTTTGTCATTATATAGTAACTCTCTTACCTGGAATAATTAATTTTCTCTTTAAGTCTACTTTGTATGACATTAATAGTCATAGAACACTAGTTTTCTTTTGGTTAGTGTTTGCCCCAGACTAAAATACTGTCTTTGCCTTTGGCACACCTTGGAGTTTTTCCTCCTGCTTTTCCAACCTGTCCTTCTCTTTCTTCTTTGTTTTCTCCTACTCTGAAGTGCATTAAACACCCAGGTCTTGAACCTGTAGGTATATGAGTATGTGTACATGGATGCACACACTAACTTGTATGTGTTGCTCATTAATCTCTCCCTAGGAGAGCTTATCTCATGGCTTTAACTGTTACTCTATTTTTGAAGCTACATTTCACATCTCTCCAGTCTCATATTTCTACCTGCCTCTCAGCCTACCTCCGTCCTCTTTCCTTCAAAAATTAACCCCTTGCCTATATCCTCTACTGCATTCTCTTTTTCTCTTGGGCTTGGAGTCTGGGAGTCATCTTCCTTTCTCATTTATTCTCTATATTATGTTGTCATAAATCCATTGCCTTGGCTGGAATGTCTAACAGAATCTCAACAATAAGCTCATAGGGAAAGAGCAAAGCCAGAATTGGGGGAGGGGGTAATTAATAGCAGCT
Organism: Halichoerus grypus; assembly: GCF_964656455.1. NCBI lineage: Eukaryota > Metazoa > Chordata > Mammalia > Carnivora > Phocidae > Halichoerus > Halichoerus grypus. The sequence continues at coordinate 109,612,805 of NC_135714.1, forward strand.
ATTTTATAGATTATCTACTATAATTCTTTTTCTTACTCTCAATTTCTACTCCTTTGAAGCCTGGATTGCAATAACTATCCTGGAAAGTTTTCTAGTCCAAGATGCCAAAATTCTTAATCAGGATCTTTTTGGTGAAAGTGACATTCAGTGAAAATTTCTGGATTCATTTCCCTAGATTGGAAAAGGAAACAAGAATCAGATGAAGATGCTGGAAAGCCATGACTTCACAATGTGGAAAACATGTGCTCATAGCTTATAAAAGGGAGAAAAAGGAAGTGCTTGTCCCAATGAGGGTAACTTCTTCCTAATTAGAATCTTTCTTCCAAGTTCCTTCTAAATCCCAGGATGAACTTTAAAGAGGAAAAAAAAATCCTTCCTAGATTTTTCACTATTTTTTCTTTTCTGTATGAGCAGCATGGATGAAAGAGTTCTGAGACTGAGTTGAGGTTCACATCTACCTGTCGGGCCATGGCAACAGATATTGAGTATCACTATTGGTTGACATATTAGGAAGTTACTGGGGTTTATAGTTTTAAATGTTACTGTCTTTCTCTATTGTAAAATCCCTACAGTCCCCTTGGTAATCTCTCTAGGGTGATATAAAATGCCCTGATTTTTGTCAGTAATTTGTCCTTAGAAAAGTCCCTAATCTTTTTAAAAATCCTTACCCAGCTTTCTTTAACCTGGAGAATTTGTTTTCTTCCTGAGAAAAACCACCTTCCTTTTACTGAACAGTAGACTAAAGAGCTCTTAAATAGAGTGGTGGGAGATGGGAGTGGGGCAGGTTGAATTTGCCATTCTGTCTTTTCAGGAAAATGAGGGAATTAACATCTAGTTCTCTGGGATCTAGAGTTTCAGGGGCCTATTTGAAAGAAAAAAACATTCTTTGGTTATTGTGACCTATTTAAACATTCTGTGTAAATTGCAATCATTTGAGGTTTTCTAAGAAAAGAAAAGAAAGTCTAACTATAATAGTAAAAGGCAGCTAACTGGACAACAAAGTACACTAGTTGGAGATTATTTCTCTGGAACTTGGTAAAATAGGCTAAAACTCTTCCCTAGACATTACTGAATGTACCTGCTGCTACACCTTATTTAGTGCTCCCTCTTCCTGGCAACACAGTTGGCCTTCTTCCAACTTGGCTTTTCCAAACTTCATGCTCAGGGATACACACATCCCTTTCCTCCCATCTGGAAATTTCTGCTCATTTCTCACAAGTCCTCTTCCCAATGGCCTTCAAAGAGTTGCTCAAGACCTTCCCCTGTGGACTATGGAAAGATACCCTGAATGCCATTTCCTCCATTATGCCCTTAGGTCTTTCTCTTTTCAGTCCACCCTCAGAGCTCTTAGAACCTGTTAGCAGTATATCATACTCAATGTGCTATAATACAGAGATAGCAAAGAATGCAGGGCCAGTAGTAGGAATGATTTTTTCCAGTTTCACCCACATTCTGCCATTCAGTCTCCTTATGATGAGGATTTGCTAGCAGAGGCTGGTAGTGCAGGCCAACCATGGAACAACATGAAGCTCATCACAGCTCAGTTGAAGAGATGCAGCCTGTAACAAGCAGTGCATTGTTTCATACATTCCTGTCCTTGATCTTTATGCACATTTGAATTTCATCTTTTCTCCTGGTGACAGGTATTTCCATAGGCTTTGTGCTTGCATATGTTAAGGAATGTTACATAGTTGAAAGATGATAATAAAAGCAGCTAATAGTTATTGAGAACTTAAAATGTTGTAGGCATTCTTTTAAGCATTCATTTAACATGTATTAAACTCATTAACTCATTTAATCCTTGCAACAATACTATGACATAAGCATCATCCTATCTTTTTTTTTTTTTTAAAGATTTTATTTATTTATTTGAGAGAGAGAGTGAGAGAGAGAGCACAAGAGGGGGGAGCGGGAGAGGGAGAAGCAGACTCCCCGCCGAGCAGGGAGCCTGATGCGGGACTCGATCCCGGGACTCCAAGATCATGACCTGAGCCGAAGGCAGTCGCTTAACCAACTGAGCCACCCAGGCGCCCAAGCATCATCCTATCTTATGGTTGAGGAAATGAAAGCACAGGGAGATTGATTAGGTTACTTTCCCAGGACCAAACAGCTAGTAAATGCCAAAATACACACTCTTAACCCTGAGCCTATGATCACTCTAGGCTTTGGAGTCATATAAGACATGCAAAGCTAGTGAACATTGATTAGACTAGAGAGGCAGTTCAGTTATCTATTGTCTCATTAAACTTGATTTGAAGGAGTGACTCAGAAAGAAAGTTCATAGAGCTTAGAAATTTAGTTATAGGTGAGACCTTAGAGGTCATGTCATCAAGGAACCTGAGGCCCTAGAGCAGTTAAATGAGAATCCTATGTACTTCATCTCATCTGACCTGGATTGTCCTATCAAGGCTGCCAGCAGGAATGAACAGGGAGTAGGACTTAGTCTGTGTTGTGTATTCATAATGTTCCAGGTGCCAAACAGAATTCTCATGAAGTAGAAGTTTTGCCTCTGTGGAGTTTTCTATACTAGGACATGGCTGTGGTTTTAATAGTTTTTGTTATTAAAATCATCAGAAGGTAAATGTGTACTACAATGAAAACCTTTCTATTTTATATGAAAGAGAAACTTTGAAAAAGATTTAGCAACTAGCTTTTATTTAGAAATGCCATATCATCTAATGTAAAATTTGTTCACAATCTAAATCTGAAACTTTCAGAATTATTTTATTAAGATCTGAAAAAGTAATTTGACATACTGATCTATAAAAGTGTGAATTACCCTGGGGATTAGGAGGTGAGTTTCTATAGTAATTAGGTGTGCCAGAAATAATTCCCTCCCTTCCTCCACCTCCTTCTCCCTCCTTTTCTACATTTACTTATATTGGTCTTGGTCTCTCATGTCATTCTTCCGGGATTGTCTAATATAATGAATTTCTCTTCTTCTACCCTAGAAAAGTACCACTGTTTCCATTATCTCATGGACCTATAAGTGTGTGCATTTTGTCGATCTTGTAGTGTTTCAAAGAACTGTCAAATCTCAGATCAGGAATGCCCAGGAAAATGGAATTTTAATGGACTTGGTTTTTCACTTGAACTGAGGGTTAATCAGGACCCTTTTCATCACAGCTTCTCAACTTTTTGATTGTAAATTTTTTCCCAATCCATGAATGCACTCTCCAGACTTTGATGAAATGAGAGGCTATCTGGTAAAAAATATAAATTGAGTGGCAATTAATAAGCCCTGGTGTTCAAGTCTACATGTTTTCACTTTCTAGCTCTTTGGTCCTGGGGAGTTATGGATCTTCAGTAAACCATCTGTAAAATGGAGGAAGTAACACTTGTTTTACCCACCTTATCAGGGCTGTAGAGTGTATTGAATTAGATAAAGAGAGTGGAAGTGCTTTGAACAAGTCTTAGGTTTTATCTTGAAGATGACAACCAAGTTTTGAGTGCCTAGGGGCCACGTGCTCTATACATATTATTGTTATTTTGTAACAAGCCTAAAAGGTATTACTTTTTTTATAGATGAGAAAAGTGAGGCTTGGGAGATAAGTAAATTACCCAAGATTACAGAAATAGCTGTGAACCAATTTCCTTTATAACAAATTGCTTCTTGATTAATCAAAGGCTTTTATCCTGAGTACCAGTTCTTACAGATGAAGTATAGAAGATTGGTCAGAAGTCCTAACCTTAGAATGCATTATTTTGCTTAGGGTACTTTGAGTTACAAGGAACCTTAGGTTTCACCGAGATTTCGGAAAAATCCAAGGACAGTAACTGAATTACAGTTGGGTCTAAAGAAGAGTTGTCATGAACCAAAGCTGCTCTTGCCTACCCCCACCTCCTCCTCTCTCTGGCCACATGATCAAAACATTCCTTTTGTGTGTTGCCCCTACCCTCTTGTCTCTGTTGCTTGGCTCCCTTACACTGTAGCTTGCACATGGCCCATAATAGGAACTCAGACTTGCTATATCATGGCACCTGCTGAAATGTCTGTTTGGCTTTTGCTCTTACTGCTAAATGAAAACTTCCCCAGAGTCTCCTGGTTCAGATTCCTGAGGGAGGAATCTGATTGGCCCAACTCATCTCTTCTACTCAGATCCCAGGTCATTGCTGATAAGCCCGTGGATTAGCTGTCTTTGCACCAAATGTTCTCTGCTGGTTATGCCCACTTAGCAGAAGCTATAGGAAAAGTAGGAAATGAGAATAATATGATAGCTATGTCTGTTATATCAATTATGGAAGGTATTTTTGCTTTGTTTTGGGAATTCCCATTATTTTTCCTACCTTTATTGAGATATAATTTATGTATAACCCTAATATTTTATTGTTACCTTTTAGCCCTTATTCCTTTTTTTCCCAAAATACCCCTGCTCCCAACATAATTCTCAATAATTGGGTCCCAGGTGACTCAAATTTTATGTTATAGGGTCTAGGAAACACTGCAGCTTGTTTTTAGCTTCTGCTCTGCTTCTAGATTTTGGTGGGAAGATACTCTCTGTTTCTCTGAATATCTATTTTACCCACAAACTTTTTTCTTTCATTATGGTTGGTAGTAAACATGTAGCACCAGCTCAGCATTTTAAAGTGCAGTGGGGTGGGGTAGTTTTTGTATCAGCTATGAGCCAGAAATGGAACTGGAACCTAATTAATATCTATGTTTTTATTGTAAAATGAATACCATACATCTAAAACCCCATCACGTTGTGTTAGATAGCTGCAACTTCTAGACTATTCATAGCCTAACTTTTAAGATTTATATGCCTCTTGAAGAGAAAATGTTCATCACTACTGAAAGTTTAATTTTCTATTTTTGGTAGGTCTCCTTTCTGCTTCCAAACATTATTCTTCTTAATTTTATCTATCACTTTATTAGTGTGATACCAGATTCTTTATAGATGAGAAAAGTGTATTGTAAAGTGTGGGCTCTTGTGTTTTTAGGCCTTAATTGTACAATTCTTGTCTTAAAGTACTCAAATTGGGCTAAAGAACCTAGTCCTCTATGAGTTGGCATTAGGCTATTGTTACAGGCCCTCTTCCTACTCTATATGCTTCATACTCTCTTGGGGCAAATATCTCTCCAATAGTCTATTAGATATCTCCATCCAGTTTAAATCCTGGCTCTGCTATAATTACTAACTGTAATCTTGGGCAAGTTACTCAACCTCTCATTTTCTTCATCTCTAAAATAACCATATGGTATTATTATGAGGACTTAATAAGTTAATATATATAAAGTGCCTAAAACAGTGCCTGAGACATTGTATGCACTATATAAGCATATACTATTATTGGTATTCGCCTTTGTATTCCCACACCTAGCACAGTACCACAGTACCACTTAGCGTACCAACTTGGTACCTACCACATGCATTAACTAATTAGCCATGAAATGAATGTTGATACCTAGTTACTAAGTCCTAATCATCACCCAAAATTTGTAACATCTCATCAGCACCAGCCCTTAAGCCATCATCATTCTTATTTAATATCTACTGTGTATAAGGTATTGGTGCCTTAGGGATACCATCATGACCAGATATGGTGTTTACCCCCAAGGGAATTATATAGCAATAGGAAAATAAGACACAGCAAAAAGTTACTGTGACACTAAACAAATGGCAGTAAAACTTACAATGAGTTTTAGGATGTCCAGATAGGGAAGAACAAAGGTGTGGCATTTCTCGTTTTTGTCTGCAGGGTACTGAAGAACAGTAGGAATGATCTTATGTTCTTCATCATATTGACAAATGTGATAAAAAAAACAAGGTAAATGGGTATATTTTTAGAAACATGAAAAATAATTACGGCAATGTATTTGACATTCAAAAAATATTGCTGGGCTAATGGAAGTGAGAGAGTGACTTAAGCTGCTACTTCTAACCAAAAATGCCATTTGACTGCTCATGATATAGCCACTGGCTAAATTTTTTTGAATGGCTTCCTCAAGTCTCTAGTTTTCACTTCTGTCACTACATTTCTTTTTTTTTTTTTTTAAGATTTTATTTATTTATTTGACAGAGACATAGCGAGAGAGGGAACACAAGCAGGGGGAGTGGGAGAGGGAGAAACAGGCTTCCCACCAAGCAGGGAGCCCGATGCGGGGCTCGATCCCAGGACCCTGGGACCATGACCTGAGCTGAAGACAGACACTTAATGACTGAGCCACCCAGGCGCCCCCATTTATTTATTTCTAATATCATACTCCATGTTGATTTTTGACTCTTGGACCTGATGGCATTTGCACCTTAGATTAGGACCATAAAAACAGAGTGCCTGGGTGGCTCAGTCAGTTGAGCATCTGCCTTTGGCTCAGGTCATGATCTCAGGGTTCTGGGATGGAGCCCCACATCAGGATCCCTGCTCAGTGGGGAGCATGCTTCTCCCTCTCCCTTGCTCCTCCCCTCCCCTCCCCTCCCCCTCTTCTTCCCTCCTGCTCCTCTCCCCTCCTGCTCATGCTCTCACTCTCTCTCTCTCAAATAAATAGATAAATAAAACCTTTAAAAAAAGGACCATAAAAAGACATATTAATATTAAGATGATCATTTCCTTTTGTAAACAGGGAAGATTTTTTCAAATATTAAATGTTAAAAATTACTCACTTTTCCCCATACAAATCATGTTTCCTCGCAGTTGTCCATTTCCTAGTCTTTGCCATGAGAATTTATGTGCTGGGAAGGAGAAAATGGGAATTACCTGGAACAGAAAAAATGGATTGAGTCAAATCAGGGTTAACTTTCTTGACTTCTTTAGTCAGGTAATTGCCTTGAAAGGCAGGCTTTGTGCAGAGAGAAATTTCATTGCTTTCCTTTTTTTTTTTTTTCCAGATCTATTTTTTTAAACTTTTATTTAGAAATAAATTTAAACTTACATAAAAGTTGCAAAAATAGGACAGAGTTCTTAAATACACTTCACTCAGTTTTCCCTAATGTTAACATTTTACATAACCATAGTAAGTTTATAGAAGCCAGGAAATCAACACTGATTTAATACTGTCATCTTATCTACAGATCTTTTTCAAGCTTTACTAGATTTCCCACTAATTTCCTTTTTTCTGGTCCAGGATCCAATCCAGAATCCTACATTACATGTAGTTGTCATGAATCCTTAGTCTTTTCTGATCTGTAACATATTTTCAATCTTTTTTTTTTTTTTGTCTTTCATGGCCTCAACACTTTTGAAGAGCACTGATCAGTTATTTATAGAATGTAGTTTGGAATGTTCTTTTATTTTTTAATTTTTACACTGAGGTAATGGTCTTTGGACCATAATTTGGGATGGTTTTTAATTTTTTTATTATTACATTGAGGTTATGCCTTTTTGGCAAGGATACCACAGAAGTTATGTTGTGCTCATCTTAGCACATCATATCAGGGGACACATGATGTCAGTATGACTTATTACTGTTGATATTAACCTTCATTTCTTGGTTAAGGTGATGTCTGCCAGGTTTCTTAACTATAAAGCCACTATTTTCCCCTTTGCAGTCAATAAATATCTTCTGGGGGAGATACTTGAAAACTTTGTAAACATCCTTGTCATACTTTTGCCCACTCATTTTAGCATCTTGCCTGAAACATTTATTACTGTGGTGTTTGCCTAATGGTGATTTTTCTATTTCCCAAATTTCCTCTAAAATTATTAATTGAAATCCATTGTAAAAAAAAAAAGAACTGTTCCTTTCTCTCTCTTTTCTTTATTCAATTTTTATTTATATTAGTATGGAGTCATGGGTCATAATTCAATACCATTATTATTTTTTTTTTTTTTTTTTTTTTTTTTTGCTTAAATGGAATAAGCTTTGGTCTTTGGGAACTCGTTCAAGCTGTTTCTCTGCCCTTTCAACATGCCCAAATTATTATTTTTATTCTTTTTTTTTTTTTTTTAAGATTTATTTGTTTATTAGAGAGAGAGAGAGAATGTGTGCATGAGTGGGGGAGGGGCAGAGAGAGAATCTCAGGCAGACTCTGCACTGAGCACGAAGCCCAACTTGGGGCTTGATCTCATGACCCATGAGATCATGACCTGAGCTGAAAGGAAGAGTCGGACGCTTAACTGACTGAGCCACCCAGGTGCCCCATCGTGCCCAAATTATTTTTGAGCACATTCTTACTTGGCAGCATAGGTTGTTTCAGACCATCTTCTATTTGCCTTACCCTACCCCTGGAATCAACTTATTTCTCTAAGGTTGAGTCTGTAGCCCTGATTCCTTTTATTGAAGAATGGTATTTTGAATGAAGATCTGGGCACCAAGTATGCTCATTGCTGCAAGATGTCTTTGTTTCTAGTCCTTCTCAGTCAGCAGAACTAGGAAATATATACATTCATATTTATTTCTGCATATATCCATATGTATACATATTAAAAACCATGCGTTCTTACCTTGCTTAACATCACAAGTTTCATTCTAGCCTTTCTCCTCTCCTTTGTAGCTTTTTTTTTCACAGTGAGAAACCTAGCTCTTATTATCCACAATATATTTATTAATTTTTTGATCCTAGTATAAATATAAAGTAGTTTCAGAATTCACAACACATACTAACCTAGAGTACAGAATTTCTGTAGTTTTATTTTTGGTCTTTAGCCTTATAGGTATCCAGTCAAAATACTTTTTCCCAAAGATACTGAGATAATTTCTTTTCTTTACCACCCTCTTCCATTTGGTTATGTTAGCCATTTATAATTCAGTTAGGTTCATTTGTTACTATTTATATTCTATTTGAGTTTCCTATCACATTCTGGTTGATTCTTAATTATTGGGTTTTTTTGGTATGTGAAATAATAATGTGTACTAGTCAAGGTTCTCCAGAGAAACAGAACCCTGGAGATATGTGTGTGTGTGTGTGTGTGTGTGTGTGTATTTATATTTATATATATTTAGTATTTCACATAACAAAAAAATTATATATATAATTTAGTCCATGTCTGAAGGTCTGAGAACCAGTGGAGCTGTTAGTTTTATTTTTCTTTCATTTTTTTATTAACATAATGTATTATTTGTTTCAAGGGTACAGGTCTGTAATGCATCAGTCTTACACAATTCAGAGCGCTCACCCTAGGACATACCCTCCCCAATGTCCATCACCCAGCCACCCCATCCCTCCCACCCGCCTCCACTCCAGCAACCCTCAGTATGTTTCCTGAGATTAAGAGTCTCTTATGGTTTGTCTCCCTCTCTGGTTTCATCTTGTTTCATTTTTCCCTCCCTTCTCCTCTGATCTTCTGTCTTGTTTCTCAAATTCCTCATATCAGTGAGATCATGTGATACTTGTCTTTCTCTGATTGACTTATTTTGCTTAGCATAAATTCCATCCACGTCATTGCAAATGGCAAGATTTCATTTTTTGATGGCTGCATAATATTCCATTATATATATATATATATATATATATATATATACACACATATACATATACATATACATATACATATACATATATACACACACACACACACACCACATCTTCTTTATCCATTCATCATCTGTTGATGGACATCTAGGCTCTTTCCACAGTTTGGCTATTATGGACATTGCTGTTATAAACATTGGGGTGCACATGCCCCTTCAGATCACTACATTTGTATCTTTGGGGTAAATACCCAGTAGTGCAATTGCTGGGTCGTAGGGTGGAGCTGTTAGTTTTAATCTCAGCTGGAGGGCAGAAGAAAATGAGAAGAGATATCCCAGCTCAGTAGTGAAGTAGGAAAAAGAGGGTGAATTTTTCTTTCCTCTGTCTGTTGTTCTATTTAGGGCCTCAATAGGTTGGGTGGTGCCCACCCACACTGGAGAGGGTAATCTACTTTACTAAGTCCACCAGTTCAAATGTTAATGTCATCTAGAAACATCCTCACCCAGAAATAATGTTTAATCTAGGATCCCTTGGCCAGTCAAGCTGACACATAAAATTAACCATGATTTTAAGATGATTTTAAGAACCAGAATTATGTAAAAAGGTATCCTCAGAGAAGTAGGACTTCCTCACTCTTCTCTGTTCTTATTCTCCCATTCTTTCCACTTTGTTCCCACCTGCCCCTGCTAGGTAACCAATTTTGTAAGTTTCTGGTTTATTCTTCCTACATTTCTTTTATATTTGTACAAATGAGCAGATACGTGTATTTTCTTACATTTTTGTTACTTTGAGGGTAGCACTATAGATATTCTTTTGAACTTTGCTTTTTTTAAAAAAAAGTCACATAGCTGTTCCATATTCTTTTTTTTTTTTACTGCTGCTTAGTGTTCCATTGTATGAATGTACCATAGTTTATTTAACCATTCTATATATAAGAATTTTGGTCATTTCCAACTTTTTGCAATTACAAACAAAGCCACAATGACAAACCTTAGGCCTACATTTTTTTTTTTTTTTTTTTTTTTTTGCATGTTGTCAGAGGTGTATCTGCAGGGTAGATTCCTAGAAATGAGATTGCTGGGTCAAAAGGTAAGAGCATATGTGGTTTTATTAGGTACTGCCAGACTTCCCTCCAGAAGGCTGTACCAGTTTGCATTAACACTAACATTGTATGAATGTGCTTTTTCCCCATAGGCTCATCAACAGATTGCATCCTCATGCTTTTTAATTTTTTTTCTAATCTAAGAGGTACAACATATCACAGTATTATTTTAATATTATTTCTCTAATTATGAATATGTTTGAAGATTTTTATACCTATTTTCTATGAATTATGTCCATGTCTTTTGTCCCTCAATTTTTTTAAAAATTTTTTATTGTTATGTTAATTGTCCCTCAATTTTTAAGAATTTGTCATGTGTAGGGCTATTAGCATTTTGTGGCATATGTTTCAAATATTTCCTCTCAGTTTTTCAGTTGCTTTTGCCCTTATTTTTTTGTAATGCAATTTAAAACATTTTTTACGTAGTCAGATTTGTCAATTTTTTTCATTGTTTCTGGATTTTGAGTCATAGAAAGCCTTGCCCGTACCAAGGCTGAAAAGGAATTCCCCTATGCTTTCTGGAATGGTTTTATTTTTTTCCATTTATATTTCTAATCCATTTGGAGTTTTTGTGTGTATGGTGTAAGTTATAGATCTGATTGATCTTTTTCCCAATGAATGCCTAGTTGTTCAAGCACCATTTATTATAAAGTCCATTTTTGTACCAGTGATTTGAGATGCCATCCTTATGACATATTAAAATTCCATATGAACTTGTGTCTACTTCTGAGCTTTCTGTTTTAGCCCACTGGTCTATTTGTCTGTTCTTACACTAGCATCACACTATTTTAATTATAGGAGCTTTATAGTATATTTAATATGGTAGGGGTACTCTCCTCTGTCCTCCATTGGCTTCCTTTTTTGGTGCTTTCCTGACTTTTGCTTCATGTTTATTTTTTTTCATGTGAACTTTAATACCAACTTGTCTAACTTAATGAAGATGTTTGCTGGTATTTTCATTGAGATTGCTCTAAATACATGAATTAACTTAGGGAGAACCAACATGTTCACAGCATTGAGTTGTCCTATCTAAGAACAACAAACATATCTTTCCATTTATAGAAGTCTACTCTTGTGTGTTTCAGAAATGTTTCTTGTTTATTCTTTATTCTTTTATATGCATTAGAAATAATTTATCAAGTTCTATTAAAAACCTGGTTGATTGGAATTACATTAAATTTATAGATTGATTTGAGGGTAACTGAGATGTATATTATTTTGAATGTTCAATTCATGAATAAACATGTATCTTCATTTATTTAGTTTTTCTTTTAGACTATCAATACATTTTTTATAATTTCTTTTCATAAAGTCTTGCACATCTACTGTTTAATTTATTCCTCAGTTCTTATTTGTTTTTCTTTTTGTTGCTGTTATTGTAAATGGAATCTATTTTAAAAGTTACATTTTCTGGTTGGTTGTGACTGATGTATAAGAATGCTATTTAAAGATTTTTTTTTTTTTTTTTTTTTTTTATTTATTTATTTGACAGAGAGAGACACAGCGAGAGAGGGAACACAAGCAGGGGGAGTGGGAGAGGGAGAAGCAGGCTTCCCGCGGAGCAGGGAGCCCGATGTGGGGCTCGATCCCAGGACCCTGGGATCATGACCTGAGCCGAAGGCAGACGCTTAACGACTGAGCCACCCAGGTGCCCCAAGAATGCTATTTATATATACATGTTGATATTTTAATCCATCAGCCTTGATAAACTCTTTTGCATCATCTACAAATAATTATAGTTGTTTCTTCCTCCCTAATCCTTTACTCATTTTATTTCTTGTCTTATTGTGCTGTTTATATCCTCCAGAACAAAATTAACTCAAAGTGATGATAATGGGCATTCTTCTTTTATTTGGAATTTAAATAGGAGTATTTCTGAATCATATCATTAAGTATAATATTTGCTGTATATTTTTAGTAAATACTTACAAAATTTTTTCGAGTATAGTTGACACATTGTTACATTAGTTTCAGGTGTACAACAAAGTGATTCACTTTCTCTATATATTATGCTACACTCACCACAAGTGTAGCCACCATGTGTCACTCTACAATGCTATTACAGTATCATTGTCTATATTCCCTATGCTGTGTTTTTATCTCTGTGATTTATTTATTCCATAACTGGAAACCTGTGTCTCCTACTCCCCTTCACCCATTTTGTCCATTCCCCCATCCCTCTTCCCCCTGACAACCATCAGTTTGTTGTCTTAATTATAGGTTTGATTCTGCTCTTTGTTTGTTTGTTTATTCATTTGTTTTGCTTCATAGATTCCACATTTAAGTGAAATCTGGTATTTGTCTTTCTCAGTCTGGCTTATTTCACCTAGCAGAATACCCTCTAGGTCCATCCATGTTGTCACAAATGGCAAGATCTCATTCTTTTTTATGGCTACATAATATTTAATTGTATATATACACCATATCTTCCTTATTCATTCCTCTATCAAAAGACACTTAGGTTGTTACCACATCTTGGCTATTGTAAATTATGCTGCAATAAACATAGGGATACATATATCTTTTTGAATTAGTATTTTCATTTTCTTTGGGAAAATACCCAGCAGTAGAATTACTGGATCTTATATTTCTATTTTTAATTTTTTGAAGAACCTCCATACTGTTTTCCATACTGGCTACACCAATTTACATTCCCACCAATAGTGCATGAGGGTTCCTTTTTCTCCACATCCTCACCAACAATTGTTATTTCTTATCCTTTCTATTTTAGCCATTCTGACAGGTGTAAGGTGATATCTCATTGTGGTTTTGATTTGCATTTCCCTGATGATTAGTGACGTCGAGCATCTTTTCATGTGTCTGTTGTCCATTTCGATGTCTTCTTTGGAAAAATGTTCTTTCAGGTCTCACATTTAGGTCTTTAATCCATTTTGAGTTTATTTTTGTGTATCATGTTAGAAAGTGGTCCAGCTTCATTCTTTTGCATGTAGCTGTCTAGTTTTCCCAACACCATTTATTGGACTGTCTTTTTTCCATTGTATATTCTTGCCTCCTTTGACATAGATTACTTGGCCGTCTAAGTGTAGGTTTATTTCTGGGCTCTCTATTCTGTTCCATTGATCTATGTGTCTATTTTTGTGTCCAGGCCATACTGCTTTGATTACTACAGCTTTTTATTATATCTTGAGAGCTGGAATTGTGATACCTCCAGCTTTGTTCTTCTTTTTCAAGATTGCTTTGGCTATCCAGGGTCTTTTGGGGTTCCATATAAATTTCAGTATTATTTGTTCTAGTTCTGTGAAATATGCTGTTGGTATTTTGATAGGGATTGCCCTGAATCTGTATATTGCTTTGTAGAAAGTACTTTCTATCAGCTTAAGGAAGTTCACTTTGTTTTTTGTTAGCTATCAGTTTAATCATGAAAAGATGATTGAATTCTATAAAATGCTTTTTCTACATGTATTGAAATGTATGTGTATTTTTCTCTTTTAACAGAATTTTGAGGTTTTAAAATACGTTAATATGTATTTAAATATATTGCTGGAATCCATTTGGTAATATTTAGAGTTTTTGGGTCTTTGCTTAGGAGTGTGATTGACTTTTCAGTTTGTATCTGTTTTTTGGGATCAAAGTATATTTGCCTCATGAAATAAATACATTGTGTGTAGATTCCTTTCCTTTTTTCTATTCCCTGGGTGGTTTTGGACTTGTTTATTCCTTGAAGGTATAGTAGAAACCTCCTAAAAAACTCTTTGGGCCTTGTGTTTTTTAATGTGTACATTTTAATCTCTGATTCAATTTCTCTAGTTGTTCAAAGCTTTATTCAGATTTTATTTATTTTTGAGTCAGTTTTGCTTCTGTATTTGTTTCAAGAAAATGGCGCATTTTACTTATTTTCTAATTGATATAATTATCCAAGGCATTCTTTTATGATTAAGTATCAACCATATTTATAACTAGGTTTCCTTTTGTTCATAATATCTTTTAGTCTTACTTTCTCTTTTACTGAAAATCTTATATGAAGTTTGCTTTCAGAACAGTTTTGGGTTTTGGGATTCCATTATTCCATTGCTTTAGATTCATTAATTTTCAGTCTTATCTTTATTATTTTTTTCCTCTATTCAACTGCCTTTGCTGGCATTTTTTAAAATTTTTTGAGCTGCTTATGTAGTTCATTAATTTTCAATATTTTATGTCAAACATATGTATTTAAGGCAGTAAATTTCCAAGTGTAGCTTTTTCTGAACTTCACATATTTTTATAAACAGAGTTTTAATTTTAACTTAATATTTTCTTTTTTTTTTTTTAAGATTTTATTTATTTATTTGACAGAGAGAGACACAGCGAGAGAGGGAACACAAGCAGGGGGCATGGGAGAGGGAGAAGCAGAATCCCAGCGGAGCAGGGAGCCTGATGCGGGGCTCAATCCCAGGACCCTGAGACCACGACCCTAGCCGAAGGCAGACACCCAACGACTGAGCCACCTAGGCGCCCCTTAACTTAGTATTTTCTAATTCCCATTATTGTTCATTTATTTTTTTGATCCATCATTTACTTAAAGGCATTTTCAGAAACTTCCTTTCATAAACGTATTAAGACTTTTTCTTCTGGATAATAGGTTAAAACTAGAAGTTGACTAAGATCTTGCCTCCATTTAGAAAAGCATGTTTAAAATCCCCCAATATATGGAGTCTTTTGCTTTTTTTGATTTATATCATTGATTTATAACTCAATTGCATTGTGGTAAACAACATGGTATATATGATATCTGTTCTTTGCTGTATGTTGAGATGTGCTTTGTGCCCTAGAATCTGGTCAGTCTCTGCGAATGTATAGTGCACACTTGAACAGCATGTGAATTTTTTTATTGTTGCTAGGTACAGAAATTTATATATGTGAATTTATATCAGCAATTCCTATCTTTTTCACGCCATGGCACTTATAGAAAATTGTAATAGTTGTACAGCACAGTAGCATAAGCTGGAATTGATTTTGAAAATGTTTTATAAGGCTTAGCAGAACATTTATTACACATTCTTTATTTTATATAATTATAAGGAAAATGTAAAACATTAGATATTAACTATTAAATTTCTATAAATCTAGGGGCACCTGGCTGGCTTAGTGGGAGCAGCATGTGACTCTTGATCTTGGGGTCATGACTTCGAGCCCACATTGGGTGTAGAGATTACTTAAAAAAAAAAAAAAATCTGAAAAAAAAAAAGAGAAATGATTATATATCATTCCTGGTTAAGACTTTTCAATAATGATCTAATCTCTTCAAATTCTTGGTAGTAAAAAAGAAATTTAAAAAAACAACGAAAAAACTTTGCCCAAATCAAAGACAAAAAATATTTAAAACATTAAAAAAAATCAACATCATTGAAATTATTTTGAAAGCATATAAAGCTCTTTTTTATTTCACTGACAAATGTTATGTTGAAATTTCTTGTGATACGGCATGAAGGCTCTGTAATATGTCAAATTGGTTAAGTGGACTTCATTTCCCAGAAGTCCCCTCTCTGTGGGTTTACAGTTAGGATGGCCTATAAGAGATATTTTTACATGAGATTTGGAGGGTAAAATGAAACAGAAGCAATTTTGTTTTGTATGCTGGGAAGTTGGGGCAGGTGCTTGTTTATTTAGCTCACACACATTGCTTTATCTGTTGGCTCATCTCATTTGCTTAGGGTTGCATCCTTGCCTGAATCTGCTACACCTTACCCAGGGTCTTCCCTCAGCTTCTCCAATTCCTGAGCCAGGTGTGTGGTTAGCTTTGTGACAAAGGGCATCAGCATATACTGCAGACACTTCATCAAGGTTGGAGATGGCAAGAACTGACACTGGTTCCAGGCCATCCTTATGGGTTCCAGCTCATGCTGGTGGATTCCCATTTGACTGCTCTCCCTCATTTATGTGCATCTTGCCTATTTTGTGGGCTTCAAATCCAGCATTAGATGGAAAAATAACAGCCTTATAGAGACTGCTTAACTAGCTCCCATAACTGCATAAGGCTGTTATCTATCTATCTATCTACCTACCTACCTAGCCAGCTAGCAAGCTAGCTATCTGATCTAGTGTTTTTGCTTCTGGGACTGAACCCTTACTTATACAGGGCAAATAGATTTCAAATCCAAACAAAGTTTCACATAGAGAGTGATAAAAATTCTAGTGGAAGTGTTACTACGCAAATGTACTGGTAGAATAGTTACTTGCCTCTAGCTTGAAGATCATTCAAGTGCACTTTAGTTACAAACAACTAAAGCATTGGTGGTAGATTAAACATGACTGAGAATTCTTTGACACTCTTCCCATTAAGAGGTGGGGTCTAGATCCCCTTCCTTGAATCTGGGCTGGCCTGTGACTTCTTTAACCAAATGAATAAGGAAGAGTGATGCTATACCATTTCTAGGCTTGTTCTTTTTTTTTATTGTTATGTTAATCCCCATACATTACATCATTAGTTTTTGATGTAGTGTTCCATGATTCATTGTTTGTGCATAACACCCAGTGCTCCATGCAGAATGTGCCCTCTTTAATACCCATCACCAGGCTAACCCATCCTCCCACCCCCCTCCCCTCTAGGACCCTCAGTTTGTTTTTCAGAGTCCATCGTTTCTCATGGTTCATTCTAGGCTTGTTCTTTAAAAGGACTTGGCAGCTTCTGTCTTGGCCTTATGGCATCTGAGCTGCCATGTAAGAAATCTGATAACATTGCTGGAGAGACTGCATAGAAAATACTTGACACTATGCGGAGAGGTAAGGGGCCCTGATTAGTCCAGCCATCCAGCCATCTTGTCACAATAACAGATGTGAGTAAAGCTGTCTTACGCCCTCCAGCCCAGCCCAGCCACCAGCTGAATACCACCAAGTGACCCCAATTTCATGCCCTCATGTGGCATGAAAGAACTGCCT
This sequence comes from Halichoerus grypus, assembly GCF_964656455.1. NCBI lineage: Eukaryota > Metazoa > Chordata > Mammalia > Carnivora > Phocidae > Halichoerus > Halichoerus grypus. Next base: position 109,630,133 of record NC_135714.1, read on the forward strand.
AGCCAAGCCCTGCCCAATATCCTGACTCAAAATATTGAGATATAATGAAGTGTTATTGTTTTAAGCCATAATGTTTTTTTTTTTTTAAAAAGATTTTATTTTTAAACAGTCTCTACACCCAAAATGGGGCTCAAACCTACAACCCTGAGCTCAAGAGTCACATACTCCACCAAGTGAGCCAGCCAGGTGCCCCTTAAGCCATAATATTTTGAGGTTGCTTGTACATTAACAGATTCAATATTTATGAAGACAAGTATTTGGGTCCATTGCCTGAAACAGCACCTACCAGGAGTCACATCTCCCCATTCCCCTACCCCGTGGCTGCAGTTTAGGCTACATCCCTTGCTCCTTGGGCACCTGAAACACTATCTCACCTATAGCTGCACTGGCCTCTTGTACCCAGTAGGCAGGAGCTTGCTCAAGTACACCTCCAGGTGGGAGAGCATCTTAGCTATGCAAAGTGCATGTGACAGAGAAGTGAGTGCTCCAGATTGCTTATTGTGCTCAGTTTCTCCAGGAACTGTGGTCTCCCTGTCACACCTTTTCCCGCTCCCGCCACCCTCCAAGGAGCCTTGGATGAGGCTTCTTATAGCCTGGGGATTCCAGGAAGCCAAGCCCTGCCACACTACCCAGAGGGGTAAAGGGAATCAATATCTGTAACAGATTCTTGGCATTCCAGTGTACCTGGCATATCTGTTAGCAGGTCTGAATTATATGAAGCTTCTTAAGTGTGTCGCTCAAATTTTCTAAATCCTTACTAATTTTTTATTTACTTGATCACTCCTTTCCCATCTTATATCTTTTATTATTTAATTTTATCCTTTTTTGAAACCTTAACTTGGTCATTATTGTTGTGCTAATCAGCTGCCTTTTGCTCTCAGACCCATTTCCTGCCCTTCTGTACTTTTGCTAAGTACTAAAGGCAACTACATTTCCAGACTCCCTTGGCTGCTTTCTGAGTAAGTTTACTCAGTGGAAGACAGTGGTAGAAGATTGGGTGCCTCCTGTGGCATCTCTGACTACTGAGCATGCTCCGTCGCTGCAGCTCCCTCTGGAAGTAAGCTCCTACTTACTGCACGGTCCCGGTTCCAGCTAAGAAGCCTTGTCTTGGTTTTAGTGCCTGGCTTCTCATCCCCGGTCCTCCAGGCCACGGATTCATAGCAGCTTTTTGCTGTTGCTGATCTCTGGGTTGCCTCATTTCTATGTTTGACTTCTGCACACATCTATCATCTATGTAAGCAATTAAATTCTCTCTGTTACAAGACTTAAGTATTTCTTGGGTTAAGGGAGTATTGTCAGCAAAATGGTAGTATAGGAGTTTTCTACCCTCTTCCCCCAAAAGAACACTGATTTTGACAATCACCCACAGACAAGAGTACCTTTGTGGGAGTCTGGGAATCCATTGGAAGAGTTCTAGCACACCATTGGAGGAAAAAATCTGAGATTACATGTTTTGAAGAGGGTAAAAATAAAAGTTTCACTTGATTTGTGTCACCCCTTCACCTAGTCAGCAGAGCTCAGTGCCAAGAGAGACTCTTTCAGCCTGTGATTTCCCTAAAGGGGTAAGTGAGAGCGTGTGAGTGAGCTTACCCAGTTGTGTGGATGCTGCCAAAGAGGCCCAGTTCTTTCCCACCCCATCCAGAATATTGAGGTGATCTGCCAACTGTAGGACAGAGAGAGGCTGGGAGCACAGCAGGCAGGAGTTAGATCACATCAAAGGAACAGCCAGCCTACTAAACTGCTTTACAGACCCCACCAGAAAGCCCACCAGAAAGCTGCTGGGAACACCTGCTGTGTTTATTTCCCAGCTGGGCCATGGGCACCCCCATTGCTCCTTGTGCCTCACCCCTCAACCCCCTTCCCAGGATCAGCTTTTGCAGATTAAGTTTAGTGAGCACGCACAAAAAACCCACCTGAAAGCCAGCCTGACTCTTCAGGATTAGGAGAAAGCATCATCACTGCCCTAAGGAAGGCAAACAGAAGCTGTCAGCATTTGGCCTGGCTGACTTGAAAGTGTCCATCAAGGGATGAATGGATGAGGAAGATGTGGCATATATGTTACTGAATGATCTGAGTAACCCAGGAAACAAATGGGTAAGCCCTGGCAGGCTGCCAGAGCCCATTGCTTGGTCCCAGGGAATCCTGAGGGGGCTAGACAAATCGAAACCATAGCTCCTGGCTTGTTTTGCCAAAAATGTTGCTGAATAAACTCAGGTAAACTCATTGCCAGAGAAGCCAATAACTGAAGATGAGGATTTGGAAAAGAGAAAGGGAGAAATTTATTTTGGGTGCTGGCAGCCGGGGGCAGGTAGCAGGCTCAAGCCTTAACAACTGACCTCTCCACGGGCAAGTTGAACCTCTGGAGTTTAATAGGAGAAGTTCAGGGGGGTACATGCAAGAGAACAGGCAGGGAGCTCATGATTATGGGTGGGGTCGGAATGTGTTCAGCCCATGATCATGGGCAGGGAAGGGAGATGTGTGGGATGTGGTCTTCTAGGCATTCCATTGCTCTCAGGGCTTTGTGGTTGGGATGTTCTGGGTCATTGCAAAATACCTTCATCAATGTCTCAAGAAAGTGTGATAAGAAATAAGCACAATAGGTTTTAGTTAGAGCATGAGTTAAGCAGTCTTGTCTATTTCTGGTTTTAATTGTTGGGGTCTATAGTTGAGCAAGATGGTTCATTAACATATATATATATATAATGAGATATTATTCAGCCATGAGATAAAAGGAAATCTTGCCAAAGTGGTTGAACCTAGAGGACATTATGCTAAGTGAAAATAAGTCAGAGAAAGACAGATACTGTATGATCTTATTTATACATGGAATCTTTAAAAAAAAAAAGTAGAACTCATAGAAACAATGGAGAATGATGGTTGCCAGTTATCAGGAACTGGGGTGGGAAGGGGGAAATATGGAGATGCTGGTCAAAGGGTATAAGCCTTTAGTTATAAGATGAATACGTTCTGGGAATCTAATGTACAGCATGGTGACTATAGTTAATAATACTTGAAATTTGATCTTAAGCATTCTCACCAAACATACATACACAAAAATAACTGTGTAAGGTGCTGGATATGTTAATTGACCAGATTGTGGTAATCATTTCACAAAGTATATTTATATCAAATCATTATATTGTACACTTTAAATATATATAATTTTTATTTTTCAGTTATACCTAAATAAAGCCTGAAGAAAAAAGAAGACTTAGGATGATTCCTGTTCCATGGCTGGGTGCTGACTTATTATTACCTTTAAAGCTATTATTATTACTCTTTTTCTTATTATTTAATACTTTCAGTACTTGTGATGGTTCGTTTTATGTGTCCAACTTAACTGGGCTAAGGGATACCCAGATAGCTAGTAAAACATTATTTCCAGGTGTGTCTGTGAGGGTGTCTCTGGAAGAGATTAGCATTTGAGTCTATAGACCGAATAAAGAAGATCACCCTCACCAATACATGTGAGTATCATTCAATCTCTTGAGAGCCTGAATGGAACAAACAGGTGGACAAAGGGCAAGTTCTTTCTCCCTGTACTGAGACATCTGTCCTCTTCTGACCCCAGGCATGAGTGCTCCTGATTCTTGGGCCATGGGACTCTGATTAGGACCTAATCATCAGTCATCTGCTCTCAGGCCTTCGAACTTGGACTGAATTACATCTGGTTACACCAGTTTTCCTGGTTCTCCAGCTTGCAGGTGGTGGTTTATGGGACCTCTATAATAAATTTCCTCTTCTCTCTCTCTCTCTATGTATACATCTCTCTCTCTATATATATATATATGTATACATATATATATGTATATATTTCCTAGTGGTTCTCTTTCTTTGGAGAACCCTGTCTAAAACAAAGCTTGTTAAATTTACCCACATGTTTATTAATTATTCTGAGCATTCTTGCTCTTTGCATTCCATTTCTTTTCTTTGGTTATAGTTTTCTTCTTTGTGAGTATATCCTTAGTATTTCTTTCTATAAGGGTCCGTGCTTTGGAAAACCTACAGATTTATAATTTTAAAATATGCCCTTTTGGGGTGCCTGTGGCTTAGTTGATTAAGTGTCTGCCTTCAGCTCAGGTCATAATCCCAGGGTCCTGGGACAGAGCCCCGCATCAGACTCCTTGCTCAGTGGGGAGCCTGCTTCTCCCTCTCCCTCTGCCTGCCACTCCCCCTGCTTGTGCTCTCTCTCTGTCAAATAAATAAATAAAATCTTTAAAAAAAATAAAAAAATAAAAAATAAATAAAATATGCCCTTTTGTCATTTATTTAAGATCTATTCTAAGATTTATTTAAGATAATTTCAGCCATTATTTTTTCGAAGATTGCCTCTGTGCCATTTTTTCCTATTTCCCATTTTTTAGAATTAAATATATGTTGGACCTCCTTATTACATCTTCTATATCTCTTAATCTTTCATATTTTCCAAATCTTTATGTCTTTGTGCCTTCTAGATAATTTCCTCAAATCTGTTTTCCAGTTTATAAATTTCCTTCCTGGATCTAATTGCTATTTAACTCATCCATTTACATTTTTAATTTTCTTGATATCTCCCTATGCTAATGGCTGGATTTTTACTTAAGCTACTCTTTCATGTAGGATACAGGCCTTTAAGGATTGCAGCTTTTATGCAGTGTTCCTAGTTCCAATTCCTTGCTTGTTTGGGCCCAATGCCTACTTTATATCCCCACATGAGCATGAAATTCCAAGTCCTTAGGTGAATAGATCAATAATAAACCTCTGTCACTATAATATAGCCACATCATGAGCTGACACTTTGAAACTTTGTTCTGTTTTCAATTACCTCTTTGTTTCTGGTGCATGAGGATTTCTCTTTCTTTCTTTCTTGAGAGCTTGGCTATGAATAGAAAACATTTTAAAATTTATATTTTATCCAGCATTTCTAGGTTTTTGTCATGAAATTTATCTTAGCCTGCATTTTTCTAAAACAGAATACCTTGAGTAATACTTTAATAATGAGAAGAAAAAAAACCCTCCTTATTACTTTAAAAAAAGAGAGAAAAAAAAAGCAATCTGTATTGTTCGGGGACCAAGACAAATTACTCAAACAGGACAAGCCAGAAAGTTGGCTGTCCTTCTTTTGAAGTATGTTGACCAATGGATCCCAAAGCTATCCTATATTTGCATCTTTGTGGCCACATAATCTGCCATCAAAGAGCAAGAACAATTACATGACGGGTTTCCTGGAAGTCCCTGTGAAGTAGCTTATCACAGTGGGTATCAGAATTTTGAGTTCTAATCATTGCTCTACCACTGACTCAAAAGGTCAGGGTGGCCACGGCCTAATTAGTTCATTCAGTAATTTGTAATCTTAACTAATTAATTGGATTTTATTAATACAACAATATTGTCAAGCACCTATTAAGCCAAATCCTGGAGATAAAGAAGAGAAGCAGATAAATTTACTGTTCTCGAGGAACTTAGAGTTTAGTAGTAGGATACTAGCTTTGGAATCATCTATCATATAATAGAAGTTTGGATGGATATTGTTAAGATACAAAGGACAGAGTGGCCTATTGAATCTTGACGGGGGTTATAATCAAAAAATTCTGAGAGTGAGAAATGAGAGAATTAGAGGCATAAAATCTTGCAATCGGAGATTTGTAGAAGGGTATTTAAGGAGTGCAGAGTCCTCAATGCCTTTGGTGGAAGGGATACAAATGTACAGGATTTTGTATTCTTTCCCAGGTATCTGGAGGCTTACAAGCAATATCTGCAAAATGTTTGAGCTTGCTGAGGAGCAGCCCTACAGGACCCATGGGGTCTTGCCCTTCTCTAACCATTCAATAAATAGCACTCAATGGAGATTCTGGCTGAGGATACTTGTTTTCAAAACAACAATCCTGAGCCAACCTACTTAAGTAGTTCCATATGTTTCTATGGAGAGTTTATGGATTGTGGCCTTCAGAATTCTTTTGTTTATCACCGGGAATCCAAGTCCTGAAGGCTGCTAACTAACCATGAGGTTTGCTAGTTATACAAGCTGTTGGACCTCTTAAGGACTTTGACATAAAGACCACTTTCTGTGGCATAAGAATTAGTGGTTTAAAAAGGGTGCACTTAACAGTATCATGTTAGTATCAGTTTCTGTATGCCATTACTGGCTGGCCTTTTTTTTTTTTTTTTTTTTTTTAACTTGTCTGCTGCCTTGTGTGTGCATTTAAACAAGGCCCTTAAAGGGAAATCTAAGCAGAGCCTTCAAAGACTTATAATCAGAGGGGTCTTAAAAAAAAAATGAATGACTATCTTCAGTAGACCTAAAGCTGGTACAAAAGGTGGGTTCTTCACTACCTGGGGCCCAAGGCACAGCCCCTCAAGATACTCAGGACCCATCCTTGCCCTGGGCAACTATTCCTCCCCTTCCTTCCCCACCTCCATCAATACCCAGCTTACAGTGATATTCCTCTACCCTTTACCCATCTAATACCAAACACATGGGGGATCTATCCTGTTTCCAGGAAAGAGGTTTCCATGGATTGTCTCAACAGCCTTAATAAAAGCTACTATTTATTGAGCACTTTGTGCCAAGCACTGCATTCTTTTTATACTTTATCTCCTTTAATCCTCACAATAGCCCTAAGAGGTGGGTGCTATAATTATTCATCATTTTACAGATAAGGAAATCAAAGCTCACAGAGTCTGAGGAATTTGCTTAAAGTTACTTAATAGCTACATTAGCTTCCTATTTAGAATTCCAGTTCAAGTGGCAGAGATGGGACATGAATTCAGGATGCTTGATTCAAAGCTCTTACCCATTTTGCTATACACCCTCCCACCCCCTCTCAGCAAAGTACTTTTAGCTTGATCTCTAAGCCTCCCTTATAGTTTAGAAGTGCTGTGATTCTTCCCGAATGTCAGTTGTGCTCCTGTCCTTCATATTTTCATATGAACCAGTGCAGGAAAGAGGCTGGTCATCTGCCTCCATAAAACAGTCCTTCACACACCCGTGGCTCCTTATAGAAGCTTCACCACAAAGCAAATGGACACGGCTGGGACTGAAGGGTAACACCTTAGAAAGGCAGATTTGAGACTTTGCAGCTCTGCCCAGGTACACATTTCTTAGGGCTGACAAGTGAGTCAGCAGAAGTGAACAGACAATACCATGTTTGGTTTTAACATGATGAGTCAGTCCTGAAACCTGTCCAACTTTAGGGTAGCCCCCTGAAGTTGTAACAGAATATTAATTGCCCTGTCACTTCCCGTTCCACACAGCTGGGTGGGATTGCTACCAGCCACACTGTTGAGAAGTTACACATTTCAGCCCAGCCCAGAAAGGTTTCCTGTGGTGGGTGAAATGACAACATGCACAAAGGTCAAACTCCAGATGTGAGATCTGACTTTTTCTTCTCTTGGGGAAAACATTGCCTCATTATAATCTCAGAAGATATTCAGTACATGTTTAAGGCCAAAGTCTACTGAAAGATCTGAGTTCCTCTAACCTGGAGGATGCCAGTCTGCTTCATGTAAATTTATCTAAGACTTTGAGACCACCTATTAGATTCCTGAGCCAAGGGACCAGAGGAAAGAGGAGGGTGTTTAGGCATCTCTGAACAAAGGGAGCTAGACCTGAAAGTTGCTCCTTGCTCCTTGAAGTTGGAAGGCAGTTCAAGAGGAGGAATAAGTTATTTCTGGACTAATACCTTAACTGGATAGAAATGCCAGAAGGTGGTGGGAAGAGTATATGGCAATATGGTGGGGAGTTTACCATCTGTTTATTCATTCCACAAAAAGTCATACCAGGTTTGCAAAATTCATTCATATTATACTGAGAGATAAGAAAATATAACTTCTTAATATTTCTGTATCAATTAAAATAATGTTACTTCCAAGTTTCCACTCCTGGGTCCCAGGGTGGGAATTAAATCTTACTCTAATTTGGTAAACTTAATCCATTATAATAATCTAAGTAAATACTCAGTTTCCTTTCATCTTTCAGATTTCTTCTCCCTACCTCCGCTCCTATGCAAGCTGACCTCTGGGTATGCAGCTGACAGCAGATGGAATCTCTAGCTTATAGATTTTGTGGTGCTGTCAGCAGGATAAGGGGCCTTTTGGATCCTCACTGGTCACCATGGCAGAGAGGCTGATGTTGTTATGCTCCTGGACTGGGAACCACTGAAGAATGTGACATTCTTTGATGCACTGGCATTCATCCTCGGAGCCCCTGGTCATGAAGTCCATGCCTGTGGTGGTGAAGAGGAAGGAGCTGGTTTTGTTCTGATGCTGGGCCTCAGCTTCTCCACCAGTACTCTTTGCTGGGGGGACAAGAGAAAGGAATTCACTTCCGGAGGACAAAATGTGTCAATGAACTTTTGCTGCTGTGTAATAAAATACCACTAAGCCCCAGGGGCATACAGCAATGAATATGTATTTAGTTCAGGGTTTGGCAATATTTTTCTTTAAAGGGCAACACAGTAAATATTTTAGGCTTCTCAGAACATGCAGTCTCTGTTACAACTACTCAATTCTGCCCTTGTAGTGCAAAAGCAGCCATAGACAATATATAAAGGAATGAATGTGCCTATGTTCCAATAAAACCTTGTGCACACTCAAATTTGAATTTCATATAATTTTCATGATATGAAATATTTTTCATATGTTATGAAATGGTTTTTATATATTTTTCTGCCATGAAATTGAATGGCTTGTGATTTTTTTTCCATGGGCTGTACAAAAACAGGTGGTGAACTAGATTTGGACTATGGGTCACTGTTGGCTAACCCCTGATTTAGCTCTTTTTTTTTTTTTTTAAGATTTTATTTATTTATTTGTCAGAGAGAGAGAGCACAAGCAGGGGGGAGGGGCAGAGGGAGGGAGAAACAGACTCCCTGCTGAGCAGGGAGACCAACGCGGGACTCGATCTCAGGACCCTGAGATCATGACCTGAGCTGAAGGCAGACCCTTAACCGACTGAGCCACCCAGGTGCCCCCTGATTTAGCTCCTGACTTTGCTTGGGCTTCGATGCTCTGGGCTGCACTTGCTTGTTGAATATGCAGTCAGTTGTAAGATGGCTCAGCAGTTCTCCTGATTTAGGTTAGCATCATTCACATGTCTGGGGATTGGTGGACTGCTGTAGGATAACCTAGCTTGGGTGACCGTAGCAACTTGGCTCTATTATATGACTGGCCAGCAGGTCAGTCAGAGCATGTTCTCATAGCAATGGCAGAGGCATATGAATACAAGTGGAAATGTACAGGCACTTTCAGAAGTCTCTGCTTGAATTATATTTGCTCACATCCCATTGACCAAAGCAAGTCACCTATCAGAACCCAGAGTCAGGATAGGGCAGAATGCTCCACCCGGAGTGTGAGAGCACTGCCAAGTCACATGGCAAAAGTGAAGTACTAGGGTCATTAATACAATCGACCTACTAAAGAACCTAAATTGGGAAAAAAATTGTAGTATTCTACTTGTGACCTCTTCCTTTAGGGGTGATGCTAGACCCAGGTATGAACATGAAAGACATAAATGAGGAACACAGGCATGTGAAACAAATATGATGGGAAAGGGAAAAATGTGTGCAAAGGTAAAGAGGCATGAAAGAGCTTGCTCTTTATTTTTTAATTTTTTTAATTTTTGGAGATGATAAGAATGTGTTCTGTGTGTGTATGTGTGTGGGTGTGTGGGTGTGTGTGTGGGTTTAGAGCTTGCTCTTTAGTAAGATAATTCTAGTTGTAGTGAGTATAATGTTTGAGGGGAGAGTGGAGAAAAGCAGGCACATTTCAAAGTAGACTTGATAAAACTTGGTTATATATTGGATGCAGTGGGCAAGGCCAAGTTCAAAGAAACACCATTTGAGAATGAGAGAAAATGGGGATGCTTGTTTTAACCCTTTAGCAGTAGTATGGCACTGTAGTAAGGATGTACAAAGCAATAGCTCTCCTCCCTTTTCTTTTCAATAAGATGAAGGCATGAGGAAAAACACTCAGAGTATAACATCGATTCTCAATTCAAGGTGAAACTTAGGATTTTAAATCCAGTTTCATGTTGCAGTAGTTTTAGAGTGAAAGATCAGGAAATATGTTATTTTCTGGTATAGTGAGAGGAACCATATACTTCCTTTGCCCTTGGATCAAGATTTAACAATTCCAGGAAAAAGGTAAGCTTTTTCTTTGACTTCTAGGAATAAATTCATGTTTTCCTTCCTCCCTTCTTCTCACCCTCCCTCCTTCCCTCTTTCCTTTCCCTTCCCTCCTCCTTTCTTCCTTCCATATCTTTCTTTATATCTGTCTTTCTCTTTCTTCCTCTTCTTTATTTATTTATTTTTTTTAGTTTTTCTATTTATATTTTAAATCAGTAAGAGGGAAAAATGGTCCCCCATATACTGCAAACTCTGACTAGAGTCCTTGGTATCATGGGAAATTCTTTGACTTGTTTTGTGAAGGTTGGCTGCACCCCAAGATTCCACTGTTTCAAAGTAGAGTCATGTATACAGCTTAGGTTTTGTGTAAGGACTCTGGAGGATTTTGGTTATGAAACATAATGTGCAGTCTGCCTAGTTTCCCAGTGGCAAAATAGAAAACTAGATCTATTTGTTATAGAACTTTAAGCTTTAGTTTTCATCTCAAAATTACAGATGTGCCTTTGAAGCTTATTGCAATAAACACAATGAAACCTTACAATTTAAAATGAAAATCAAATATATTTGGAATGAAGTATCATGGGATACCAAATATTCCATACTCAGAATGGAATATTTTTAAAGTGTAAAAAAAACCAAAAATGTTCTGTGTTTATGTTACCTAAATGTTAATGGTTTGCCCTTTTTCTTATCTGCGAAGTCCTGCTGTCCAAGATGTCTTGATTCTTTGGCTAGAAAATTGTGTCATTAAAAAGGAATGTTTGGAGGCTCTTTTCTACCTCCACCCCCAGCATTTCACATGGCATTAGCTTCACAAAAAAAAACAGACTTGGAACCAAGTTAGAGAAGAATGATTATTTGTGATTGCTTTTATATTTTGCTGCTTTCCCCTCTAGATTGTCTAGTTTAAAAAGGAGCTTTCATCATTCCTGAAGTTTCATGTAAATCAGACATTTTGTCCCTATAATTTTCCCTAATTTGTTCACATTACATCAACAAGAGAAACAAGAATGTGTCTGAAAGAAATCTGGCTATGAGCTAGCAGGATGCTGGGGAGCTCTCCACTAACCCAGAACTGGTCATCACTGCAGAAGATGCTATTGATGCAAAGCTATTCTGCCTGGGTGGTTTCATCTAGGCCCAGAGTTTGTCCTACCATGAATATGCTGATGACTCCTGAGTCCCTATCTGCAGCCCTGTTTGTGCTCATACCTTTAGATTAGATCTGTATATCCAGCTATTGCTTGACATCATGAAACACTTGAATGTCTAACAGTCAGCCTCAAATTCAACATGGCTAAAACATATTCTTTTTTTTTTTAAATATACTCTTGATTCTGTACCCACCCCATACAACTGCTCCTCTCTCAAACTCCCCACATTAGCAAATAGCACCATCATCTACTCAATTGCTTAGTCAAAATGCTAGAAGTCACACTTCATCCCTCATTTTATTTCCTACCTCACCTGCCATCTGTCAGCAGGTCCTGCAGCTGTATACTGTATCTAAAGTTGACCACTTCTTACAACCTCCACTGCCACAACCCAGTCAAGCCACAGCAATGATCTCCTAACTGGTCTCTCTGGTTCCCCCCATTGCCATTCTTCACACAACAGCAGGAGAGATCTTTTTAATGAGTAAAGATCAGCCTACTCCTATGCTTAAATTCATTTTATGGTTTCTTTGTACTCAAACTAGAATGTAAGCTCTTCACCAAGGACTACAAGGACACACACCTCAACTTTCCTTCTCCTTCTCCTCCTCTCAGCTTCTGTCCACTTACGTACTCTGTCCCTCAACCTTCTCAATGCACCTGTGTCTCTGGGCCTTTGATCTGGCTGGTTGGAATGTTCTCCCAGAAGGCCCCTGGCTGCTTTCTTCTCATTATTCAGGTGTCAGATCAAATATCTGGTCCTCAGAGAGGTCTTGTTGGACTGTCCTCGCAGAAGCAATAGCACTGCTCTTCCCCCATCACTCTGTCTTGTTTTAATAATTATATTCTTCTTAGCACTTAAAACTCTCCAAATTACCTATGTGTTTGTCTTCCCTACTAGAATGTAAACTTCATGGAAATACGGATTTTGTCTTGTTTATTGTAGTATGTCAAGCACTCAGACAGTGCTTAGTACAATATAGGTACTCAATAAATATTTGCCAAATTAACAACAACAACAACAAAACACTAATAAGGGAGGATTTGCTTTGATGGTCTAGTTTTTTTTTAATTTTTTAATTAACATATGATGTATTATTTGTTTCAGGGGTACAGGTCTGTGATTCATCAGTCTTACACAATTCACAGCACTCACCCTAGTACATACCCTCCCCAATGTCCATCATCCAGCCACCCCATCCCTCCCACCCCCTCCACTCCAGCAACCCTCAGTTTGTTTCCTGAGATTAAGTCTCTTATGGTTTGTCTCCCTCTCTGGTTTCATCTTGTTTCATTTTTCCCTCCCTTCTCCTCTGATCCTCTGTCTTGTTTCTCAAATTCCTCATATCAGTGAGATCATATGATACTTGTCTTTCTCTGATTGACTTATTTCGCTTAGCATAATACCTCTAGTTCCATCCATGTCATTGCAAATGGCAAGATTTCATTTTTTGATGGCTGCATAATATTCCATTGTGTATATATATACCACATCTTCTTTATCCATTCATCTGTTGATGGACATCTAGGCTCTTTCCATAGTTGACTATTGTGGACATGCTGCTATAAACATTGGGGTGCACGTGCCCCTTCAGATCACTACATTTGTATCTTTGGGGTAAATACCCAGTAGTGCAATTGCTGGGTCATAGGGTAGCTCTATTTTCAACTTTTTGAGGAACCTCCATACTGTTTTCCAGAGTGGCTGCACCAGCTTGCATTCCCACCAACAGTGTAGGAGGGTTCCCCTCTCTCTGCATCCTCACCAACATCTGTCATTTCCTGACTTGTTAATTTTAGCCATTCTGATTGGTATCTCATTGAGATGATCTAGTTTTTAAAAAGTCTGTGATGTGTGTTGAATTTTGCTGGTGCAGCTACCTTTGTCTTACTTCTAGTGCATAAGAGCCAGGCCCATGTTGCTGAGTTCCTTCTGATTCATACTCTCATCTTCTCTGCATCAGCACCAACCCACCAAACACTAATCCAGCTCCTACAACATGCCAGGCACTGTTCTAGGCCCTGGGGAGGTAGAAATGAATAAGGTACACAGAAACACCTGCTTTTGTGGAGCTCATATTCTGTGTGTCTGGCCCATGTGTACCTTCACTCAGTTCCTGACACCACACAAACATGTGAGGGAATCAGTACCACACCAGGATGGCCTTGATGGGAATTGGTCCCGACAGTCCACAAGTTTCCTCTATTTATCAGAAATGTAAGGGGTTTCCCAACTGGATTGCTTGGTTGACCCAAAAGGAGAAGGTGAGGCAGATTCTTGGCCAGGGTAAGGCCAGGATGGCCTTAAGCATGGGGTACAAACAGTAGAACAACAAGTTCTATTTGGCACCTATGCTTGGCCTCATCAGAGCCAAGTCAGCTCTGTTTGAGAAGTACAGGTGGACTTAATTAGAGCTCAGAATCATGGAACAACCCAAGTGTGCCAGTATCTACTTCCTTCTCAGAGAAGGAGGGCCTCAGCGAGCCAAAGCTGCTGTCCTTGGTTTGTCTTTGCTGTCTGTGGGCAAAGCTGTATTTTAAACCTGAAATTATAGTGAGTTCACTAGTAACACTGTTGGAGACCATTGTTAATTAGAAAACTCCTGTGCAGTCCAAGTAAACTAAATTATGAAGATAAAGATTTTGTCTCAAAGAACAGCTCACTGTTAAATTTTTTAAGTTAGCTTCCAACTTAAAAAACAAAAGTCACCATATTTAAAATCATTTCATTATCCCAAAAAAAGTCAACTTCTTTTCTCTACAAAAACTACCAAAACAAAGAGAATGTTTTACTTGACAACATCTTTTGCGGCTGTCATTCTAGAGATCTTGAAGACCTGGTGGTGGAGTTCCCAGAGGTCACAAAGAGAGGACATTGCAAAGCTCAGACTTGCCAGTGCTTTTGTACACAGGCCAACTATCATCACCTCCAGCCCTACTCCCACCACCTTCCTGGTAACTCCACTGCCTGGAAAGTTAAGTGTGATCTTAAGGGCCAGAAGTGACATTCTGGAATTTAGGGTGGATTAGATGTATATTCTCAGATGGGCTGCTTCTTGTAAGTGAATAAGCCTCTTGATATTGTAAGTATTTGCCATCTCTCTTGAGACCAAGCAGATTAATGATGGAAGGAGGGATGGGTTTTTGTTTTTTTTTTCCTTTCTACTCTTAGCCTTTAAACTTCCTGCTGCCACAGTGAGAGTTCTTCCTCCATATTTGTCATGTCACCGTCACTTGCACAAGCGTTTGTTCCCAAGGTCCAGGGACAGTACTCTTTCATTTCACCTGCTGAGCCTGACACACACTTCCCCTTAAGGGTGTAGTTGTTCTAAATACCACTGGGCCCTTCTGAACCTTGGATTTGGGATACTGGTGCCTACTAGTAGGCTCTTGCACCTTGTAATTTAGAAGGTTACCTCTGCATAGTCCATTATAAATCTAAAAAAAAGAAGAATATCTATGATAGTTCTAGTTTTTAAAAGAAGGGCAGACTCTGGGACGCCTGGGTGGCTCAGTCGGTTAAGCGTCTGCCTTTGGCTCAGGTCATGACCCCAGGGTCCTGGGACCGAGTCCCGCATCGGGCTCTCTGCTCCACGGGGAGCCTGCTTCTCCCTCTGCCTCTGTCTCTCATGAATAAATAAATAAAATCTTAAAAAAAAAAAGGACAGACTCATGGCTTACACCTGGAGATGCTAAATTTTCCTTAAGTTTGTTGTGCTTCTTTGGTAACTGCTGAGATACTCACATAGTCTAAATTTAGTCACTTTATCAAATGCCTAAGAATTTGGCTATAGAGAATCATTTTAAAATCACAGCCATGTTAATTTTGATTACTTGTTTATATCCATGGTAAGTGTCTCCTTCCCTCTTTGTAGATGTCCTTCAGGGTCTTTTTCAGTTCTAAACATTTGGTGATTCCAAATAGTTTGCGTTAGGGGTTTATTTAGACCATTTTTTAGTCCTTGAAAATCCTGAGGAATAAGAATGGCTGTTTCTTTGTTTGTCTTTAAGGTGGTTTACTTCCTGGGTGTTTTCCCACCTCCTTAGGAGTGTTTATTGAGTTATGTTATTTAAGGCGGCTCATCTTAAGGGTAGTCCCTTACGTAGGTGATTATTCCAAAGCTGACAGCTGCCCCCAGTACACAATAAACTCTTACGTATGACTTAAGAGTAAAGGTCTGCTTGGGGCACCTGGGTGGCTCAGTTGGTTAAGCAACTGCCTTTGGCTCAGGTCATGATCTTGGAGTCCTGGCATTGAGTCCCGAATCACACTCCCTGCTCAGCAGGAAGTCTGTTTCTCCCTCTGACCCTCCCCCCTCTTGTGTTCTCTCTCTCATTCTCTCTCTCTCTCTCAAACAAATAAATAAAATCTTAAAATAAAAAAAAAAGAGTAAGGGTCTGCTCAATTGCTTCCTGTCAAAGTTTCTAAGAACTGAGTTTTTTCAGTTATTTCTTGAGCTTACAAATCCCAGTTTTTATTTAATCAAAGGAACTTCATGGGAAAGCAGCAGTATATGAAATATTCATTCACAACAGTGATAGTGAGATTGAAGAGTAGCAGCAGCTGCCCTAAGTCCATGGCTGTGAAAACACAATTAAAATTTTAACACATTTTTTGAAACATTCTTTTCTGAAGTGCTCAGTTTTCAAAGTAACGGGGAAATGTATATGGTACTTAAGTATTAACTTCTACTTGAAGCCCTGTTGTAAGTTTAATGATGAAAAAGTATCTTTGTTTTTTTTAAGATTTTATTTATTTATTTATTTGACAGAGAGAGACGCAGCGAGAGAGGGAACACAAGCAGGGGGAGTGGGAGAGGGAGAAGCAGGCTTCCCGCAGAGCAGGGAGCCCAATGCGGGGCTCGATCCCAGGACCCTGGGATCATGACCTGAGCCGAAGGCAGACGCTTGACTGAGCCACTCAGGTGCCCCAAAAAACTATCTTTTTGCTTTGACAAACTCAAACATATTGACCTTATGGATCTTGATAATTGCTGAAATTCCCGGGCTTATTCTCAAAGTAAATCTTCAGAATATCAAATTCAAAGATTCTCAAAATTTGTGTGTGCCTAAGAATCAACTGGTGAACTTGTTAAAAATGCAGATATGGCTCAACTGTTGATGGACTGTTAGGTAGTACCAAGTTTTTGACTATTATGAACAGCAGTGAACATTCTCGTTTGTGTCTTTGTGATAAACATATGTATGTATTTCTGTTGGGCCCGTATCTAGGAGTGGAATTTCCGTATTGCCAGTTATCTATATACTCAGCATTAGTAGGTACTGCTGGAAGGTGTTCCCGAGTGGTGGTATATTTATGTTCTCTCTGTCAGCGTGTAAGAGTTTGTGTTGTCTCCCATCCTCACCAACACTTGGGTATTTTCTGTTTTAATTTTAGCTTATTCTGGTGGTACTGTAGAAGTATTTCATTGTAATTTAGATTTAAATTGAATGAATACATACATTTAGGTCTAATCACACAGTGAAATACCATTTAGTCAAAGAGAGTGAAAAATCTAGAGCTACAGCAACAATATGGATGAATCCCACAAATATAATTGGTGAAAGATGCCAGACACAAAAGAATGTATACTGTAGGATTCCATTTGTAGACAGTACCCCTCCAAAAATCCCCCCAAAACCAAAAAACAACAACAACAGATGAAACTAATCTCTGGCGTTAGAAGTTAAGATAATGGTTAACACTGGAGTCGGGGAATAGGTTGTGACTGAAAGGGAACAACCTGGGAAGGTGATGTTGTGGTTCTTGATCTGAGTACTCGTTTTACAGATGGGTTTAGCTGTGAAACTTCAGCAAGGTGTCCACTTAGGGTATACGTACTTCTCTGTATGTATATTATACTTCATTAAAAGTTTTTTTTAAGTACAGATTTCCAGGCCCTTACCATGAAAAATGTAGTCCTTTGATGGGACCTGGGACTTTACATGTTTAACAAACATGAGGGTGGTTGGGATGCAGGTGGCCTCAAAGTGCACTTTGAAAAACATTGGTAATTGCATTCAGTGCAGAGATTTTTGAAGCATTCATCAGCTCTTCAAAATAATTTAATCAGCTGCTTTGCACACTGCAGCTATTTTGGGTCATTTCAGAGATGGTTTCAGAGCCCCCCATCTTTCACTTCTAAGAGTGAATCAATCCTAGAAAATGAAAACACTGAGTGAGCTCCATGTGGGAAAGGGCTGCAACTTATACTTAATGTGGAAAGGACAGTCAAGTGAGAAGTAAATCCATTAGGTGGGAAGGAAAACCCCATCAAGTGCTGGAATCATAGAAACTCTCTCTGGGAGGAGAACTGATCATTTCTGATGAAAGCCCATTTATTTTGCTAAGAGTGATGGAGTGTTTTGGTCTGAGGCATTTGGTAGAGGCTCTGTAAAAACTAGGTTAAGGACTGAATCAAAATCTCTTCCAGTTACACGAAGGAGGAAGCGTAGAATGCAAATAAATGTAAAACTATTGCTTGTTGTGACTAAAAGTCCCGCACATGATAAGGCCTGAATCAGCTTTCATTTCATTGCAAAGGGGAAGAGCAGAACTACCCAACACAATTAAAGGCAATTTTTTAATGGGGAACAAAAAGAGTGAAAAAAATCACTCAGTGTTCTTTTAGGGCTTGTTCTATCCACCTAAGTTCTGAGAAAGTGTTCTCAAATGTCAAGAGCTAATAAAACCCCTCAGCTCTTAAAGGAGCCATTATTCTCCCCGGACATGCAGAAGTATAGATAATATTACCTGATTTACCTATAGGCAACCTGATATTAAGCTGATAGTCACTGGTGTGGTTGTCCCAATTGTTAAGAAATTGAAATAGTCTCATACCTGTTGGAAAATAGCCACCGTTGGGGGTTCTCTGAGAGCCCCTCTCTACTGTCCATACTTCCTGCCTTCTCTGGGATCCCTTACACCTCCGGACAATACAGCAACTACAGGGTTAATGTCTGACAGTCCCTGGTTTTCCAGCCCTCTCCAGCCACAGATTACCTCCGAGGTCTTTGCTCAGTGGTAATACCTGTGATGGGGAGAAGTGGCCTTGTTTGAGAGGGTGGGATGAGGGACCACTTCCAAGGTCCTCTCCTCTCCTATGTCTTTTCACTGACCTCACCTCCCCCAATTCTGCTTTCCTTGTAATTTCTCATTCTTTGGAAATTTCTTATCGGAGTCATATTCTTAGGCAATGAAGAATCAGTAATTAAATGTAGACGTTTTGTCACTAGAGTAACCTTTGATTCTGTCAGTCCCAAATATCCAATGGCTTACATATGCTCTGTGATTCACTTGCTCACTCACTGTCTCACTCATTCAGCAAACATCTATGGAATGCCCGCTACATGCCAGGCACTGTGCTCACCAGTAAGACTCCATCCTTGGCCTGAAAGAAAGCTCACAGTCTGCTGGGGACAACCAACCCATAAACAGATAATTCTGGTGCGGTGAGAGAGTCATGCAAAAGAGTATGACAGGAACATAAAGGAGGGCCAACAAGGGTAGCCTGCAGTTGGTCAGAGAAGACTTCCTAGAAGATGTGGTTTGAACTTAGTTTTAACAGAAGAATAGAAGTTAACTAGATGGGGACGGGGAGTGGAGCACATTTTGGACATAGAGGACTATATGAACAAGGTAAGAAATAGCATGGTATGTGCAGGCAACAGAGTATAAAGTGTGAGACTTAGGTTAGTAGGAGGTGAGACCTCAGAGGACATCAGGCTCAGGAACACTGCTAAGGGTTGCGATCTGATGCTGTAAGAGGCTTTTTCACTCACCAGGAAGCAGCCAAATAATGTGTTACTAATAATAAAGTATTAGATTTGTGATAGCTTTACTCCTTAAAAATCTTAAATTAGAGCAAATTCAAGGTTATCCCTATAATATGGTGACTCTCCCCCACTGGCATTCCATATGCTTTCTTCAGAGAAAGAGATAGAGAAAGAAAGGGACTGAGCTAGGGCTAAGAGCCAGGGCTTGAGAATAACTCTCTGCTCACCTCATCCAAGCAGCAAGCTAGTAGATGTATTAACAAATTGTTTCTGTACTTTATCTCCTTATCAGTATTTTGGGGTTTCATCAAATCTGCATACACCCAGGGGATAGGACACTTCCATGAGTGTATTTCACCCCTCTTGTTGGTCATGACAGGACTGTGGCTGTGTAGACGGGGAAGCCGTGGAAGGGTTTCCATGCTGTGGGCCCACATGCATTTTATGGCGAGTCCTCTGGCTTCATAGAGCAGTGATTGGGCATCCTGTGGGTAAGGAAATCTCAGCCACACATGCCCGATGTAGTTATTTTTCAAATAAATTACATGTTTATTACTGCATGACTATATTGTGCCCACTTAAAAACATACTCCAAAATGGAAATTTAAAAGAATGAGATTAAAACATTTAGAGTAATTTTTATTTTATTTATTTATGATAAACAAAACCTCATGATTTAGTGTGTCTTTTTTTTTAAATCTTGGTTTATACGTGTGATACTATGTAGGTCTTGCTGTAAGTTTATTTCAGTTTTTGGGTTTAATGGCTGATGGAGATGCCAAAAGCCTCTTAAAGTGATATAGCTCCCAATGAAAATATACCTCCTAAATGATGAGGCTCGGTTCTAGTTCTGTGCAATGATTATGCATACATTTTTGTTGAAATCCAAGTTAGTACGTTTCCTTTATCCCTGGTATCAATCAGTTATTCTTGTGAGCTAATTGGAGGGGTACATATTTTTCATAGTATTAACAAAACACTCTCTGCTGCACTTCTGTTTAAAAATTAAAAAAACAGGTTAGTAAATTCTGTATCCCATGTCTTTAAAGCATTCTGATACAAATATTTGTACACATGACACCCTTATATCATTTTTGGCAATAAAATTTCAAAATGATGGAAACATTTCCAAATGTCTGTTTTTAAATTTCTCTTCAGGAGGAGTTTCTTTTGAAATGTAGTTATTTTCTCACTTGTTAAAATGTTAACTTTACTCTGAAGGGCCTGAATAAGTTTTTTTTTTGTTGTTGTTGTTTTTCTAAAACAACTGTGAGGTAGTGTACTGACCCCATCAAAGAAAAGGGCAGGAAACGTAGGCTATTTGTCTTTTTGTAGAAGAAAAAAATATGGCTCTTATTTTGGTTTGGCAGTTTGAAAATTGGCCTGATTGGATGTTGGAATAAGTGAGAGAAAGGAGTCCAGAGTGAATTCTGAGCTTTGCAGATGAACAACTGCCTGAACGGTGGTGTCACCAAATGAGGTAGATGGAGGAGAGAACAGAAGCAAGTTTAGGAAGAAGGTGATGAGACACCAACTGAGACTCTGGAGTTGTTGAGTTTAGTTGTTGAGCTACAGGACTTCCTACGGTTACTTTATGCCCAACATATTAAAAACCAAACTAATCTTTGGCTTTATATCAATTTCTTTTTCCCTTCTGTTCCTCTATCTCTGTCCATGGCACCACCATCTCTCAGTCATTTAAGGCTAAAATCTTCGGAGCCACATGCAACTCATCCTTTAGTTTCCACCTGTATCCAGTGAGTACCTTAGACCTTTCAACCGTCCTTTGTTCATTCCACATATATTTACTGAGGACCTCCTCTGTGCCTGGTACTGATCTGGGCCTTGACGAGATAAGTGTGAAGAAAACAGACAAGGCCTTGCTCTCGTGGAGCTTATATTCTAGCTGGGGAACGTACGTAATAAATAAATATGTAAACATAAATAAGAAAATGATCCGATATTGGTAAATGCTAAGAAGAGAACTAAGGCAAGTGGTATAATACTACCCGGCTGGCTGCTGAAGAGGAGCTGTCTGGGAGGTGCTATTTAAGGTGAGGTCCGAAAATCCACGCACTATTAGGGGAAAGAGCTTTCCAGGCAGGAAGGTCTAAGTTCTGGATGAGCTTGGTGAGTTCTAGGAACAGAGGGAAGGCCAAAGTGGCTGGGCTTGGCAGTGGTATTAGGTAAGGGTAACCCCAATGGTCATGACTTTTCTTTCATCATGGCTACTCCCTTCTTGTGCTCCATCGCCTCATACCTGGCCCCTTATATAGTGCCCTTTAATTGCCTCCCACTTTCACTCTTTACTCCTAACTGTTTCACACACTAATCCTTATTAGCCTTCTGAAGATTTCACATTGCTGTGCTATGGTAAAAGCCTTCAGTAGTTGAAGAGTAGTAGGCTGACCTTTGGGGGCCAGGAAGACAGGCAGTTCTGCACCTGGGGTGTTTGCTCCCTGTGAGGTCTCCAAGAGGCCTTGGGAGGAAACTATGTCTCTCATTACCCTCTGTTTACCCACCTGTGTATTAGTTTTCTATTACTGCTGTAACAAATTACCACAAACTTAGTGGCTGAAAACAACATAAATTTATTCTCTTACAGTTCTGGAGGTCAAAAGTCTAAAATGGGTCTCACTGGGATTAACATCAATATGCCAGCAGGGCTGCATTCTTCTCTGGAAGCTCTAGGGAGAACCCATTTACTTACCTTTTTCCAGCTTTTAGAGGCTGCCCATAGTCCTTAAATTGTGGTCCCTTCCTGCATCTTCAGAGTTAGCAGGGTAGCTTCTTCCCATCTCTCTCTGACCCTCATCCTCTTCCTTCCCACTTCCACTGATAAGAATTCTTGTGATTACACTGATCCTACCTGGATAATCCAGGGTAGGATAATCTCCCCATCTCAAATTAACTCCTTAAAAACCTTATTCCACCACCCCATATATCATGTAATATATCTATAGATTTCAGGGATTAGGATGTGAACATCTTTAGGGGATTATTATTCTGCCTATCACACACCCTGCTTCTTTGATATATTAAGATTTAGTAGATATTTGAAGCTAATGGAGACTTCCTATAAATAGAAAAGCCCCTGAGACTGAGAAAAGGCCTATCATGGGAGTCTCATTGCTTTGGCTCTGTAAACATGGTAAAGCTATGCCCACGGATGGGACAGGATTGCTAGTTTTTCCTGCACGGGAGGCTGAATGTGGGATGGTGGAGATAGCAGTAGCCGTTCTTGGATACGCCTGGAACAGCAGGGAATATTTCTTTTTCTCATTTATTTTCTATCCAGATGGAGATTTGGATCATTGACCTTTAAGGTACTTCTTAACCCTGAATGTTTATGATCATCCTATTTGGGGAGATGGTTCTCACGAAGGAACTCATTTCTATATGGAAATAGAGGGAATCACGTTAGATAGCACAAGTTCTAACCTCTTGAAAGAGTTAATATTATTCTGTCATCTCCACACTTGGAAATTTATAGGAAAAGAGATACCAGAATGTTCCTCAGTGAGACATTCTTTTGTTGTCTTCAACCTCTATGTTATGTCTACATGCCAAATAAGTTATTCTTTGGCAGGAAACGCAAGTAAACTCTCATTATATTGATCGCCTTTGGACAAGGACCGTATGTCCTAAATTTCTGGAATAGTTCTTGTTTCATATAATTTTATTCTTCTCAATAAAGAATTAATTAAATGTATAACTAAATACAATGTAATTTTATATCTTGGTAAGACTTTTCATACAAATAATTTCACAAATCAGAGAAAGCGCCTCTGTCTTAATTCATCTTAATTTTTAGTTTGAGCAAATGTGGTCAAATATCTGTTTTTGTGGTGGTGGAAATTTTTGCCTGAATAATTATATTGCTACTAAACATTCCTAATCTGTAGAGCTAGAGACAAACAAAACTTATATCCAGGCTCTCTGTATAAGCAGCAAATTGGTACCTGGTAATGAATTTCCTTTGAAAACAGATGAAAGAAACATTGAGAGTAATGATATCTAATGTGTATAAACAGCTAGCGTAATTTAGGCACTGTGCTAAGTGCTTTACATATATAGTTTTGTTTCAGCCTTAAAAATGAAAACTCTATGAAGTGTCTCCTCCCTGTCCCTATTATAGATGGGGAAGCTGATAAAGCACTTTGAGCAATATGTTCTAATAATGTATAAAGCTAGAAGGGAGAGAATTGATATTTGGATTATTCACTGCCTCCTAATACTGCTTCAACATTATGCCTTTCTTCCTCTAAGCTCCTCAGGCAGAGGGGAGGCTTTGGAATGTAGGTGGGTTTTGATGGGGGAGGTGGTTGGGGTAACTTGAACAAGAAGGCCAATACAGCTAAGGCAGGATTACGATGGTGTTCTGAAAAGTTAGAAGTCTTTGGGTTGCAGAGAGAACCAAGAATTTCTCACCACGTCATGATCCAGGGACATTGATATCTGGGGTTGTAGAGTTCTTGCTTTGGCATCTTCTGTGATGACAACCTGGTCAGGCGCTCCAATCTGCCCATTCTAGAAAATAGCTCACCATCCGCCCAGCCACTCAAACCTAAGCTAAGAGTCATCTGCAATTTTTCTTTTTTTCTCCTTAAATTCTATTGTTTTTAAAGACTTTATTTATTTATTTGACAGAGAGAGACACAGCGAGAGAGGGAACACGAACAGGGGGAGTGGGAGAGGGAGAAGCAGGCTTCCCGTGGAGCAGGGAGCCTGATGAGGGGCTTGATCCCAGGACCCTGGGATCATGACCTGAGCCGAAGGCAGACATTTAACAACTGAGCCACCCAGGTGCCCTCTCCTTAAATTCTACTCTTCAGCAACTTCTGGTTGTCCTACTTTAAAATACATCTAGAATCTGGGCCTTCTGTCCATCCCAATAATAACCACCACCTCCCTTAGTCCAAAGGTTCATCTGCTCCCTCTCTCCTGAACTACCATAATAGCTTCCTAACTGGCCTCCCTGCTTCTACTTCTGCTTGCCTAAAATCTCATCCTAAAGTAATCTTTCAAAACATAAAGCAGATTTTCTTTCTCCCTATTGCTTAATCTTCAACATTTACTTGCTACACTTAGAATAAAATCCAGTCCCTTAGCATGCCACGCAAGGGCCATTGTGGGCTAGGTTTTGTCCGTTTCTCTAAACTCGTTTTGTGTTCCCTAAGTCTTTTCCCATCTCAGGACCAACTTTGCACCTGCCTTCCCTCTGCTGGGATCACCTCTATCCTTAGATATTTAACATTATCTCTTCAAAGAGGACTCAAGTAAACTCCACATAAACCTCTAAAATATTTTATCACATCACCCTTTCAATTTTTTTATGTAGCAATTATTCCAATCTATCATTATTTTATTTGCAAGCTTGTTGTTCTTTTGCTTATCTCTCTCACTGGAGGGCTGGACCTCTGTCTAAATCCTCAGAGCCTCGCACAGCGGCTGACAAATTAAGGATTTACTAAATATCTGTTAAAGAAATGAAAGAATGCATCATAATGATTTTAAAAGCATTGTTGTATTCTTAAGCACAGGTGCACATATTGGACATATTTTGGAGCATCTGCTTAGCTTATAATGACCCTCTTAATAGAGCTTCCTAAATTCAGGGGAAATGGCTCCCATGACCATTTGTTTGAACATGCCCTTGACCTCTAGCTGTGGTGAATTGGACAGTTGACTCAAGCTGGGCCAATCAAAATTGGAATCCTGGCCATTTGGAATTGGGGCTGACAGTCATATAGTTGGATTATCTTATGTATCCTCAGGAGCCCCAGACAGTCATGAGTTCTGATCTGGGGATCAAAGAAGGCTGGTGATCAGAGAAAGAGAAATGAGACCGAGTCAATGGGCAATAAGAAAATGTGATATAAGACACAGGTGGAGAGTCTGGGTGACTTTCCAGGTCTTGATTTCAGTATCTTCTTGCTGCCCAGCTAAACTCCTGCCCTTGGGTTCAGGAAAATATCAGAAGCCTGCCCTCCAAATGCCATCCCATGGGTGAAGCTACTGTGGTAAAGATATCTCAGTCAATTTAACATTTCATGAAAACAAATTTGCCATTAACATGTTCGTTCTGCTTTAGCACATGCTACTTCGTGCCACTTTTACCTCATATGATGATAGATGACTTACTTGCTCTTTAGCTAGCAACTAACTGTGTGTAAGTGAGAAGGTTTCTAGAAGAAGAAAATGGAGAAAAAGCAGTGAGAGCCAAACATGTTTGTGGCATCCCCTACAAGGAGAGAGGGCCGAGTAAGCAATGTCTAAAAGGGGGAGGTGTGGGTGATGAGAAAGCAAGTGCCGAAGCAAATAGTAGGGAGCTCTGTGGGCTTGATCGTAAGTGAGCTGGGGTTGCTGATGACTGGGAAACTTGCAGAATATAAAATGTCTGGTTGCAAGATATGAGTTTAGAAGCAGCAGAGTGAATCTCTTCAGGTGATGGATCATTATGCTGAAATCAATCTTCACAGTGGAAGACAAAGTCGGCAAAAATGAAATATTCCCTCAGAACAGGGAGTTTAAAGTATAGTAGGCTGCTCCACTGTTAGTAACAATTAATATTGACTCAGTTTAAGACCACGCAATCCCCTCTTAGCTTGACCTCATTATACCTGATACTAATGAGGGACTAAAGTCCAGTGGTCATGGATGGGCGTTTAATATTGCAACAATCACATTGATTCAAAAGTCCTTTATCAGCAAAGGCATGGGGGGGAAATACATTGGCTTCTCAGCAATGCAACCAGCTATAAAGTATCTCTCAACGAATCCACCAAGGTGTGAACATCAAAAGCCCAGGAGGAGCTATTTATATTTGAAGATTATTAGGCATTAACTGCACAGAGGAATTACCTCCAAAAATGGCACCCCTGACTAGGTACCTCTGTGGTAAATCCTAGAAAATGCTGAGCTCTCCCAAGTAATTTTCATTCTTATGAGATTCTGTATCTTGGTTTGGAGTGTTGTTCCTCCTATGGTGTGTATCTAGACAGGAAGGGGAGGGAAAGTGGATTCCAAGGACATGGGAGAGTTGAATGTCAGTTACTTTGGTACAGACTGCCTACCATCCATGGCTGGCACTTTTAAACCCTAGGTGAGACTGATATATACAGTTCAAGTCTGCTGATGAGGACATGTGCAAATATATCATACTGGGATTCTTAGACCCAGGAAAAGCTCTGCATCTGCGGCTGCATCCTGGTCCTGCTGGAATAATGGCCACGAATCTTGGCTGGACTGATTCTCTCTGCCAAAAAAAGGAGGTTTTAAAGCCTAGGGCAGTGTTTCCCAAACTGAACACAACAGGGTGTGAATATGTGTGAGGAGATATAAGGATTACGTGGACAATGCTTGTGAGAACTGAGTGAAACAAATTAAATTAAAATTTGGAATGTTTGCATGTAATATTCATACATAAAAAATATATAAAAGCATATATAAGGGATAAAGAACAATAAAAACCCACCTTAATAAATACAATATTACCAATCCCATCAATCTCCCTGGTTGCCCCTTTTGATTCTGTCCTCCTTTCTCCCCAGGTAACCAGTTTTCTGAATTTTGTGTATGAGTTTTATTTTTCATAATGGTTCAACTATATATGTATATATCCTTAGGTAATATATTTTGAAATTTTACATGCTTTTGAATTAGCATTGTATCAATTGCATACTGTAAGTACTCTTCTGAGACTTGCTGTTCATTCAATTCTATGTTCCTGGCCTTCCTATGTATTGCTACACACAACTGTAGTCCTTTTTCATTGTTATTATTCTTTCTATGGATATACCACAATTTATTTACCATTCTTTTGTCTGAGGGATATTATGTTGCTTACATTATGTTGCTTATTATGTTTTGCTATTACAAACAATGGGATTGTGAACTTCCTTGTACATGGTTCCTGGAGCACATGTGTAAGATTTTCTCTAGGATAGGGGTGCCCGGGTGGCTCAGTCAGTTAAGCGTCTGACTTCGGCTCAGGTCATGATCCCAGGGTCCTGGGATCGAGCCCTGCATTGGGCTCCCTACTCAGTGGGGAGCCTGCTTCTCCCTCTCCCTCTGCCTGCCGCTCTGCCTACTTGTGCACCCCTTCTGTGTGTGTGTCAAATAAATAAATAAAATCTTAAAAAAAAAAGAATTTCTCAAGGATATATACCTAAGGGTAGAATTACTGAATGTGAGGGTAGGCACATCTTCAACTATAGGATAAACCAGATTGTGGTCAAAAATGATGGTTGCTGGGGCACCTGAGTGGCTCAATTGGTTAAGCTTCTGCCTTCGGCTCAGGTCATGATCCCAGGGTCCTGGGATTGAGCCCCACATCAGGCTCCCTGCTCAGCAGGGGAGTCTGCTTCTCCCCCTTCCCCCTTCTCATGCTCTCTCACTCACTCTCTCTCTTTCAAATAAAGAAATAATATCTTTAAAAAAAAATGATGGTTGCAGGGGCGCCCTGGGTGGCTCAGTCAGTTAAGCATCCGACTTAACTTAATATTACAACAATCACATTGATTCAAAAGTCCTTTATCCATTGGTTTCAGCTCAAGTCATGATCTCAGGGTCGTGGATTCAAGCCTCGCATTGGGCTCTGTGCTCAGCATGGAGTCTGCCTGAGATTCTTTCCCCCTCTCTCTCCCTCCCCCTCTGTTCCTCCCCTCCCCACCCCTGCTCACGCTCTCTCTCTCAAATAAATAAATAAAATCTTTTAAAGAAATGATGGTTGCAATTTTCATTCATTCCAACAGGCTTTAAGAGTTCATTGTGCCACATCCCCATCAACAGTTGGTAATGTCAGACTTAAATTTTTTGTCCATTTTGTGGTTTTAATTCTTATTTCTCTTATGAGTAAGTTGGATCATCTTTTTATATATTTACTGGTCCTTTGAGTTTTCTCTTCTCTAAATGAATTTCTTATTCTTGCCCAATTTCTGTTTGTGTTATCTTTTCCTTATTGATTTGTAGTTCTTTATGCATTCTTCATTATAATTCTTAAATCACATGTTTGTAAATTTCTTCTCCCAATATCCGATTTGTGTTATTACTTTCTTTTTTTTTTTTTTAAGATTTCATCCATTTATTTGTGAGAGAGTGAGCAAGAGAGAGAGAGAACACAAGCAGGGGGAGAGGCAGAGGGAGAGAGAGAGGCAGACTCCCTGCTGAGCAGGGAGCCCGACACGGGGCTCCAGGACCCTGGGATCATGACCTGGGCCAAAGGCAGATGCTTAACCGACTGAGCCACCCAGGCACCCTGTGTTATTACTTTCTTAATGGTGTTCTTTCATGAAAAAAAGTTGTACATTTTAATATAGATATATCATTTTTTTATGTTGTTGTGCTTTGGGGTCCAATTTAAGAAATAATTTCTCTACCCAGTACCCAGAGGTTATAAAGATATTGTCCTAAATATTCTAAAATTTTGGTTTTCACATTTAAGTCTCTAATCTCTGTTTTCGTGAGATTTTTTTACTTCAGGACTTCTCTTAGTTGTTAATAGGCATTGTGGACCTCCCTGAAGGGAGACAGAATGCAACATTTCCCTGTTGTATTCCAGCCTTGGATTTATTTTTCAGAGCATCTCCAGGGAAGCCTTGGTATGTATTTTGGGAACTGTTGCTCTGTAGAGTAGGAAAAAAGTTTCTACTTTCTACTACATTCTTGACCAGTTCTGGGACCCTGCCCTGGATCAATTGCTGCGTAACTTCCTTGTGATTTGTTTTTTTTTTTTTTTATTTTGAAAATAAAGACATTATTACCTAAGTTAAAATATAAAAAACAATAAATAATTACTATGTATTGCAAACACTAGGAAGGATGACAATATTAATGTGTAAAAGGATAAAAATGATTACTGTATGAATATTCTCCATCCTTTCTCTTCATCCCATGCCTCTTACTGGGATATGGGAGTGCTGTGTGGAAGGTTCCTGCCTGCTGGATTCTCCCCGAGGCTTTGCTCTGGAGAAGCTGGAGGATGACTGGGTTGTGGAAGGCAAAGAAGCTAAAATGATGTATGTGATGAAAAGTTTAAAAAGCTTAAGGCAAAGGGGCAGTACACAGGGGTTAAGGATGAGAAACACATAGACAGGCCTCAAGTCCTGGCTGTTGGAGTCATTTTTCTTTTACTGCAAAACCACAGTAACACTGACCAATTGGGGTCCCACATACTGTAACTTTTTTTACTCATATGATTTTATTTGATCATAACAATAATCCAGTGACACAGATAAGTAAAACATTATCTATCCCATTTTAATCCCTGAAAATACTTAGAAAAGTGGAGTGACTGCCAAAGGACAGAGTTTGAGAATGGTTAGACAGGATTCAAATCCAGGACTAACAAATGTAGCATCTGTGTCTATCCAGCATATCATGCAACATGTAGGGAAAACCAATATATAAATGCTCTTTGAGAGAAATATTTACACAAATACGAACCACCTCCAAATAAAGTGGCTATTTTCTATTATTTGGGTTTAATAATCACAATTTCTTAAGAAATGCTATACAAAGATTACTGGAAAGTACCTGTATCTTATGTAATTTAGTGAGATAATTTTGTTTAACTCAGCATTTCCCAAGTTTAGAATGATGACCCTACTTTTTAAGTGAGGGTGCATTTTTATGATAATAGCAATAATGTATTCACTTCTCTCTATATTCCTAAGAAAATGATGGCAGAATGGCAATGGAAGAGGCAGCTTGATATTTGTATTCAAAAAGATTAAAAAGTTAACCATCCCTAGGGAATAAGCCCCCCTAATAATTCAGTGAAATAGAACTAGAAGTCTTCATTTGCTGACGAATGTAATTAACACTATGGTTAGATAGATCTCACAAAATACATATGTACATTACTGTGTACTCTCATGTGGCTGAAAGGGGCCATCTTACAACTGGAAATGAACATGACTTTTTTCCTTGGTGTAACATGGATGGTAGTCAAAATATTTCAGCTGCAGGAAATATTTTAAGTGATTATTGTTATTTCAGTAACATAAAGTCTCTCCTACTTCTAGCAATTAATTTTTACCACTTCCAGCTGAAGTTATAGCTTTCCTACTTATTCAACTGCGGGATTTTTTTTTTTCTTCAATAATGCATGGAAGTACATTTCCTGTAGTAGCCCCCTCTTGGCTGCAGTGTGTGGTCATTCTGTGCATCATTTCCTCTAATGAATGGAGCAAACCTGTGAGCATACACAGCACTACAAAATATATAAAGTCAGATCTGTGCTCCCAATACAATTGCAACAAAAGTGATTAATAGTTTGTTTTAATGAGGTAACTGGGATTTAATAAGTTATTGATTTTTCTTAGCATCTTACTAAAATGCTTTGGAATGTGAAAAAAAAACCCTCCACTCATATAGGGCAGTATTGATTAAGTATGAATTCATACATTGGGATTCTGGATGCTTTGTTATCTCAGGGCCAGTGCATATTACCTGATTAGTATTGATTGCACTGTGGCCATCAGTGAATTCTCAAGGCATCGTTTTTAGTCAAGGAAGAATGAATTGTTTAGTGTGACCCCGAAATCACTTTGTAGCAGATCCAGAAAAAGTTGAGTTGTTGATGACTCAGAGCAAGAGGCCATGGATTTAATTTGTTGAACTGGATTTAATTTGTTCCAATGATTTCAATATTATAGTTATGGTTAGGAGATGTTCTCTTTTGATATTCTTTTACTTCATTTTTCTTACACATTTTCCTCTGCCCTGTATATGCCTTCTCCTATTTTCTGCTTGGCAAACTTCTACTCATCCTTCAGTACCCAACTGAAAAATCATCTTCTCTGTGACTGCATTCTTGATTTCCTTAGAGAGATTCTGTTCTTCTGGGTCACCCTATGTTGTGCTTAAGTCTTCACGACTGAGTGATAAGTGCCAGTAATTATGTTTTTATATCTGCTCCCTACTAAACCATGAGCTTCTTTTGAGGGCTGTATTTTGCCTCTTATGACTTGCTTGGCCCTTAAAATCCCCCATATTTAAGAAGAAGGTACATGGTTGGCAGTGTGTGAATGCTTGCTGCTGCTACACATCGGGTGGGTATCTCTTTCAACACTCAGAATCTGAAACTTCTGGTCCCACAAGATTTAAAAGGGCTTTCCTGCCTTGGAATTGGGAGTTACAGGCACCCCCATACTGAGTACCCTCAGTACTCGCAGCACCACCCCACACACTGAGTGGGTCACACTCGGTGCTCAACACTTTAAATGCAAAATCTCATTAATTTCTCACTATGGAGCAAGATCATTGCTCCATTTTAGAGGTAGATAGAGGCTTAATAAGTAATTTTCCCAGGGCCACATTACTAATTAATGGTGAATCAGGGAGTCAAACCAAGTTCTCTCTGACTCCAAAGCCCATGTCTATAGTGTGATTTGAGACACTCTGAGAAAGGCCCATCCAAACCAGGAACCTAAAATTCCACCCTTAGAGATTTCTTTTTTTTTTCCAGTCTTCAAGGCTTTATAGAAGTGAGAGGGTGAAACACGCCCAAATAGAGTATTCTAATATTTTGGAAATAGTTGGTGAATAATATTTTTAAGTTCCTAACAACTAACTTCTCAACATGGATCAGTTGACAATTAGAAAAAAGTTTTCCCTTTAGCAGTAGTTCATATGGGAAAGAGGATACAGAGAAGAGAGCCAATGAGGGGCCAGAGAGAAAGAGGGCGTCTAAAGTTCTAAAGAGTGAATTTTGTAAGACTGATGAATCACAGACCTGTACCCCTGAAACAAATAATACATTATATGTTAATAAAAATTAAAAAAAATAAAGTGGGTTTCTCATAGACAAAAATATAATAATAATAATAAAGTTCCAAAGAGAGCACAACGAACGTGCTAAAGACCAAAAAAGGTGGTGGTGGGGGGGGGGTCCTTTTGTTTTTATAAAGGCTGACCACCACTGAGATAAAGGTGTCACTTCGAGTAGCTCAAAATGAGGAGTAAATGCAATGCCCATCTAGAGCATTGTATCAGTTTCCTATTGCTGTTGTAAAACCCTACCACAAATTCAGTAGCTTCAAACAACGCAAATTTATTCTCTTGTCGTTCTGGAGATCAGAAGTCTAAAAGGGTCTCACTGGGACAAAACCAAAGTTTCCCTAGGATTGCATTCCTTCCGGAGGCTCTAGGGAAAAACCCATTTCCTTGCCTTTCCCAGCTTTTCTAGGCCACCGGCAGTTTCTGCCTTGTGAACCTTCCTCTGTCTTCAAAGTGGCTTTGGATCTCTGACTCTGACTCTGACCCTCACTCTCCTACTCCCTCTTTCTCTTGTAAGGACCCCTGTGATTACACTGAGCCACCCGGATTGACCGGGGATAATCTCCCCATCTCAAAATCCTTAACTTAATCATACCTGCAAAGTCCCCTTTACCATGTAGGGCGCCGTATATACAGGTTCTGGGAATTAGGGTAAGTAGACATCTGGGGTGCATTATTCTGCATACAGTAAGTATGTTAGAGGGGAAATTAGCGATCAAGAGACAGTGTTCCAATCTCGGTGCTGCCATTGAGGAGCTATATTCTTTGGGGCCAATCTCAGTCTCCCTGGGTCATTGCTTCCTCATGGTGCCTTTAACCTAAACACTGGGCGGCATGGTTCTGGCTAATTAAAAGCCAGAGCTGTTTTACACACCTGCAGATGACACCACAGCATTTATTTAAGGCCACTTCTGAACAAGTCACTAGTCCTCCTAATGGTGTTTCTGCAGGTTCTAAGCTGATTCCTGCTTACCATCCTCCATTTACTTAGCCCTTGCCTACAGAGCGTGTAAGTTTTCCATTTCTCATTTTAAAGAGGGGGCTCCAATTCTGAGCATGGCTGCTGCATTAAATACCCACAGCCAAATCGCTTAACGCCCAGGTTTTTTATCCCCTTCAAATTAAGGCTTTTAAAACACCCAGACTCCATGCTGGCTGAATGACACACACAGACTTTCTGCCGGCTTTTGGGGGCAGGCGATACTGGTTCCTGTCAAGTTCTAAATCTGGATACTTTTTTATAGTGGAACAACTAAAAGGAATTGCTGCCTTATGATATATAACTACTACTTATTATAGACTGATCCATTTTGCAGTAGGGAGGTGGAAGGCAGGGGGCTGGAGGAAGAACAAGAACCAATCTTCAACCTGAGAGAAAGTAACCTTCTAATTGCCTTTTCCATGACAGCATCATAAGCTTCTTTATGGCAGCTTTATTTCACAGTGACCTGCCACACTGCTCTAATTTTCCTGGTGTCACTCATGCAGGTTTCAAAAATGATTGGTTTTATGGCTTTTATTTGGGAATTTGTCAAGGTTTCACATTTGTGGAAGCCTTGAAGCAGTAGCCTAATAGTCCATAATTTGGTGTTTAAAGGAATATTGGTGGGTAACCTGCTTTGGCCCACAGGTGCCTATAGTGATCACGTCCTTATGCCTAGCGGGAAAATCTCCATAATTTCTTTTACGCTACAGTAAACCTTCGCTGTCAGAAAACTCCATTCCAGGTTCCAGAGAACTCCTGGCATCCTGAGATGGGAGAAAAGCCTTTCAAGCTTCATGATCAGGCTGATACTTAAACCTAATTCCCATGAAATGTACTTCAGGTGTTAGTAAACCCAGACTCGGGTCAGCGTATTCTGGCGATCTAGATTTACGCACTCTTTTTTTATGACTCACAGTCTGGAAATGAAAAGCACTGGACTCGGAGTCCAATCTCTCTCTCTCTCTCTCTCCTTAGGATCTCAAAGCCCCTAACAGATGTTTTTTAAAAGCCTCACTTTTGAGGACTGTTTTGGCCTCCTGCCACGGTGTGTACTTTTAGGTTTAATGAAAATTGGTGCCTCCCAAGCTCTCCTAAGGGGGAAAGAGCTACTCTTGCAGTGAACTTGCTTTCCTTGCTCAGCCAGAACACAAGGGACCCCCACCCCCGCCCCCAACACACACACACCTGCTTCACTGGGCTCCTTTCTCTTCCAGTTGCCTGGGTTGGCCTCGGTTTGGTGCGTACCTGCTGGTGTTTATCACAGTTGGCATTTCTCCCCCTCAGTGTGCCTCAGCATAGCCAGTGCTTATTTGAGCAGCAGGCGATTTTTCTGAAGTGACCTCCGCCGGGCGGGAGATTTATGGTGGCGTTTGCTTTCATTATGTGTCGAGGCTGCCTCATGAGCTTACTGCCTCGCTGTCAGAGGAAGAGCAGAACGCTTCCCAGAATAAGCCTCCGGTATTATCTTTGAACATATGTTCTTGATTAAATGAGAAGAGGAAAGTCTCTTCGTTTTTCCCATTTGGAGGTTAAAGTGGAGGGTTTGTCTAAAAACAGATTGCAGTAAATTGTGGGTTTATTTGAACAGTATGTCAACATTATTTACTCATGGAAAAAAAATCTCAAATTGATAGGTTTCTTTTAATTACCTCATCCTGAAAGCTGCTCTCAACAAACAGCAAATATTTCAGAAGCCATTTGGATAAGTCTGGAAATGTTGAATTACTGGAAACCTGCCGAGAATAATACCTTTGAAAATGTTTCCATAGTTCTGGGTGTAAGAAAACTTGATTAGAAAACAGCTTGTCTCTGAGCAAACGGGGTATTGCCTTCTGTGATCTTGCTGGCCTCCTTGTAAAAGATGGTTTGCAAGATTCTTGCCTAATGCTGATCACACCACCCTGAAAAACAGGTCCCTTTTTTGGAGCTAGGTGTTACAGTCCGTCACTCAGACCAGATGACCTTGTTTAACCACAATATAATCATAGCCTCCTCTTGGGTTCTGTCCAGCAAACACAAAAGCTGAACGAAAGAAGATTCAGTAATTGGGCGAGTTCTGGGCAAGTCCAAAGGGCTCTTCCAGCAAATCCAGGCCAAAACACATTTTACCAGATAATGTCTTTTGACTTTATTGCTTGGTTCTGACTAGATGAAAAGATGGTCTGAAAGATACAGCCATTTCCAGGGCCTAAACCTGTTTGGGGAAGTAGCTAAGGGGAAGAGGACAAAGAGATTTACATGCAAGTGAAGGACCCTTGGACACATACACCCCTAGACTTATATTTTTGTGACTTCCTTTTTAAAATTGCCTGTTTGCTTTCTTTGTGTCTGTTGAAGGGATTGTGGCGGGGGGCTGTGTAAGTGAGAGGTTGGGGTGGATTTGGGGCCTACACGCTATGATTTACCCTGGGCCTCAAGTTCTTTGGGCACAATCCCACACTTCAGGAAACATGTCATGCGGCACTGTATTGTATTGAGTTTACTTCTCTGAAACTTAGAAGCTGAGTGTCTCATTAAGAGTATTTAATCTGAAATGGGCATATGCAGGGCTGATTTCAGGACCGCTGTATGTGCTAATACAGTTGTTTGGTTAAATATTATTGTTAAATATTGAAATCTCTCCCAGTTGGTACATCACTTGCCTGAGATCCGCTGTCAGCACGAAGTGGGGGCCTCCAGGACTGTGCTGGGGCCCGCCACGGGTACTTGAGCCTCATGGTGAGTCGTGGCCCTGGGTATATGTACGGATGCCAGTAGCCTGTGCCCCAGAGAAATAAACTCTCCTGTCCAGACCCACTAGGCAGCCAGAATGCTGAGCTCCCTTGGCTGCAGTTTAGGTTTGTGTGGAGGAGATTGGACAAAAGAGACTTGCCAGGGCAGTGCTCCCAGTCATGCCAACAAAAATCACTTTTTAAAAGAAGTTTTGAGCCATTTGGGAGATCAAAGCTTCTTTCTTCCTACCCTTGCAACTCTTTTCCTCCACATACCAGTGTGAAGTCCAGAAGCCTCCACCGTGGAGACCAGATGTAATTCTAGTCCTGGCTCCAACACTTAATAACTCCATGACCTTGGGCAAGGGACTTAACCCCTCTACACTGCAGTTTTCTCATCTGTAGACTATTGATGTTGGACTCAATTTCTTCCAGCTGTAACAACAAATGATTTTCAGTCCTTAACTTTCTGTTTACTAGCCCATTCACCCACCCTATCAATGGATATGCCATTTTCACTTCAAGAAGAAAGAAAAATAATATCATCTGCTAACGAATAATGTTTGAACACAAGTGAAGGTAAGAATGATGCCAAGTGCTCCGATGTGGCCCGGAAGAGGGAGTTGACAGGCCCCGGAGGCGGCCAGCTTCTTCCACCCCCGTTGACCACATCAGTCACCACAGGTGTGCTCTGTAGCTGAGCTCAGCTGAGAGAGCTTCATGCTAAGGAGGCTATGGTCACTGGTTCAATTCCTGCTCCACCTGGCTAAGGTCATCTGTCTTGTGGTCCTACCCTGGCAGCCACCTTTAAAATGTGTGTTGTGGGGCGCCTGGGTGGCTCAGTCGGTTAAGCGCCTGCCTTCAGCTCAGGTCATGATCCGGGGGGCCTGGGATTGAGCCCCACGTTGGGCTCCCTCCTTGCTCACGGGGAGCCTGCTTCTCCCTCTCCTCCCTGCTCATGCTCTCTCTCACTCTCTCTCTCTAATAAATAAATAAAATCTTTAAAAAATGTGTGTTGTGACTCATCAAGGATCCCTAAAAATATATGGATGGGCTAATGCAAATCCAGTATAATTAATAGGGAAAATTATCTAAACATACATGAAACAGTGTCATATATAGAATGGCATTGTGTTATTTATGGAATTTGCTGTGTCTTTTATTTTGTGCCAAATCTTGAGGATTGGTAGTTATAATTTATATATTATGTTATTTCTTTGTGATTTTTTATAAGTTTGGTCTTTCAAATTGTAATTTTTATATCTTGGGGGTAATTTTGGAGTGAGGGAGAGGAGGGAAAGCTTCCACCTCTTACATTTTAGAATAAATATCAGTCATAACTTCAGAGCTAATATCTAGAAACTCATTTTATAGATTTTTTTTAAATCAACCTTTTCCCTGCATGGAGATTGTTCTTTAGTCAGGTAACATTATGGTCATCAATGAGATAACTAGGACTAAAATACCATGATACTTACAGCTGTCTGCTATTGGGAGGATTGTTTTATGCTTGTTAGGAACAGAATTTATAGATACATGTGTTTGAGTCTGTGGTTTTCTAGAAGTTTGAGTTCTGGCCTGGCTTCATGTCTGAGTAATTCAATGCCATGGTCTTGATAGACAAAGGGTTGTGGTAGTTTTTTGGGTCACTCTTTTTTATTTTTAAGAAAGTGAATTTTTAATCTGGATTCTCATCTCATTTCCCTATTTTACTTTGGTTTCTCTTTCTATCCCCATAAATGAAAACCCTACTGGTCTTGAACTTCAGCTTGGTTTTAGGAATTACAATTTTTTTCATAAGCAACACTGTAGACACTTAATAAAAGAATTTAATCTGAGAAATTTAATACTCTTAAATTAGGAAATCCTGGGAGTTGTCCCTATTCAACACTTTCCTTAATTTATGAGCTAAAAAATTGATAAATGCCACTTCCAGGTTCCTGTAATAAATTCAGTATCTATAATAATGCCAAAGTACAGTATGGATGGGTTGTTGTTCCTTCAGCAATTTAACCTCTGTCAGGATCTCATGCTGAGGGTTTGTCAGTCATTGTTATGATTACAGTTTAGCTTTGATCCTGACTTTCCTATAATGCTAAACTTACCAGCCAACCCTCCCCACTCCTTCTTCACATGTTCATAAAGGAAACTGCAAGACTCCTTTGTAAATCAAAGCCTGATCCATCAAGATTTAGCAGTGAAGGAAGAGTCCTCACCTTGGGAGGAACAGCCTGGTATTATGGCCAACATTTGTTCCCAGGATTCCTTCCCCTTGGGGATTTCTGACTTATGCTGTTGTCACCACATGACTCCTTCTGGGATTTTCCTCTTCCAATAATGCTTAGGTCCGAAGGCAGACCCACTCTCTCCTTAGTTCTCCAAAGCACACAACATGTCTGTGACCAAACTAGAACAAAATTTTTAAGTCCCCAAAACTTTGGGATAACAAAAGGGAAATAAATACTAAGGTTTACATAAAAACAGATGATCTGGTCTGCAAGATTCAGCTCTCTGCCCTGTTTCTACCTCCTTTGGAGGAAGTCTTCAGTTTCTTCCACCAGCCAGTGGCCTCGGGCCAAATCCCAAAGAGAGATGACTCTTCCCTTTCTACCGATCTCACAATATCTTTTTCCAGCCAGAGACCCTTTTCCTTGGATGACACATATTGGGAATGCCCACCCCTGCAGGGTTTTATTCTATGGGTTCCGTAAGATCAGAGTGTACCTGGACTGGCCCAGCAGCCCCATAAGACCTACAAGAAGAGGCTGGGGGTTGGGCTTGGGCATTGTAGTAAAGTCAGGACCAAACCCCAAAGGCTTTCTTATTATGATGATCTTCACCCTTTTTGTGTTTACAACATACTTGCAAGTGTTAGGATTTTTGTCAGAATACTTGAAGAAATTGAAAAATTAGCAAGTCAACAATAACTATAAAACGATCACTTCTATGATGTAACAGCTCATACTGGGTGCATTTTATCACTTTGCTTCTGTTGAGCAGACCAATGTGTTGACCTGACTTATTCTCCTCAGGCCCCTAAAGGCAGAGTTCTCCCTTGTTCCAGTAAGAACTTTTTTGTTTTGGTTTGATGTTACCACCACCTATGTCCCACTCCCAGCAACTATTTGCCCATTGAACTCTATGGGCCATCTGATGGACATCTTAATGATAGCTTTCATACTCACATGTAGCCAAGATAGATTTTGCACACTGTTCAAGATTTGTTAGGACCCTTATGAAGCTTTCTCTGACATATCAAAGTGCTACAGGACCCTGGTTGACAATCACTGTACTATACTATTAGGATAATTTGAACAAGATCACAATTTTTATACTGCATATTTCTGATTAATCTTGTAATATAAACTTGCTTTTAGCATACATATGAAAGGTATGCAAAAAGATATTTACATTTTGGGGCGCCTGGGTGGCTCAGTCGTTAAGCGTCTGCCTTCGGCTCAGGTCATGATCCCAGGGTCCTGGGATCAAGCCCCGCATCGGGCTCCCTGCTCCGCGGGAGGCCTGCTTCTCCCTCTCCCACTCCCCCTGCTTGTGTTCCCTCTCTCGCTCTCTCTCTCTCTCTGTCAAATAAATAAATAAAATCTTAAAAAAAAAAAAAGATATTTGCATTTAGATTTCCTACATGTACGTGAATTTAGGTGTATGCATATGTTTTATATAACAATATGGCAAGGAAGGCTGGCCAAAATACAAAGAATTATAGATGCCTTTCTCAGTATGGGCCCTTGGGTTTTGTGGTGTTGTGACTACTTCAAAACAAAGGGAAATGTTTTGCTATGAATTTCCTGTTCCTGGAAAACTACATGGTTGAAAAAATCTCTTCTTTCCTCTTGAGAACTATCTGTGTGCCAAAGTAAGAAGAAGCCATTGAAAGGATTACTCAAGCTTCCCCCTACATCTTCTCACCCCCAAAGTCTAATAATTTTTTTAAAAAAATGAACGGAAGAGCACTTGTCACTAAACCTCTTAGCATTTAAAATAACCAGAATGCATTGCATGCAACTGTGTCAAGTTTGGACTCACACCAGCCCTGAAGATACTTTTTCTTTTTTTAGGAAGTAAATTGCATACACATCACCAGGCATATTCAGAAAAGTGGTTTCCTGGGCACCTGGGTGGCTCAGTTGGTTAAGCAACTGCCTTCGGCTCAGGTCATGATCCTGGAGTCCTGGGATCGAGTCCCACATCGGGCTCCCTGCTCAGCGGGGAGCCTGCTTCTCCCTCTGACCCTCCCCCCTCTCATGCTCTCTCTCTCTATCTCATTCTCTCTCTCAAATAAATAAATAAAATCTTTAAAAAAAAAAAAGAAAAGTGGTTTCCTTTTTGCTTTGTCTGAACTACTAGCACATCAGTTTCAACCATGTTAAAAAAAAAATACAAGAACACTTCAGCCTTATTATTTAAAAAAATATATTAAGAATTTTAGATTTTTGATAATCTAGATACAAATACATAATTCTTATAGAATAACTTCAAAATAATCATTTGTTTTCAAACTGATAAATACTTATAAGAATAATTTTGTTTAAAATTAGTAGTTCAGATGGGGCACCTGGGTGGCTCAGTCGTTAAGCATCTGCCTTCGGCTCAGGTCATGATCCCAGGGTCCTGGGATCGAGCCCCGCATTGGGCTCCCTGCTCCGCGGGAAGCCTGCTTCTCCCTCTCCCACTCCCCCTGCTTGTGTTCCCTCTCTCGCTGTGTCTCTGTCAAATAAATAAATAAAGTCTTTAAAAAAAAAATTAGTAGTTCAGAAAATGAAAGATCTCATTAAAATGACTTCATATTCTAGGTTCAGCATCTAATTCTATAAAAAAAACATAGCGTTTATATTTTAACATAACTATGCAACATTCTGAGGTCCATTGATATGTGATGATTTTCATTCACATTAATCTTAACTTTTATCCTTCCTTTAAATATGGGCTGTTTGTTATTGCAATCACAAAAATAAGTAACAAAATAAATGATCCACTCCCCTAATTCTGTGACTAGCTTTTGTATCTCATTTTTCTATCCCTTTTATCCCTTCTTCTAGTGCATCCATATGATCGAGGTTCGAATATGCATCATTTTCCCAATAAGTCAGAAAGAAATCCCCTAGAAATAGAGGTAATGGAACAGAGCCACTTTTATGACAAAGATCCCAAGGAAGCACCTTTTGCACTAACTGGGTTATATCAGACATCTTCTAAAGTATATTTCCTGTGGGTATGATTTGGGCTGTGGTATCTGTAAGTCTATAAAAACATGAACCATGAGATTTGTTTTTAATTTGTTTGGAGGCCAGATTTCCTTAGTTCCTTGTCCAATGCTAATTTCCATGCTTCTTCATGGAACCATACCCAAGTTTATGCAGAATAATTTGAGACAACTATGAAGCAGGGTCAGGCTGCCTGCCTTCTGGGTGAAAGTAACTTGATTACTGAATGGCCAAAACTCAGTGAAGTTTATTCTTCTCCTGTCAATACCTGCAAACACGCTTGTAGATCTCCCTTCCCACGCATAGCTTTCTAGCCACTCTCAGGTGTGGTGTTGAGGTCCCCTTAAGTTAAATCTCCCTGCTTCCATATCAGACCTAACCACAGGTTTGGTGTCCCTGAGAGGGAAAGAGTGTGGTCTTTTCTTTTACCTGTTTTCTTTTTCCTCTCATTTTCCTTCTCTGTGTAGAGCCAGGGAAGAGGGATCAGATGTAAATGTATTTTACCTGTCAGTGTTGTTGTAATCTCATCTCTGTACCCTTTGGGTTCTTCAAGAGCCCTTGACTCTGTGACTGACTTACTGTTTGCCCCTTAGCAGTATACACCAAAGAGCTAGGGTCTCCCTGTATCCTGCTCAATCCTGGAACATAACCTACTCTTCAGTAGGTTCTTGGATTACTGTCAGCACCTATCTTCAGAGTAATTTTGTCCTTCATGTATATGCTGTTTTACTTTCAAATCAAGAGTTTTGTTGTTTTATTTTGGCTTTGTTTTTCTACCCTAGGTGCTTATCCTTATTTGATTGGAGTCTACCTGTGTAATTAAAATTTTGTTTCATGCAGGATCAAGATATTGTAAGTCTCCCCAGTGTATCAAGTCTGCTATACTGGGGAAGCAGAGGTTGGACCTTTGAGTATAGGAAGCTTTGCAAATATCCAGATGGGAAGTAAGATGACCATCTCCCCTCATTGTAGGCTCGCCTGTCCCTATGAATGTGTCTCTTGGAGAGATGGTGTCAAAGACCTCTCTATTTCTACATGGTCTTTTCTAATAATCTATATAAAAATTTCTAGTCTTGGGGCACTTGGGTGGCTCAGTCGGTTAAGCGTCCAACTCTTGATTTCAACTCAGGTCATGATCTCAGGGTCGTGAGATCGAGCCCTGCTTAAGATTCTCTCTCTCCCTCTCTCTCTGCCCCTCCACCACTCTGTGCACATGTGTGCACATACACTCGCCCTCTCTCACTCTCTAAAAAAAAAATAATAATAATCTAGTCATATAGAGAGTCTAGAGGGGATGGTAATTGATGGACTGTTTTTTCCATGTTTCATTAAGTCTTTTTAAAAAAGGTTTTGTATAAGTACTTACTACTCACTGTCCTCAGCTTTGGGCCCTTAGCCAAAATTCTGAGACAACAGGAAATGTCCCATCTTGTTCTGTTACTTAGAGCAAGGTTGATCCCTAGGGTTTTTAGGCCATAATTCTTAGTCTCATTCAGGAACTCCAAACATCACTTAAGCCAATAAATCTCAGCCTTCCTAAAGACCTGGACTCTACCATTGATTGAGATGGTTGGTGAAAACTTGGGTTGGTCAAACTATTTATATGTTGACTTGAAGTTTCTTGTGCCTTTTGCAAGGTGTAAGGATTTAGAATATAACCACCACGGCATATTTAGAATCTTTTTTATTTTTATTTTTTATTTTTTTAAAGATTTTATTTATTTATTTGAGAGAGAGAGAGAAAGCAAGAGTGGGAGAAGGGGCAGAGGGAGAGGGAGAAGCAGACTCCCCGCTAAGCAGGGAGCCCGACATGGGGCTTGATCCCAGGACCCTGGGATATGACCTGAGCCAAAGGCAGACACTTAACCGACTGAGCCACCCAGGTGCCCCACATATTTAGAATCTTCAATGTAATTTCTAGAAAAAGAAAATCAGAGCAGTCCATCCTACAGTGTTTCCAACTTGACCTTGGACTTCTCTCAGACAAGACTCTTTCTAGGCTTGATCTTTCTTTCAAGAATTTGGAATTGACACCAAGAAATAGGTAGTCTGTACTTGTAGCTGAAACTTAAGTAATATAAACTCAGGAACTGTGCATGAAGAAACATAAATTATATTC
Source organism: Halichoerus grypus (assembly GCF_964656455.1). NCBI lineage: Eukaryota > Metazoa > Chordata > Mammalia > Carnivora > Phocidae > Halichoerus > Halichoerus grypus. The sequence continues at coordinate 109,672,986 of NC_135714.1, forward strand.
CTTGTCTACTGACTGTTTTCCAGTTCCCAGAGCACTGCACAGCTCTTAGTATCCTAGGGAATTTTCCTTTTAGACAAAAGATAGCTCAAGTTAACGTCTCTTATTTAAAACCAGGACAGCCTTGACTAAGACAGTTAGCCCTCTAGTTTGATCGTATTTCTTAGAGAAATTTATGTGAAATTTGTAAACATGGTTATACATTGGTTTATGTTGTGAAAGGAGGAGAAATAGGAGTAATGGAGAGAGGGTTACTGCATTGGTCAGAGTTCTGAGTTGCAGGCAACAGACTCCACTGGAGTCAGTCTAAACAGAAAAGGATAAATTAAAGCGTATTGGGCAGTTCATAGAATCTCTGAACAGAAGAGCCTCAGAGGTTATGTGACTAAGAACAAATCAGCCAAGTACAACACATCCAGAAGAATTGCTCAATTACATTATGGAATTTTTCTTAGAGGCACCTATGATGTTAGGAACTGACGGCAGAAATGCTTCCACAGCAAACCCAGGAAAAGCCAAAGGCTTCTTCTACCATATTTATTAGAAGAGCCTGTCTCACTGTAGGTTCAGCCACTGCCTCAAATTACCTCCACCTCCAAATTAGCGGTTCCATCTGCACCTGAAAGGAGTACACAGAGGTTTTGGTTAACTGGTGAATCTGCAGGGACCTGGGGGGAAAACAAGGAGGTCGCAAGAGGTGGAGGCCTTAGACCTGGAGCCCTGCGACCAGCAGTGGGTTCCAGCATAACCCCCACGAGACCAACCAAGATTACCCACACCTTGTGGGCACCAGCAGAGGGCACTCAGAGACCAGACCAATAAGAAAATCTAGCGGGAAGACCAGAATTCCCATTCCCGACTTCTGTCTCTCTTGAGAGGCCATCTTGGGAAGGAGGGAGAAAAGAGCCCCCTTGAGGGATTTTGGAGAATCAGCACTGATAGGAGATTGAACTTTGCATTGATTGAATATTTACCTCAGAGTTAAGTTAAATTGAAAGAGATTTTTCTAAAAGCAGACTGAAGTTTAAGTTTTCAGAAATTGTCTCTGTTGCTGAATGGGAATGGGGTCCCCATAGCAAGCTGAGATCCATAATAGAAAATAAGGGAGGGGACGCCTGGGGGGCTCAGTTGCTTAAGCATCTGCCTTCAGCTCAGGTCATGATTCCAGGGTCCCGGGGTTGAGCCCCGCATCGGGCTCCTTGCTCAGTGAGGAGCCTGCTTCTCCCTCGCACTCTGCCTCCTTGTGCTCTCTCTCTGTGTCAAATAAATAAATAAAATCTTTAAAAAAAAAGAAAGAAAGAAAGAAAGAAAAGAAAAGAAGGGAGAACTACATTTTTTGCACATCTGAGTTGTAATGTTTGCATTTCAGCCTCCCTGAATGCAAACTGGGAATATTGTAAGCTCCTTTGGAGCAGCATCTGGTGGTGGTTTGGAAATCACTTGGTAGCATGATGAGAGTCAGGAAAGGACAAAGGTAGTCTTTTCCTGTTTGTTGGAGCTGACATTGACATTGTAAGGATTCCAAGGTTTCAGTGGGCCTAGAGAAGACCAAGAGCCTGCTCAGCAGGTTGAAGGGACTCAGTGCCAAAGCTGAGGGAGCAGATGGTTGAGGTGGAGAGTGGACCCACCTCCATGGGATCCTCAATGCCAGCAGGCCGCAGTAGAGGTGCCCTGTGGCCCCTCATGACCACTCTGTCATGGCATGTCATGAGATCGCCTGCTGCTAGACACTGCCAGGGCCAGAGACCAGCCAGGTGAAGAGACCAACAAAGAACAGACCGCAGGACTTCCCAGAATCCTGTCTGTAGTGATGTCTACTACATGCACCAGCAGGGCCTCTGTCCTAGACACAAGCACATGATTGAGCATTTACCCAAAAGAGATTGACTTTGTTTGAAAGAGACTATTTAAACTCGACATGAATAGATCCTTTTAAAATTGGAAATTTTAATTTTCTTTCTCACAGTTCTTATAGTGAGGAAGAACATGAACTCTGGAGCCAGATGACCCGGGTATGAATCTACTCCATTTGAGAGCTATCTGGCCTTGGGCAAATAACTTAATTCTCTGATATTGGTTGCTCCTTCTAAATGGGGATCCTAATAGCACCACGTCCTAGGATGTGTGAGGTTTAAATGGTTACTATATATCGGGGCGCCTGGGTGGCTCAGTCGGTTAAGTGTCTGCCTTCCGCTCAGGTCATGATCCCAGGGTCCTGGGATCGAGCCCCACATTGGGCTCCTTGCTCAGTGGAGAGCCTGCTTCTCCCTCTCCCTCTGCTGCTTCCCCTGCTTGTGTGCGTGCTCTCTCTCTCTGTCAAATAAATAAATAAAATCTTTAAAAAAAAGGTTACTATTATCAAGTCATTAGATGAGTTCCTGGCACACAAAGCAACCACCAGTAAGGGTTTGCTATGATCATTGCTCTACACAGGATGATGGTTCATGAAGAAGTTAAAATTCGTTAGAGAAACTTTTATTTATTTTATTTTTTATTTTTTAAAGATTTTATTTATTTATCTGACAGATAGAGAGACAGCGAGAGAGGGAACACAAGCAGGGGGAGTGGGAGAGGGAGAAGCAGGCTTCCTGCTGAGCGGGGAGCCCGATGCGGGGCTCGATCCCAGGACCCTGGGATCATGACCTAAGCCAAAGGCAGACGCTTAACAACTGAGCCACCCAGGCGCCCCTCGTTAGAGAAACTTTTAAAAAGTGCTCCATGTTTGCTCTATATCATCTGTGCTGTGTAAATTTTGGACCCTACCACAGACAGATACTTGGCTCCAACAGAGTCACACACACCTAAGAGAGCAGCCCCTAGGGGTAGTATGTCAAAAGTCCTGCTTCCTTCTGGAGGCTAAGCTCAGAAACACAGGCTGCAGAAGTCTGTTATATGCGCCCATACACTCCTCTTTAGAGTGATTTTTTGTCTTTTAGCATTCAGGGCCATTTTCAGCCCAGAGACAACAGACTGCTTCCCTGCCTTGGTCTGACTGCCTGTTTTAGTTGCTATTTTTTTATCTTCCACAACTGGGTGACGTCGCTCTCTGAATTTTTATAGCACTTCAGGATGAGGGAAGCTATTGTTACCAGGAGAATCTTTAAGCGTATTGTTCATTCCTTTGAAGAGAGATTTGTGGTTGTTATTTTAAAATGCTAAACCTTTGGGGCAGTGAGAGTTTTAGGAGAACAAACTCTTCAATGTATAATGAGACTGGATCCGTGCTGTTATAAAGTAAGAGAATCCTAGTGTCAGTTGGTTGTGGTAGAGCCCGGTGTTAACAAAACTCAGGTCAGGCTTTTGTCTCACATGGGCTGAGGCTAACCGTGCTCCCTGCTCCCTGGCAGCAGACCCTCAGGCGGCCACCTGTGGACTCATACAGGTATTTACTCATTGAGGAGCCCGTGAAGACAAGAGGAACCCACTATACACCACCATCTGCTGAGCACTTGTCACATGTCAGCATCACACCAGGCACTCTGCATTGGGTATTGTGTTAGTGTCCTAGGGCTGTGGGAACAAATTACTGTGAACTTGGTGGCTTAAAACAACAGAGGTTCAGGAGTGCCTGGATGGCTCAGTCCGTTGAGCATCTGACTCTTGATATCGGTTCAGGTCTTGATCTCAGGGTTACGGGTTCAAGCCCGTGTTGGCCTCCATGCTGGGTGTGGAGCCTACTTAAAAACAGACAGACAAACAAAAAAAACAGAAGTGTATTCTTTCACAGTTCGGGAGTCTAGGAGTCCAAAATCAAGGTGTTGGCAGGGCCATGCTCCCTCAGTAGGCCCTAGGGGAGAATCCTTCCTTGCCTCTCTGTTCCTTGGGATGTGGTTGCATCACTCTAATCTCTGCCTCTGTGGTCACATTGCCTTCTCCTCTTCTCTGTCTTCTCCTCTTCTGCCCCTTATAAGGACAGTCATTGGATTTTTTCCCCTAAGGTTTTACTTAATTATTTGAGAGAGAGAGAGAGCACAAGCAGGGGGGAAGGGCAGAGGGAGAGGGAGAAGAAGACTCCCCACTGAGCAGGGAGCATGATGTGGGGACTCAATCCTAGGACCCTGGGATCATGACCCAAGCAGAAGGCAGACGCTTAACCAACTGAGCCACACAAGTGCCCCAAGGACAGTCATTGGATTTAGGACCCATCCAGATAATCCAGGAAGACCTCATCTTGGGATCCTTAACTTAATGACATCTGCAAAGCTCTTTTTCCCAAATAAGGTCACATTCACAGTTTCTGAGGATTAGGACATGGATATATCTCTTGGGGGACCACCACTCAATCTATGATAGGTACTTCTGAAATTCTCACAATTATACTCTGAAAACATCATTGTCTCAAAACTTAACTTCAGAAAGTTTTAAGTTGCTTAGTGTTATGCTCCTTATAAGTGACAGAGCTGATTTAAATACAGGATTGTATGGTTTCAAAGCTGTTGTTCTTTCTACTGTATCATGCTAAAAATAACAATAACAGATACAGCTATTATTTATTGAATACTATCAGGTGTACTAGAAATATTGTTTCTAAACAAAAATCAGGACTTTTTATTCACAATTTATAAACGAGGAAACTGAGGCTCAGCTGAATTAAAAAGGCTCCAAGTCATACATATAGTAAATGGTTTGGCTGGAATTTGAAATCAAAGGCAAAGCAAGTCCAATGCCACTAGAGAAATCTTCAAAGCACTGAGGAAACCTACAAATAGTAGGTTAGCAGCATGACTTTTAGTAGATGAAGGCTTGGCTAAGTCTCTTAAAAAGGCATTTAAAATTCCTAAAACATTTAGGATCAGTTTAACCCTATCTGATGCGGTGTGGTTTGGGCATTTTCCACACTGTGAGCAAAACAGAGATTTCAGGCATTTTTTTTTTTTTTTTCCCAGCCCCTTAGCCTGTCTCAGTTGTCAGGTTCTGTCCATGCCTTGACTTCGCCCAGTTAAAGAGGACTGCCTTTGACTTTACAGAAAGCACAGTAACTTCATTTTGAAAAGCACTTTAGTATTTTCAGAGCTCTATCTCATTTAGTTCTTCAAACAGTCCCTGAGGTTGGCAGGGTAAGTACTATTATCTTCATTTTCCAGTCAAGGAGACCAAGTTTCAAAGTGAGTTGTTACCAGCTATTTGCTTCACACAGAGGCAGAAGCAACTTGAGGCTGACTGTTTGACTGGAATTCTAATTCCTTTTTCAGTGCACCAAGCCTATTTTGGATTAGAAAAAAAAAAAAAATCCAAGGGAAAAATAAGGATTAATTTGGCTAGTGTCAGCTTTTGGTTAGTTAAAAAGTAGGAAAAAGGTCTCCTTTCCCTCTTCAGTCTTGAGGGTGAACTCTTGCATTCTGGCACTGGTACTCAAAAGGGATCGGCAATTGAGAATTTTTTCTCTCAGAGGGCTCTTTTGTGACCTTATTTTCCTTGCAAACAAGAGGCCTAAGTGTGCTCCACTATGTCCAGATTGGTGTTTATAGTCCCATTCTCAGATGATAAATGTTACTTCATGATGCTGAACTTGATATTACACAGTTCTGAACCCCTCTTCCAAAGACTGGGGCCGTACATGCCAAAATTTTATGACAAGTCATAGAATTGAAATGAAAAAAAATGTAATATTCAGGTCATACTAACTCAGATAATATACAGGAATATCTTTAAGCCAATGGTTCTCAGGCTTCAAACTTGAGAGAGAGGTGATTTTCTAAATAATGTTGCAGGGTAAAGGGTTTAACCCAAGAGACATAATTGCCCACCAAAACAATTATTCCCTAACTATGGTATGAATGAATGCTCCTCTTTTCTCTTGAATCATTATTTCCAGCACAAAACTTATACACCTCCTTAGATATCATGGCCACTGCTCACTTCTAGGACCTTCAGAAACTCAGCTACCATCTCCTACTTCCTCTCCTACCCAACACTGGCTGAGACTGACCAATCGCTTGTCTTGGCAGTCCCTTGACTCCTCACCTCTCAACTACACACACACACACACACACACACACACACACACACACAGCCAAGTCGACCAGCACTCACCTAGAATTGTTAGCTCTTCCCATAACTCCCAGACTTAGATGAAACCCATTCATTAGGTTGTGGGATCTGGTGACCCTAGGAGTTGGGCATGTCACTTGATTTCTGAGATAATTAATTCTCAATGGGGCCTATTTTGACCAACAAGAAACAGGCAGTGGGAGGTAGCTGAGAAGTAGACTCCCTCTCTTTTGTCCTTCCCAAGGAATACTAGAGGCAAGGTTTTTCCTTGTACCCTATTCCAAGATGTTCATTGCCACCAGGAACAGATCTGCTGAGCTACTCACTTTGCTTCATCATGTCTTATCATAAAGTAGAGGCTAGTTCCGTCAGGCATTTTTCTTTGCATTACTTCATATCCTTCCTTCCCTTCTTTCCTTTTTCGTCAGCCTCACTGGCCTAGGTTTGCAATTCCCAAATAATGTATCAGCACTTTAATCCTTGCTTCAGGCTCCGTTTTCTAGAGAATGAAGGTTATTTCTAATTGGATTGTTACAGAATTTATCCAGTGTGTTGGTGTTCTCACTTCCAGGCACTTCCCTTTCCAATTTAGTCCAACACACCCCTGAAGCACACATTGAATGTGGCATTCTCCTTCAGTGGGATGCCATTGTCTGTAAAATAGAGTTTACATTCTAATCATCTGGCATTAACAGCCCTGTGGATTTGCTCTCAAAGTAATTTTCCAGTTTTATTTTCCATGATCCTTCATTTATACACCCTGTTCTCTGGCCAAACTGAACTACTTGAAACTTTTTTTTTTTATTACCCCATATTTTCTGAGCTCCATGACCTTAATCATGCTGTTCCCTCAATCTGTAATGTCCACACTTACATCTTCTTTCCACATTTTTAAGTTCTATCCATCCACTTCTCTTATGGTACTTCCTACTTTTTACCTTACATTGTAGTATTTTGCTATATTTATTCTCCCCAATTAAACCATAAGTTCCCTGAGGGCATATCTGACTTATTTACCTTTGTTTCTTTGACACATAACATGGTAACTTGCACATAACTGGTGCTTAAGAAAATTTCATGAAATGAATAAACACTCCATACATTATATAAAAGCCTAGGATTATGGCTTAAAACCAAGTAAATTAAAATATTTCTTATCTCAAGCCCTAGATTCTTGGTTTTTCAGGGATATACAAAAGAAAGAAAAGGCCACAGAGATGCTTCTATTTGTAAATCAAAAGGTCAGGAGATATTAATAGTGAGAATGCTGTGGTTTTCTGCCTGTGGCCATCAAACAGAACACGCCATAGCATTTTGCTGACCTTGGACAGTTAGCTAAGACACATTACCAAATGATCTAGCTTCTTAAGAAATAATTAATCTACAAGGTTTCTGAATAATTATTCCTTCTGAAAATGGAAGAAAATTTTGATTAAAAAATTCCAGGCTGAGGGTATCTTTACAGTTCTTTTATATCATTATAAAGTCTAACAGGTTAAAGCCCACAGCAAAAGAATAACTACACAGAAAATGTATAAACTATTTAAATGTACTATTTATAGTGACTCCATATTAATCATTTCTAAGATAAGTGAAATCTTCATAGGAAGATTAGGCAAAAACATTGGCTGAGTATTTCTCTTGCATGAAATGATAAACTATGAAATTCAAATATATTTTGGAATCCAATCATTTATTTATTCATTAATAACAATTAATGAAAATCATAGAAATTCAGTAGCATTAGAAAGGTAAATGAACACACTAATGGGCATTATTATTTTCCAGTATATATTTAAAACTATGGTATTATATGGCTGACATCTGTATGATAGTATTTTAGATTAGGAAAACATTTTATTAAAACAAAGATAAATTTTACTCAATAAATTAGTATGAATGGAAAATTAAGAAGTTCCACATATAAAAAGGTATAATGATGTGGTCATGCATAGTTAAATTTTGTTGGTAGAAATTGACTTTATTAAATCAGTAGAATTGGATAAGTAAGACTTGGTGGGCAAGACACTTGGAAAAGTAATCATGGTGAAGAGAAAGACGTGGTCAAATTTTTGTTTCTTATAACCACTAGAGAGAGAGGGAAGAAATGGTGTTCAGTTGGAACAATAACAGAATATGTAGAGATGGTTGGGTTGGGGATCAAAGAGGATGCAATGAGCCTGTGAACTCACGAATTTGTGGGCAGATCATTGTCTCTGGTTCTCCCATTGACACCATCATGCCCAACGTAAGTAACCCAGGTGTTTGTGGATCCATGTTGCCTTACTACTCCTACCTATAAGTGTCATCCACTTCATGGGAAACAGCACAGCTCATTCTTTTCAGGGCCCTTTAGTGGGTTGATCCCTCTTGGGAATTACTGTGATAGCTTGCTGTCCCAGTGGTTCTCCTTGCCTCTGCTAAAAATGGACATGTCCTCCCAGAGGAGTCAGTCCAGGTTTCTCCCAAAGGAACCAAATGACTTCAGTCTGGGGGCAGGCTCACAAAGGCCCAGTTCTGATTAATCCCCTATAAATAAAAGAGGTATACGTTTTGCTGGCATGATTTCAAGAACTTGTGTTTTATAACTTCCTCTTAAAATGGTAAAAGAAGATACTTCATTCCTTATAGCTATGTATGAAGTTAGTTTCCCAACCACTTTTTTTTCCCCTAGAAATTCAGAGACACCACAGTATTTGAAACAGTTTCAGTGCATCCTTGAAATGCTTTTTTCTGTCTTTTCTGATGGTGACTCTCATAAGTTCTCTGTAGTGTTTACCATACAACCAAATCAATTTACTAAATTAAGTATGCTCTGTGTGACATGTGAGCAAAGAAAAACCTACTCGGGACAGAATGAGTGCAAAATAAGATATGAAAATCCTTTCACCCTAACACAAACAAAAACAAAAATTAGTATCTTGAGTTTCACTTATTGTGGTTCTTTTAAAATTCCAGAATATTTTTTATGCATTAAATAGGGACAGTGCAAGGCTCAAAATTGGATCAAAGACCAAGAATTCTAAAAAGTAAATCCAAATAAAAAGTGTAAGTTATTGATTGAAAAGAACTAAAAAATAGTTGGGCAGCAGCAGTCAGATAATTTTGGTGAATTTCCAGGGTTTCTAACTTTTTGGTTGTGTTTGTCCTATCAATAATAGACCCTTTATAGCAGAAAAACCCCGGTCAGAAAGCACAGCCCACACACAAAACCTTCAGTATAGTAAGTTTTCATTATTCTCAGAAGAGTGAGATTGGCTGAGACCAATTTAAAACTGGTAGTCATAGTATTGAAGAAAGTGCATTCTAAGAATGCTTCATGGAGGGGCGTCTGGGTGGCTAAGTTGGTTAAGTGTCTGACTTCGGCTCAGGTCATGATCTCAGGGTCCTGGGATTGAGCCCTGTGTTGGGCTCAGCATGGAGTCTGCTTTTCCCTCTGCCCCTCCCCCTGCTCATGCTCTTTCTCTCTCAAATAAATAAATAAAATCTTAAAAAAAAAAATGCTTCATGGAGTGACTCTTCTATTATAACCGCAAGATGTTTTTCTTATGTATGCACTTGAGTTTGGGATTCAAGTAGTCAGTCAGTGAATGTCTAAATCTATATCTCCACAGAATCTGGTCCCCCAGAGAACAGTAAGAATTAAATATTAAACAGTGGTAATAATGCTAATCTCAAAGAGTGTCTAAAGTTTAATGTTTAATTCTTACCATGCTCTAGGGTGCTAGCTCCAAATACCTGTCAAATAATAGTTACATGGGCAAACCCATACTTATCTACTCCTTTGGTTGTGATGCCTTCCAATTATATAGCTTTTTGAGAAACACTTTCATTGAAATAATCTCATTTAAACCTTATAACAACCCTTTGTGTTATATATTATTATTATATTCTCACAAATGAGATCTAAGAGATTAGGTGATTTGCCTGTCTCACAACTAAATAAGTGTCAGAGCTGAGATTTCAGCTATTACATATGACTCCAAGTTCAACACATGCTACAGCCAGAGTTGCCCCCATGTAATTACTTTCAAGACATAGTCTCAAGGGGTGCCTGGGTGGCTCAGTCGTTAAGTGTCCGCCTTTGGCTCAGGTCATGATCTCAGGGTCCTGGGATTGAGCCCCGCATTGGGCTCCCTGCTCAGCGGGAAGCCTGCTTCTCCCTCTCCCACTCCCCTGCTTGTGTTCCCTCTCTCACTGAGTCTCTCTCTGTCAAATAAATAAATAAAATCTTAAAAAAAAAAAAAAAAAAGACACAGTCTCAGAAGAACACTTTAAAAGAGCTAAGATGGCGTCCAAGTAGGAGGACCCTAGGCTGGTCTTACCTGTGGAACACTAGATAACTATCAAATCATCCTAAATACCCCAGAAATAGGCCTGAAGACTGACAGAACAAACTCCACAACAAAAGGGAAAGAAGAAGCCTCACCGAAGAGGCTAGGAAGGGCAGAGACATGGTTTGGGGCAGAAAGGGATCAGGACTGCTGTGGAGGTGAGGGAGCCATGGTCGCAGAAGCAAGAGAGAAACAAAGAGAGAGAGAGGGCAGAGGGCACAGGAACAGCCGTCTGAAGAGGGCCTGTAGCACACCGCAGGGAGATGATTTGCCCTTCTTGGAGGAGTCCCGGAGAGGTAGTATTCCCGGAGACAGCTCTCTGGGCACACAGGAGACGGCTGGCGCCATTTCTCTCCCCGCCCCCCAGCAGAAACACGGACGCACCAGCAGGAGGCAGCACTGAGCCAGCACAGGCTGCCTCACTTGCTCCCACCAAACCCCACTTCCCTGCATTCTGGTGAGACTGTCTTTCCAGGTCATGCTCGCCTCAGTCCCAGCGCAGTGAGACCCTTCCCCAGAAGACCAGTGCAGGCCCCTTCCCAGGTCACGTCCCTAAAGATGGAGTTTGGATGAATCACTGAACTCTACCTCTGAAACTAATAATACACTATATTGTTAATTGAACTTAAAATTTAAAAAAAGGACCCCCCCCCCCCAAAAAAAAAAGATGGAGTTTGGAAATTCAGCAGGCTTGGCTGGGATAGAAGCCGTAGGGCTCTGCACTGCTCCTGGTGAGGAGGCAGGCCAACAAGCCAGGGGCAGAGGGTGTGGAAACAGCGATCTGGAAAAGGCCTGGACACACTGGGGGAGATGATTTGTTCTTCTCAGAGTGCTTTCCTGAGAGGCAGAGGGCTGGGAGACTGCTCTCCGGGGACAAAGGAGGTGGCCACTGCCATTTTCCAGCCCTGCGTGTCAGCATCACACAGAGCCATCTGGGGCAGTCAGTAGAACAGTGAGGACACGGGCTGCCTAACCTGCTGACGCCAAGTCCCGCACCCTTGTAAGCTGGCGGTGCCGCCCTTCTCAGCCACGCTTGCCTCAGTCCCAGAGTGGCGGGCCCCTTGCCCAGAAGAGCAGCACCAGGCCCGACACAGACCTCAGCCCCTGACTAGAGAGTTCTGTGGGGCTGCGGTTCTAGCGCAAGGCGTGTCAGGTCCCATTTCACAAGCAGAGCAGAGCACACCTAGTCCAGACTTGAGCCACATTCAGACCAGGGACCAAACACAGCCCACAGCAGGCCAGGGGAGCCTCTGCGGATGACCGGCCTGAAGACTAGGACAGCCAAACACAGCAGCAGAGCGCACGCGGCGCACACCAGAGACGCTCGCTCAAGTGCCGGACGCTGAGCACTGCATACCCTCTTCTTCATAAAGCCATTTCTCTCCGAAGTGGGAAACAAATGGACTTTTCCTGCACCTAGAAGAGGGCAGAGACTTAGACAAAATGCCAAGATGGAGGAATTCATACCAAAGGAAAGAAGAGAAAGTCGTGGCCAGAGATCTAAGTGAGACCGATAGAAGTAACATGCCTAATGGAGAATTTAAAGTAATCCTAAGGATACTCACTGGGATTAAGAAAAGAATAGAGGACTTCAGGGAGGCCCTTACCACAGAGATAAAGAGTTAAAAAAAATCAGTCAGAAATGGAAAAGACAGTAACTGAGATGGGAAACAGGCCTGATGCAGTGAACACAAGGATGGAAGGAGCAGATCTCTCCACAGGCACTTGGCAAGCCAGAAGGGAGTGGCGGGATCTATTCAACATGCTGAGTGGGAAGAAAACTCTGATCACAAATGGTAAGATTTCATATTTTTGGTGGTTGAGTAATATTCATATATATATATATATATCCCACATCTTCTTTGTCCATTCATCTGTCGATGGACATCTGGCCTCCTTCCATGGTTTGGCTATTGTGGACATTCTGCTCTAAACACTGGGGTGTAGGAGCCCCTTCGGATCACTATGTTTGTATCCTTTGCATAGATGCCTAGTAGTCTAGTTGCTGGCTCATAGGGTAGCTCAATTTTTCACTTTCTGAGGAACCTCCATACTGCTTTCCAGACAAATGTGGAAATTAAGAAACACAACAGGATCATAGGGGAAGGGAGGGAAAAATAAAATAAGACAAAAACAGAGAGGGAGACAAACCACAAGACACTCTTAACTATAGGAAACAAACTGAGGGTTGCTGGAGGGGGAGGTGGGTGGGGGGATGGGGTAACTGGGTGATGGGCATTGAGGAGGGCACTTGATGTGATGAGCACTGGGTGTTACATGCAACTGATGAATCACTAAACTCTACCTCTGAAACTAATAATACACTATACGTTAATTAATTGAATTTAAATAAATTAAAAATTAAAAAAAAGAGTGGGAAAAAACCCTCAGCCGAGAAGACTCTATCCAGGAAGGTCACCATTCAGAATTGAAGGAGAGATCCAAGAATTTGCCAAACAAGCACTAAAGGAGTTTGTGACTCCTAAACCAGATCTTAATTATTATTGTCAAATGGGGTTTTTGTGAGATGTCATTTCCCATTCTATTCTTTTCTGGGTGGTAATTATTACATAGAATGCCATCTTTTTTTTGTTTTGTAGAATCTGTTTATTTTTCTGTTACCTAATAAATTTTTTTCTCTCTAAAAGAAAAAAGAACACTTTAAGGAAAGTTTTATACATGTATCTATCATCACAAATAAAAGAGACTTTACTACCCAAGACAAGTCAATAGTTTGGTGTAGACTGCCTTAAAATTCAAATCATAATCAACCTGGTTGGAAACAAAACTAAGACGATAGAGGAATGGGAGTATAATTTAAGAAAAACCAAGTGGTTGGTTTTTACTGCTCAATTTTATTTTTTTAAAAAGCTAAATATTGGTGACTTAGTCGGTTAAGCATCTGACTCTTGATTTCAGCTCAGGTCAAGATCTCAGGGTTGTGGGATGGAGCCCCGTGTTGGGCTCGGCGCTGGGCATGGAGCCTGCTTAGGATTCTCTCTCTCCCTCTGCCTCTGCCCCTCTCCCGCTTCAAAAAAAGCTAAATGTTTAGAATTATTTAAGATCAGGTGAAGCTGATACTATGGTTTCAGCACAATGTTTAAGAGGTCTCAAGAATATTGGTTTGTTTTCACCAGCAGGGGGCAGTAGGCATTCCCCATTTGTTACTTATGCATTGTATAGGGGCTCCCCATCTCCAAACTCCCCATTTGAGAAGTCTAAGGAAAATGGACTGAAGTGTGCTGACCTAGTTTAATTCTTAAAAGTACTCCTAAAGGTCTGGAGCACTAAAGCTTTCTAGCAGAATGCATCATAGTATTGAATTTCTCTACAAATTTTAGGTAAATTACAGGAATTGGGGAAAAGAAATTCAAGAATGTGTAATTAACTTTCATTATTCAAGATCAGAATAAGCTGTTTAAATACTCTTTATTATTGGAAGTTCAATTTGTACTTATCTCTAAACAAGGGATACCAGGGTCTGCCAGGGACATTGATGGTAAATAGTCTGCTCATTTTCTAGGGAGAATCCTTTTCCCTCTACCCCACAAAAAAATGCTGAAAAAAGAAAATCACAAATTTGTATCAGTCTGGGTAGTTGAGTTATGAGTTAATTACATCAAGGCTAGCAAAAATGGCGGAATGCCTGGATGGTACGAATTATGTCGTGAATAGTGGGAAAGCATGAGGAATGTAAGAAACAGACATAGCCCCCCAAAGAGGTGTTATGCAGATAAAGCTGCAGCAGCCTGACCTCTGAAGAATCTTGACTGACCCTTCCTCCACATCTTCAGCCTCTAACCCTTCACTTTCCATACCTCCCCAAAAACACTCAGGTAAGATGTAAAACCTTAATATGTACAGTCTATCAGAAAGCACTGATGTGTTTTAAGCTCCTGAGAGAATTTCAAGGAAAAACAGGCTAATACCTCAGGGCCCTTGGTTCCCAGGCTATGAACTGATCCTGAAGCCAAAACTTAATTCACAGAGAAGTCTCAGCATCTGTCACAGAAGCATTTTAAATTGGAATGTACTGTGCCTGAAGGCCTCCTTCCCCCATTCACTGGGGGCAACCGTCTCCAGTCCTGGACCAGACCCATCACTGTTACCTTTTAGGAGAGTTACTTAAAAGTATGAGAAAAATAACAAGTAGTGCTTCCTCACCAGAAAGGTTACAGGCTCTTTCAAGTGAATCCTGATGAGGAGAAGGTGTGACTTTAGGCTTATGGGCTCTATAGAAGGCCAGAATTATTACAGATGGAGGTTTAAAAGTGCATCTTAAAGAACAACAAATGCATTTTGTTGGGGTGTAATTTTAATGTTCGAGTGGGCATCAGTACCATGAATTAGATAGAATCTAAAACAAAGGCACTTTCTTCTTTAATATGCCGCATTTGACATCTAATATTATTCTGTCTCTGGGAACTGGATTCTGAGTTTTACAGACTCCCCCTGCCAAGTCCATGCCCCCTAGCTACCCCAGGCTGACACGAGTGCTCTACTGTCCGCCTATGTCAGCATCACCGAAAGAATGCCCTAGCATCCAAACCGTTACTGGTAAAGCAGATCTTGAAAATCAGTGAGCCACTGCAGGGGAAGCAATTGAAGTTGTTAACTTGATTTCTAACAACACAGAAAAGGGCATTTCCTTTGTCCTCAGTTGACCAAAAATGCTTTTAAATACTCAAGCGGGAACAGTTTGCAAGTGGCCAGTGCGCTCATGGTTATCAATTCAAGTCCTGTTTCCCAGGTTGGAGAAGCCTATGTGTGCAGTTGCCTTTCTGAAGGCACACCTCCTGCAGAGGTGTTGACAGAAAGGAGGGGGAAGGGAAAATAATGTGACCTGCTTTCACCAGGAAGCTTCAGATCATTTCCCTTTGTCTCTGCGCCTCTTTGGGAGATTTTGATCTAATCTGCTGTGGTGAGAAGAAACTCTCAACATTAAAAAAAAAAAAAACCCAACTTTCATTTTCCTCCTAAGAAATGGAATTTTATTTCTGGATGACAAGGGCTTTGGAAGGCCATGGTGTGGTATATGACTGATCCTTTCACAGCTGTTGAACATCAGTAGACTACACATCCAAAGTATAGAGATAGCTCTTAAAATATCAGCCAAAGGAAGAGTTTAGAGAGAGCAGTATGTCTTTAAGGAACGATTGAATGTTATTGAATCTTTCAAGTAATGGTGTAACCTTGGTGACAGGGCAACAATCTTCATGGGCTGTATTCATACAGAACTGAGTTCATGGAGATAGCACGGGGGGTCGGACATGTGGGGCCCCTGTTAGCCATTTATCTATTATTAGTATTATCCTACACCCATTATCTACTTTTTCTCCAGTCCCTTGGATACTCAGCAGAGATGCTTTAAGAGCGTCTATAACTTAATCTCCTGCCTGGCATAACCTAAAGGTACAGTAGTACAGTGACAGGGGTTAACTAAGCTCTTAAAAAAGGTGCTATGGACACAGAGGTACAAGATGGTGGAGGGACACTTCCCTTGATGACAGGGAAGAAGAAGGCTGAAATCCCAAAGTGCTTTCTGACATTTGCCACCCACATAAATTGATGAGTTAGTTATTAAGGGCCTTTCTGCTTAATTAGAAATCAAACCAAAGACCCCGGTGTCATAATTTATTCTCCTGCAAAATGATGTGACCCAGAGGTTCTAGCCATAACCACAGAGGAATCGGAGGTTGGTAAATGACTCTCTGAGTGAAAACGTCAAAGACACAGGAGGAGCAGAGGGAAGAAAATGTATCATTAATAAACAGGATGAGGCAAACGGGCAAACATTCACCTATGATGTCACCTGCTTCTATATGTTGAAATATTACACAGCCAGTTTCAGAACACTATATATCATAGGATTCCATTTTTCATTACTTCAGCAATGTGAGGTACTAAATTAATGTTACATTATTTTTTATAGTTAAATTTAAAAAGAGCCCAATGCTGTTTGCTGAGAGGCACAAATGAGTGAAGTACATGGTATGAACGTACCATGGTTTCCTCAACTACTGCCCCGTCAGTGGGTGCCGGCATCGGTCCCAGTCTTACAAACATCCTTGTTCATGGAATCTTACATATTGAACCTTCTGAATTTTTTTTTATTTCAAACATACAGAAAAAAAAGTTGGAAATCCAAAAACACTCAAGTACTTAACATTATTTTTTAAACTGTTGTTAACATTTTGTCATATTTATTTAAGGGTTTAAAAAAAATGTTATTTATAAAGACCTCTTTATTCCTCTTCCATTCCACTTTTTTCCCTCCCTAACCACTATCTTAAATCAGCTATATGTTCTCATCCACATTTACTATGTATTTTAAAATTCATTTAACTAGGCTCATACTTAGGTATCTATTGCAATTTGTTTTTTATTCAACATTGTATCTTTCAAAACTTCTCCACATTGACACATGTAGATCCAATTCTTTAATTTTGACAAATTGACTCTACCACAGTTTATGTAACTGATATTTACTTATAAAATATCATGCTGTTGGGGTGCCTGCGTGGCTCAGTTGGTTAACCGTCTGACTCCTGGTTTCAGCTCAGGTCATGATCTTGCAGTTGTAGGATTGAGCCTGGCATCGGGCTCTGTGCTCAGGGCAGAATCTGCTTCAGATTCTCTCTCCATCTCCCTCTCATTCACTCTCTCTCTCAAATAAATAAATTAATTAATTAATTAAATTTTTTTAAAAATACCCTGTTATTCATATTGTTTCCAGTTATTCTCTGTTATAAACCATGCTTCATTAATCCCCCTTGTACAAGTCTTCTGAGATTCTAGTTGGTGTATATGCCCAGCTATGAAGTTGATGAGTCAGCTACTGTGCTTTTCATCACCTTCACATGGTATTGCCAAACTGGTACCAATTTGCACTCCTATAGTGTGTAAAAACTTCTATTTCTCCACATTTTTACCAATATAGTTCATCTTTGTCAACCTTGTAATACGAAACAGTATCTTATCATAGCTTTTCTTTTTCTTTTTTTAAGTAGGCTCCATGCCCGGTGTGGGGCCCTTATCATAGCTTTTATTTCACAGATTTCTAGTGAGTTAAGCATATTTTCATTTATTGGCCATTTGGTTTTCCTCATCTGTGAATTTATATCTTTTGTCAAATTTTTTCTGCTTGGCTTGGTTATGTTTTTCTTATTGATTTGGAAGAATTCTTCGTAGTAGATTGAAACGTATGAAATTGCCATTTTTGTAGGTGAAAAATTACTGATTATTGGCAAGTTCATACAGATAAAACAAATATTTCTGGATATTAATCTTTTGCTCATTATATGAAAGGCAACTATCTTCTGACAGTTTATAGCTTTTCTTTCAAATGTGTTCTGGACATCCTTTGGTATGTAGAAGTAAATATTAATAGAGCCAGTTTATCAACATTTTCCTTTATGTTTCATGCTTTTTCTGTGTCTAATTACAGGAATCCTTTCCTACCCTTATACCATAATATTTCTATGGTATAGATTTCCCAGAAATGGGATTTCTGGGTTAAAGGGTGTGTGTGTGTGTGTGTGTGTGTGTGTATGCGTGTGTGTGTTTAAATTTTACTTAAATTTCTAGTATCAATGTGTGAGTATATCTCTTTCAAAAAACTATCTAATGAATGAGAAGAAAATATCATTGTTATTTTAATTTACATTTCCCTGACAACTAGTGAAATAAAGCATCCATCATTTTATGGGTTTAATCATCATTTGGATTTGTTCTTCTGTGAATTTTCTATTCATATTATTTGCCATTATGTCTATTGCTTTGTTTATCTTTTCTTATTAATTTGTAGGAGTTGTTTGCATTTTACTGATATTAACACCTTATCTGATATATCTATGCCAGTTTTCCCTTAATCTAGCATTTGTTTTAACTTTATCAATTGTATGTCTTTCCATACCCAAATTTTTACATTTTTAGGTATCATATATATCCATCTTTTCTTTTTTTTTTTTTAAGATTTTTTATTTATTTGACAGAGAGAGATACAGCGAGAGAGAGAACACAAGCAGGGGGAGTGGGAGAGGGAGAAGCAGGCTTCCTGCTGAGCAGGGAGCCCAATGCGGGGCTCGATCCCAGGACCCTGAGATCATGACCTGAGCCAAAGGCAGACGCTTAACCACTGAGCCACCCAGGTGCCCCAAATAAAATCTTTTTAAAATAAATTAATTAATAAAGTTTAAAATATTTGTGGGGCATGTGGCTGGCTCAGGGGGAAGACCACGCAACTCTTGATCTCCAGGTAATGAGTTCGAGCCCCACGTCGGGTGCAGAGATTACTTAAATAAATAAATAAACTTTAAAAAAATGTTGTAAAATATAAAGAAGATCTAAAAGATGTGCACCAAATCTTTACTGTGGCTCTCTCTAGAGGTTGGGAATTATGAAAACTTCTATTTTTTATTTCTGTATCTTTTGAATTATTATTTTCATCTTTGCAGTTAGAAGAATAAATATATTTAGGAAAATGTCACAAAATGTTAGAAAGGATGTTGGCAGCAAATGAAAACCTTCTAAACAAAACTTGCAAAATCTTTCCAGATATTTACCCTCAGAAACACCCTCTTTAGATACTTGGGGGAAGGGAGCTATGATGACTGTGCGGTGACAAGAGAGAAATGTTTTACATGTCCACAAAAGCTGTTAGGTATAATGAAAAGATCCCTGGATTAGCAGTCAGGCCATTTGGGTTTTCATCCTGGCTTTGCCATGAGATAGCTGTGTAATTTTGGTAGGTCTCAAACTCTCCTGATTCTTTCCTAAAACTAGACAATCTCCAAAGTCCCTTCAGCTCTAGAATTTCATGATAAAGATGATTTAAAGAATCTTGGTTGGTAGCTATGACTCTAGTTACAAGTATCATATTGTAACTAGCTATAAAACATCCAAATTAACTTTCTTCTTTGAAAGGGTAGATGTATCTGCCTGTCATTCTTTCAGCCCTTCCTGATTTACAATGACCACTGAACTGAATGCTTACCAGAGCTTTTGCCTGGAAAATGCCCCACTGACTAGAGAGCTGGGATTTTGCTGCCAGTATCATCAGGAGCAAAAAATAGACTGCCACCAGACCAACAGCTGGACTGGCTCCTTCTGGGCAGCCTGCCAGCATGTGAGTACAGGGACACATTCGCTGGGCACTGGGATCTCCACAAACATGCTCGCCTCTGCTCACTTTCTCTCTCCTTAGGCCCTCAAGGCCTGAGCAGCTGTGCGACTCATGTCCTGGTCACTGAGAAGAACCACCTTGGTTCCATCAGGATGGCTCTGAGACACTGTTCTCCACAGCTAATTGCATTTCTGTAATAGATTTGTTCTCAGTTTCTACCTTTTAATAATCTCACTGAGCTCTGCCTTAGGCAGCACAAATGGTTTTTCAGTCTCCTATCTGACCTAATTGAGTAGTCCTTCTCAACCAGGTAGAAGAAGGATCTATTTCCACCTTTCTAACACCAAACCCAACCCACCTTGCTGTTTGCCTTTCTAGCTGGGGCTTCTTAAAAATAGCATTTTGGAGAACTAGACTGAGGATAGCAAAAGATAATGCTGCTTCTCTATAAGAGAATCAATAGGCTTTTATCCCTAAAGATGAAACTGCTATTATACTGAGTGGTTTGGACTAGAAATCATAGGATTTTAGGTCAGGTGGGTCTCAGTGTCACATTATCTAACTAAATTTCCATATACTTTATTGGCTCACATTAAAGTATGGATATATAACCTGCCCCAGTTCCTGTTGACCATCCAGCTTATGAGTATAATCTTTTAATTTATTAATCAACAGGTATTTACTGAACATTGTGCCCTACTTAATAGTGGATAACAAGATAGAATGTAATGTGATTCTAGAGTAGCTTATAGAGTTAGAAATGCCTAGAACCGAGATGACAAAAGATTCAGTCTCATTCAAATCCAGAAAGGTATTAAGCGTAAAGTTAAGAAACTAAACTTCTCATTTCTCTTGTGCTTTTGGTATGTTGCATATCCAAGCACACTGTTGTGTTCTTTCAGCCTGTTGAAAAGACAGCCATAGGAATGAGGGAACAAAGAATATGGGGAGATGGGTTCCTGCATACATTTCAGTTATGAAAACTCAATATGTATTTCTCTCAATAAATATATAGAGAGAACCATTTTAATTGTGCTGGTGATTCCTTCTGCCATTTCACTTACTGAGGGTATGTTTGAGAGAGTGTGACCTGGGAGACATGTGTAGCTGACTTATAATGCATTGACTATTCCTATGAGCAGAAATGTAACTTTGTTTTCTGTAACTGAATATAACTTAACTCTCAAGCCCTCATTTCTGATACAATGTAAACATACTGTTAGGTCAAAAATAACTCAGTCTCCTCTAGTTTAATATTTTTTCTGTTAGGGTACATATTTAGGCAACTGCAGGATTCTTCTCTTTACCATCCTTCTGCCCTTTTGCTCAGGAGAGACCCAAGTTATGGGTCTCATCTGAGCACTCTACTCTGGTCTTTGCTGACCTCAGTTGAGATGTGACTTTTTCCTTCCTAGTGTCTGGGCATTGTGACAACATCCCACTGCAGATGGTTGGCAGTCCAGGCTCCAGATCCACTCTCTACACATTGTCCTTGACCCAACCCAGGCTTCTTTTGGTCCTCTAAGCATGTCTGCACCTTCCCTGGGGAACTCAGGAATGCTGAACTGGAGATAGTGAGGCTACTTTCAGATCCATCCCCATAGACACTTCAATGCATTGACTCAATGGTTAGGATCTGCAGGGCCATTAGAATTATTAAAAGCAAATGTAACTCATCAGTTACTATTTCAAAATAGCCTACATATTGATCTGCTGTTCTCTCAATCTGTCCTAGTGTATCAGATGCTGAATGTAATCCTAGTGTTTTAAAGATACATTTTCATCAACAATATTGCCCCTAAATGCAAGTCAACCATTTAATTTAGTGCCTCACCAAAGCTGGAGGAAACATTGGCTGAGTTAGATTTATTTAAACATGGTGTGTGTTGGTTTCCAGCATGGTGTCCTCCTAAGGGAATTTCAAAGCTACTTTTGCTTGCTTATGATTTTCACCTTATATTCTGATTTTATAAATGTTTTATAACATTTTGAAGATGTGATGTCACAGAATCTGTGGTTAATGACTTGGTTGCTAAAACTGGGTGTAGTGCTAAAAGACAACTAATGAGAGCAGTGTTCTTAGAGCATTGCTAGAATCGGGATTTCTTTGGAGAGTTTAGAGAAACCCATTTAAGAAGCCCAGAGAGATGTGGTCTATACCTACTTGCTGGAGAGCAGGAGCCTACCTGTCTTGTCCTCCTCTGGATCCCTGGCATGTAGCATTGTACTTTGCGTGTATTGGGTGCTTAATATATTTGTTGAATAAGTCAATTAACAAACTTCCAAACAGCAGTTTTATCTCAATGGAACATAGAATATACTGGTTATTGAAGTAAAATATTCAATTTGAACAAAGCTAGTGGAACTTCCAAGGAGCTATTCATCAGAGTCTCTATGTCATGACAGAGATACTGACTTAAAAAAAAAAAAAAAAAAAAAGAAGGTGGGGTACCTGGCTGGCTCAGTTGGTAGAGCATGTGACTCTTGATCTCTGGGTCATGAGTTGAAGCCCCACGTTGGGTGTAAAGATTACTTAAAAAACAAACAAACAAACAAACAAAAACACTTTAAAAAAAAGAAAGAATACGGCTTATACATACCCTGGATACCCTGGATTGGACTGCCTCCTTTGAATTTATAAGCCAGGCAAACTCCCATGATGCCTGGCCTTTTGATTTTACATTAAGGAATTACATTTACTTCATACAGAATATTCTGTGGTGCCTAGCATGTCAGCCAACTCAACTCACAGAAATACAGACACGATTCTTAGAAAAGTCCTCTGAGTAACCCCATACAGCTCCAGGTGTAAATGATCCCCCTTCAACTCTCATTCAAACCATATTCATGCTTATATGCCAGGTATCTTTTAAAGGCCTACTTATTGGGTTGCTTGACCCACAGAAATTTGAAGTAGCAAACCTCAGAGGGATGGGGAAGGCTGCCAAGGTGAGCACACTGGCCACTGAAGATGTGGCCACTGAAGGAAAAGGAAGTGAAACTAAGGCCCCAACATGGAACTGCAACGCTGCTTCTAGTGGACATTTTTCCTAAGGCAGCTTCCTTTTCTTTGAGGACCCTTCCTCATCTCTCTATGGTTCTGGTGTCATCATTCCAAGCGTA
This sequence comes from Halichoerus grypus, assembly GCF_964656455.1. Lineage (NCBI taxonomy): Eukaryota > Metazoa > Chordata > Mammalia > Carnivora > Phocidae > Halichoerus > Halichoerus grypus. The sequence goes on from NC_135714.1 coordinate 109,695,555, forward strand.
ATACCCCCCAACTCCAACTACTGCATAGGTAAGCACAGAAGTGATACTTAGCCCCCCTCAAAACCTGGAGATGCACAAGCTGGTGCCTGGAGCAAGATGCATCTGAACCTTACTAGCATAGAAGGATGTTGGTGTGGGGCTGCGGATGGCCCCGTGGAGAGACAGGTTTGGAGGTTCTCTATGACAAGCAGTCATGCCAGTTAGAAAGAAAAGGTGTTTCGATATCATCAGGTCCAGGTGCAGTCCTGAGGCTCTCATTCCTGTTCACCAGCTGAAATGAAAACTGGGTTTGCTGATGTTTCTCTCCAGGCAGTTTTCAGTGGCTCTTGACATTTATACCTAATAGTCCACATCAGGCCCAGCACCTCTGGCTTCAGATCACTCTGTAATCTGCCCACCCACCCTGCCTGCTTGTGCCCACCTCTCCCTGGCAGCCCCTTCTTCTCCTCTGGCCTGATTCTCACAGCCATCTAGGCACACTCTGCTCTCCCTACCCCATGCCTGCAAAGACCTGCTCTCCCGCTCCTATGACCTCCTCCTTGTCTACCTAGATCACAGAAGTTTCCCACGATGCTTTCAGTCCACATTCGTTTTTCACCCTCTCTAACTTCTGTTGCACTTTTTTGCCCTTACCTCATAATTAGCAACTTGTTACATAGTGCGTCCTCTGTCACTCCTCAGCCTCTTACCCTGCTTTATTTTTCTTTATAACACTTAACATCCCTTGACATAGCACGTGTGTGTATGTATACAGATGTACTTTGGGGCTTTTTGGTCTGTTTGTTTGTCTGACTTGCTAGAATGATCCAAGTGCACACACTGAAGCATCACATGCCATCCAAGGCCCAGTGCATTGCTGCATTCAGATACACAGAGGACCATCAGAGAAAGCTGACTGGTTTCTCTTCCTGTGCAGGACACGGCCTGAGATGTCTTGAGGACTGTATACCTCACAGGCTTTGAAGTAAGCCATCAGAGTACACAGCCATTCCAGATTCATTTCTCTCACATCTCTAACACCGTAATACTAATAACCACCAACTGCTGGTGAGTCCTCACCATAATGCCAGGAATTGATTTACTGCTTTGCATACATTTTCTCAATTAATTCTTAATTGAGGCATGGACTATCATTATCTTCCTTTTACACAAGTGGAAACTTAGGCACAGAGAGATTAAGCAACTTGCCCAAGGTCACACAGTGAGTAATTAGTGGCACTAGGGTTTGAACCCAGACAGACTTCTCCACAGTCTGTGCTCTTAATCCCTTCGCTCTGTTGCTGCCATGTTATCTGGTTAACACATCTAGGGACAAAGGCTCTAGCAGCCAGATTAGCTTCCTGTTTCATGACTAATCTATTAAGGTAATATTATATGATGTGATTAAAAGTTTAAAACAAGGGGCCCCTGGGTGACTGAGTTGATTAAGCATCTGCCTTCAGCTTATGTCATGATCCCAGGATCCTGGGATCGAGCCCCACGTTGGGCCCTGCTTTTCCTCCCCTCTCTCTCTCAAATAAATAAAATCTTTTAAAAAAACTTAAAAAAACGAAACAAAACAAAAGATCACCACTTGTAATTGAGTGGCCCTTCAGCTGCAGTGTGCAGGGAACACGGGCACTACCTGGACCCTACGCTCTCATGCTCCAAACTTCCACAACAAGCCCAGGCCTATTGATGTTTGAAATCTGCTTCTCGGTCCTGCATTTGTGATTTTATAATGACTTCCACATGCATTAGTATCCCATTAATTGGCTAGTATATAGGAACAGTTGTCTTATGAAGGGAGGGGATTTTTTTTTTTTTTTCTTTTCTTTTCCATTAAAACCACAGGTCTACAGAATGAAATGCTCAATCTAATGAGTGCAACCTGGAAAGTAATTTCATGGGCTGTAGTACTTTGATGGCAATAATTCTTGGATGTCAAAAGGATAAGGACACAGTTTTCTGCTTCTAATTTTATTCTTAGAAAATGATGATATTGAGTTATCCATAGAGTGCCCCTGTAGATTAATTCCAGTTTTTCTTTTGTAGAGGAGATTTAAAGGAAGTATTAATCTGCTTTATATTTAACTCTTATCTCCACACTCAGTATTTAAAAATAGAAAGCTGGACTATAGCTAGTCTCACCTCCACAGACTCTCAGAGGGCTGAAGTTAACCCCAGGGTAAGGATGGGCTGAGAGCCGCTCCAGGTCTCTCTCTGGTTTAGCACCCCTCACTGACTTTCCCAACAGCCCCTTCTTTCCAATTTTCAATCCAAGAACCTCATACTAACATGTCTGAAATGAGCAGTTCTTATTCTATGATTCTTGAATGGCATTTAGCATACTGATCAGGTACTTTTCATTTGTCATGAAACTCGATGAATTCTGAATCCTTTCAGAATCTGCAATCTTGGAAATGTTCTGCATCCTTTAGTTGTTTTCTCCTGAATCCATGCTTAAGGTGGGAAGAGAAGTAAGGAGTACTTTGATTTTTCTTTTTCTCTTCAGCTGGTGAAAACTGCTCTGGAGGGGCGCCTGGGTGGCTCAGTCATTAAGCGTCTGCCTTTGGCTCAGGTTGTGATCCCAGGGTCCTGGGATCGAGCCCCACATTGGGCTCCCTGCTCAGTGGGAAGCCTGCTTCTCCCTCTCCCACTCCCCCTGCTTGTGCTCTCTCTCTCGCTGTGTCTCTCTCTGTCAAATAAATAAATAAAATCTTTAAAAAAAAAAAAGAAAACTGCTCTGGAGTACTTTCCTCTCTCCCCCTTCCTCCCTTCCCCCCCCATTTCCCTTTTCCTGTCTCCTACTCTTCGCACTTCCTTTTCCCACCTCACTTTTCCAAATCCTCTCTTTTCTTCCCCTTGTCTCTCTTCCCTCCTCACACCAACGTCTGAGGCAGCAGGAAGGACAGGAAGAGTTTAGGAGGTGGGGAGAGCGGGAGTCAGGGTGGTGTCTTCTTACCTACCTGTCGTTCTCCTTCCAGTTGAGGGTCATCTGTCCGAGAACTAATAATCTAGTCAGTCTAGATCAGAAAGGGTAAGACGCCTCTATGGAAACCTCTGCAGTTCTGGGTTTCTGGCATTTTCAACCTGGCAAAGTTAGCAAGCCTGGTGAACTGTGTCTTGTGCAAGGGCAGAGGGAAAGCCGACAGCACAGTATGCGAGCAGAGCATCTCTGTATGTTATTCCTGCCCTCAACTCACATATACTCTCCCTCCAGCACGTTCTTCCTCCAGGTTTTACCCCAGTGGCATGTTTTCAATTCTAGTTTCTTTTTTTTTTTTTAAGATTTTATTTATTTTTCAACAGCGAGAGAGGGAACACAAGCAGGGGGAGTGGGAGAGGGAAAAGCAGGCTCCCCGCTGAGCAGGGAGCCCGATGTGGGGCTCGATCCCAGGACCCTGGGATCATGACCTGAACCGAAGGCAGATGCCTAACGACTGAGCCACCCAGGCGCCCATCAATTCTAGTTTATTAAACCAAATACCAAAAGGAGGCTTTTTTGTGCTTTGTTAATTGAAAAGAAAAAAATTACAGCTCTTCGGGGGAAAAAGAGCCTTTGTATCTTTTCTCTATTCCCTCTTCTTCACCACGGCAGTCGTTAAGAGTATCGGTGGAAACCACTTACTGAGTGCCCGCTGTGTGCCTGGCTGTGGGGGTACTGAGTGTACATTCAGAGGAAACAGAGCCCCTCAAATTGTGGGCCACCCACAATTTGAACAAGTACCAGTGGGTTCCAGGACAGTGCTTTCCAAATGCAATTATTTAGTAGAACATGAAATTAAGTTAATTGTGAAGACTGGCATTTTAAAAAAATTAAGAGAATGGAATGGAATGGAACAAAATAGAAAAATATCAGAGGATATTGTATGCAGTAGGAATAAGTATTATTTTGTGAAAGTTTGGTTTTAGTTAAATACACACATCTCTACCTATCTAAAATGGAGAGTCTGATAGTGCTTACTGATATCTGGGAGCTTCTCTACATTTCCCGGTCTCCCTTACAACCAGCAGAATGACTGAGATCTGGCTGCAGGAGTGTGTCCAAAGGGAAAAGGCCACTTCCAGATCCAGCACATAAACTCTCCCACATAGGCTCCTCCACTCTTTCGTCCTGCCATGTGCCAGCTGGATGACACCAGGCAACCTTGACGCCACAAACTGTGAGAGCCACAACGTGGCAGCAGCCTGGGTCCCTGAGTCATCATTTGGAGGAGGGCCACTCACCAGAGTCACCTGACCGGGGATATCAGCTTTGGGCTTTATGTGAATGAAAAACAAACTTCTACAATATTAAGCCACATTGGTTCACCTACCCTGTACATTGCACGTGTGTGGGTGCTCTTGGCTTATGCTATAGAATGTATTTCTTAATGTACATTTTAGTCAAAAATATTTGAAAGCCACTACTCTGCATAGTGTGTTTCAAATGTAGTCCTGGATCAACTGTAGTTGAATCACTTGGGGTGTTCATTATAAATGCAGATTTCTTGACCCTACTGAGATCTACTGAGTAAGGAAGGATCTTGGTGCTGGGGCTCAGGAATGTCTAACATGTTCAACAAGCCCCACAGATGAACCTTATGAACACTAAATTTTGAAAACAACTATTGCCCCAGCATGGTAGAAACATACTTTCTTGGCAACCCTGGGGCTGGTTTAATCCACCAAGTTTTATACCTATTTTGTTTGGTCACTGTCTAAAGTGTGAGTCTCTCCCTATTCCCCACTCTCTCTCTCTGTATAATCTTATGACAATAATGCTCTATAATGATTCACATAATCCTTTTCTAAGAACACCTCCCACTCCTCTCCTCCTTCCTAAACACTTTAACTGTCCTCTGAAAGCTTATTGTGTAATTAACAAAAATACTTACCTCTAAAACCATTTTCCTGAACATTTTCTTAACCTTCTGGCTCTCCACTGAGTTATCTGTTCTGCTTCTCAATGGAAGCTGTTTATTTCCCACATTTTACAGACAATTCTGAGGGTTGGCAAGTGGGGCAAGTCCCTTCATCTGTACTCACTGCCACTTCCCAACCATGACTGTTCTACTCTTTTGGATAGGGCTGTATCAGTTAATATGATTTTGGTTGCAAGTAACGAAATATCCAACTAGAAGAACAATAAACAATAAGGACATTTAAGATCTCACATTATGGGGCACCTGGGTAGCTCAGTCGTTAAGCATCTGCCTTCTGCTTGGGTCATGATCCCAGGGTCCTGGGACCGAGCCCCGCATCGGGCTCTCTGCTCCGCGGGAAGCCTGCTTCTCCCTCTGCCACTCCCCCCTGCTTGGGTTCCTGCTCCCGCTGTCTCTCTCTCTGTCAAATAAATAAATAAAATATTTAAAAAAAGAAAGATCTCACATTGTAAGAAGTCAAAACCTTCAGTGACAACTGGCTAATTCAGCAGCTCTTCTCATATTTCCATTCTATCCTCTCCAGCATGTTGAGTTTTATCCTCAGGCTTCTTCCCTCATGATCGCAGCATGGCTGCTGCAACCCCAGACATCATACCCCTCACAGCTGTGTCAGCATTAGTTTCCTATGTCTGCTGTAACAAATTATCACAACCTTGGTGGCTTGGGACAATAGAAATTTATTCTCACTGGTTGGAGACCAGAAGTCTGGACTCAGTATCACTAAGCTGAAATCAAGGTGTCAGCAGGGCCATACTCCTTCCAAAGGCTCTAGAAGAGAATCTGTTCCTTGCCTCTCCCAGGTTCTGGTTGTTGCCAATATTCCTTGGCTTATGGCTACATCACTCCAGTCTCTGCCTCTATCTTCACATTGCCTTCTTCTCTCTGTGTATCTTTCTTCTGTCTATATCAAACTTCCTTCTGCCTCTCTCTTGTGAGAGACATTTAGGATACTTGTCATTGCATTTGCAGCCCACCTGGATAATCTAGAATAATCTCCCTATCTCAGAACTGCAAAGATTCTTTTCCCATGCAAGGTAACATAAATTCTAGGGATAAGCAAACTAGATTTTTCTGAGGGCCATTATCCAACTTATGTCTATGTCCAAAGTAGAAAGAATAATTCTCATCTGTAATTTCTTAACAAGGAGAAAATCTTTCCCAGGAGCTACCTGTCTTAGTCTGTTTGGGCTATTATAACAGAATACCACATACTGGGTGGCTTAAACAACAAACATTTATTTTTCACAGTTCTGGATGCTGGAAAGTTCAAGATCAAGGCACTGGAGACCTGATGTCTGGTGAGAGCACTCTTCTTGGTTTTCAGACTGCTGAATCCAGTTGTATCCTCACATGGCCCAGAGAAAATTTCTCTCTCTTGAACTTCTTTTATAAGGGCACAAATCCCATTCATGAGGCTTCCACCTTCATGACGTTAACTACCTCCCAAAGCCTTTACTTCCTAATACCACCACGTTGTGGGGGGCAGGTAGGATTTCAACATATGAATTTCCAGGGGACATAAACATTCCATCCATGACACCCCCCCCACCCCAGCATATTGCCTCCTATTTCTACTGGTTGACCTTGGGTCACGAAATCATGTATGTGGCCTCTTTGGAGGAGGAAAACTCTTAGGAAAAAAGAAAAGATGAGAGACTGAGGGAAGATGGTTGATTAGAAACCATCAATATCTGTCTCAGGATTCTTGCTCCTTTGAGGCGCCTGTCATTAGAGCACTCTCTGCCCTTCTATGATGCTATTCTCTTTTGTTTTCTGCTCACTTCTGCTCAGATATTGAAGACTTCAGCATTTGTCTCAGAGTCTTTCTCTGTGGCCCATTTAACCACTGGACATTCAGTTCTTTGACCTCTTCATGTTCCAATGACCATCCCCATTTCATCCCTGCCTTCCATCCCCACAACTTCTCCCTGGACCTGGTTATCACCTGAAGCTGCTCCTTCTCTGAAATAACATCTACATAAAATTGTCCCTCTGACCACATCCTCCCATCCTTCCAGCTTACTCATTTCACTCCTCCTCTCTCCTTTCTACTTAGCCAAGAGCCATTCTTGTCTTGAGTTTCCTCCTATCCAGAATATATTGCCCATATTTCTAAGTTACTGTGACCTTTGGTTCTTCCATTGAAGTTATCTAGCAAAACCCAAATCCTGGATGAATCCTACTATCTGCTTGCTCAAATTTTTTTCATTGTCTTTAATTCCCACTCCTTCACTCTCAGCAGATAACTTTACTTCATACTTCACAATTAAAATAGAAGACACCTGCTAAAAAAAACTCCTCAACTTCCCACCACTACATTTACTTGTCTATGTCCTGAGATGCTTAATCTTCTGCCCCTGTTATAGTGGAATGAAACTCCTTCTATTAGAGGGCGATTCATCTGCTTGTTCACATGGAGATGTGACTAAGTTCTGGTCAATGAGATGTAAGTGGTATTGTAGTATAGAAGGATTTAGAAAGTGTCATTAAAAGATAATGGGCACATGGGATGCCTGGGTGGCTCAGTCGGTTAAGTGTCTGCCTTCAGCTCAGGTCATGATCCCAGGGTCCTGGAATTGAGTCCCACATCAGGCTCCTTCCTCAGCGGGGAGCCTGCTTCTCCCTCTTCCTCTGCTTGCTGCTCCCCCTGCTTGTGCTCTCTCTCTCTGACAAATAAATAAATAAAATCTTAAAAAAAAAAAAAAGATAATGGGCACATGTCCTTTCCCTATTCTAGTCCCTTCCTCCTTCCAGATACCTGGAATATGGATGTGATCACTGGAGTTCTTGCAGCTGAATTATAAGAATGATGTTCATGGAATTTCAGAGGAGTGAAATAGAACTATGTTTACCTTCTTTAAATCATTCCAGGGGTGCCTGGGTGGCTCATTCAGTTAAGCATCCAACTCTTGATTTTGGCTCAGGTCTTGATCTCAGGGTCATGAGATCAAGCTCTGCATTGGGCTCCTCACTCACTGGGGAGTCTGCTTGAGATTCTCTCTCTCCCTCTCCCTGTGCCCCTCCCTCTACTCACACACACACACACACACACACACACACAAACACTCTCTCTCTCTCAAATAAAGCTTTTTAAAAAATCATTCCAATTTCTAACTTAAACAGGAACAACTCTTTTATGTTTCTAAAACCCACACTTTTAGGATGTTCTTAAAATTTTGTTATACTAAAATTACTTCATTTTTATGTTAAAAGAACTTCTATCTCTTTCCCAGCCTTCATATATATTACAAAGTCTGCTTCCGTTGACTTAACTCTGGAAGATTCCATGTCCCATTGTCTTTTCCCAATGCTTGGCTTTCCTCTCCATGATAGAGGTGATAGGGGTTCTGGGGTAGGGTTGGGTATGGAAGAAGAAAAGGTAGCCCCATTATGCATATGTAATTCTAGTCAGTTTTTTGGTAATTTTTGTATCATCTTCTCTACCCTCTTGTTTGTCTTTTCTGCTTTTGTTTCCATGCTTCTTTTACCTTGTTTAGAAGTTGACCAAGAGCAGGAAAGATACTCAAACTATACATCCACATCATCAAGCTTTCATTCCTGTCTCCTGTATTTTCTTTCTGGTTTCTGATTTAGTGAAAATATTAAAAGTAAAAAGAGGACTTATTGTTTGATAGCCTCCCACATGGGCATAGAAAACATCGTCTTGTAGAAAAATACAATCTGATGATTTGTCTCAGAGTCTGAGCTGAGCGGAGAGAACGTTCTTGCCAAGGGTGGCCAACAAAGAAGTATGAGTAGGGAATTTACCTCCCCCAGCCCCGACATACATTTTTCACTTTGCTGCCCAAGTGGCAACTCTGAGAGGCAAGCATGATTTGTTTATTCCCCTGCTTTAAACCCCTCAGAGGCTCCTTTCCAACTTCACCTTTCACCTTTGGCCCTCCCCACACCCTATGACTCCAGTTACCCTGATTGCTTATAGTAGTCTGGGCTGTTTCACATCTCTGTGCTTTCTTTCTGTTGCTCTTCCCACCTCATCCTTCTAGCAAATACCTATTCACCTTCACAGCTCAACTCAAGAACCTCCTAGTCATTTGTGAAACTGCTTGTGCCCTTTCACTTCCATTCTCCCAACTGACCTTTTCCTTCATTTTGTCCCCCTCTAAAGAAGTATTTTAACATGTGTCACACTTTATTACAAAATTATTTGATATGTTTGTATCCTTCTGGGTTTTTAAAAAATATTTACTTATTTATTTATTTAAATTTGTCTTTTGTGGTCCTTTTTTAAAATTTAAATTCAATTATCATATAATATATTATTAATTTCAGAGGTAGGATTCAGTGATTCATCAGTCTTATATAACACCCAGGGCTCATTACATCACATGCACTCCTTAATGTCCATCACCCAGTTACCCCATCGCCCCACCTCCCTCCCCTCCAGCAACCCTCAGATTGTTTCCTATGATTAAGAGTCTCTTATGGGTTGTCTCCCTCTCTGATTTTGTCTTGTTAAATTTTTCCTCTCTTCCCCTATGATCCTGTTTTTTCCCTAAATTCCACATATCAGTGAGATCATATGATAATTATCTCTCTCTGATTGACTTGTTTCACTCAGCATAACACCCTCTGGTTCTATCCACGTCATTGCAAATGGCAGGATTTTTTTGATGGCTGCATAATATTCCATTGTGTGTGTGTGTGTGTGTGTGTGTGTGTGTGTGTATACACCACATCTTCTTTGTCCATTCATCTATCAATGGACATCTGGGCTCTTTCCATAGTTTGGCTATTGTGGACATTGCTGCTATAAACATTGGGGTGCACATACCCCTTCGGATCACTACATTTGTATCCTTGGGGTAAATACCCAGCAGTGCAATTGTTGGGTCATAGGGTAGTTCCATTTTCAACTTTTTGAGGAACCTCCATACTGTTTTCCAGAGTGGCTGCACCAGCTTGCATTCCCACCAAAAGTGTGGGAGGATTCCCCTTTCTCCACATCCCCGCCAACATCTGTCGTTTCCTGACTTGTTAATTGGTGCGAGGTGGTATCTCATTGTGGTTTTGATTTGTATTTCTCTGATGCTGAGTGACGTGTATCCTTCTGTTTGACCATAAGCTCACCAAAAGTAGGCATCGTTGCTTACTCATGCTTTCATTGCCCAAGTAATTCATGAACACTTTCATTTTGTAAAAGAATCAATTAACACAGAAATATAACATGAAAATCCCCCTTTACTTCTAACCCCTAAGTGACCCTCCCCTCTCATCTTACTCGTATTTGAGCCTTCCGTGCCTAGTTCAGCATCTGGCACACAGAAGCCCCCACAACTGTGTTTTGAATAATGAATGAATGAATGACTCTCCCTCCAAGGTTATTCTTCTCAACCAGTGACATTTCTGATCATAAATCTGAGTTTAAATAACCATTCACAGCATGCAGCTTCCTCACTCCAAGGTAACACTGTCTGTGCTCTCTTGTGGTTTATTTTTGCTAATTCACTGTCTGAGTCTTCAGTCTCCTCCAGGTCCTGTTTACTTTGACTATTCAAAGCTCTGCTCCTCTGCTGGAACCGTTTACATTGGGAGGAAGTTTTCTCCCTGCCTGTGCAGTGTAAATTGGTTTCTAAACAATCCAAACAGTCTCCATTAATATTGTACTGTAGAACAAGGCAGGATAAAATATTCAAAGTAGCGGAGTTACTTTTTAGGATGATTGAATATGATGAAGGAGCCAAGGACAAAGGGTAATTTATTCCAAAGGAAGTCAACACCTTTGCTTTGCACTAGCTCTTGCAGTTAAAAAATAGGGCTGGTAATTGGACTTGCTTTATGAAAATCTCATTAGCATTAGCATATAACTAAAATGCACAGCTCCATAGTTAATTGCAATCCTGTACTGCGGTTAACAACTACAGTGATGACATTTGCATACCGCACATAAAATTAAAAATGCATGTCAGATAGGTGCTCTTTCAGAAAAAAAATCCTTGAATAACATTGCATTCACTACAATAATCAGAAAGATTTTGAATTTGAATGGAAATTATATGTATAGTATGAGCTTTAGAAAGACAGAGGAGCCTGATCAAGGAGGAGGGGAATCTAAATCGGAAACATCACATAGGCAAAACTCCAGCAGCTGGAATCTTCTTCAAGGGCAGAGACCTGTAATACTGAACTGTGTGTGCTTTGTGGAAATGCAACCCTTTCATCTGAAAGTCTCATTTCCCCTCCCAGGCATCAGTCCTATCTTGGTGTTTTTCCTCCAGACGGTAAGCTTCTTGAGATCATGGGCTTGATCTTTTTAAATCTTTATATCCCACAATGCTTAGCATGTAGCAGGCACTCAGTTGTTCGAGGTGTGAACCAACTCAAGCCCTCTCTATTTGAATCCGGTAGACACAAGAGGCTGTAGTGAAGTGTCGTGAGGTGGATGTTCACTTTTATGTCCTGGAGTCAGTTACCTTGAGCCAGTTACTTCAACTTCCCTAAGCCTCAATTGCCTCCTCCATAGAATGTTTTCTGCCTTCAAGGTTTTTGAGAAGATTCAGAAAGAGAATACGTAGTCCTTAGCACAACACGGCGGCTGGCATAGAGCAAGTGCTATTATTGTTGTAACTGTTGTTTTGGGATTAAAGATCATGGGAAAATGAAGCTTTCAGGTTTCTGTTTCTGTTATTGCAGCTTTTCCCATGTTGAAGCTGAAGTACAAATCACTTTGTGTGTCAGTTCTAATGCCAGTCAACTACAAGATGGATCAATGTTACCATGAGTAACAACAGTACTTGCCACAAGGGCAAATGAGGCCCTGAAAAGAGAATGGAGGGGCCTAAGACAAAAATACCACTCTCTAGGTGGATGATACAAGAATCCATTATCAGGCTTTGTACATGAGACTCCTCTATTGACCCTAATGTGCCTGCTTTTTGGAAGACAACAAGGCACCAGGAACCAGAGTCAACATATGCAATGCACTGTGCTAGCAACTCAGAGACACAGATGACCTTGGACGTGGACTTGACTGATATACAACTGGAAATTTTGGACTAGAACTAAAGTGAAGGATCAGAACTAGAGTTAAAGATATGGGTGTCAGCAGCATGGAGAAGAGTTGGAACACTGGACATAAGTGAGCTCCCTGTGGCTATTCACTGGGGAACGCTCCCACTTAAGGGATGCAAAAGGGAACCCATTATCAGATTCATTATCAGGCTTTGTACATGAGACTCCTCAGGGACCCTAAATTGTCTGCTTCTTGGAAGACGATCGCAGTCCAGGAATGAAGTTGATGGTGTCAATGAAGCAAACAGAGAAGGAGAAATGTGGGAGAAAAAGGGCAGAGAGGCCTGAGAGGTTGAAGGAGGGAAGAATTTTAATAGGTAGGTGGTAGTTACCAGAGTTAGCTCTGTGTAAGATCAAAAAGGGCCATTGGATTTGGTAATAAGGATGTCACTGGTGATTCTTGTTTAAGAGGGAAGCTGCTATAGAATGGGGTGAGTGAGAACTTGACATCAAGGGTAGGTTAAGAATGAAAGGATGGGAAGGAAATGTAGGAAAATGTAGGCTATGCTTTGGCAGTAAAAGAAAAAGCTCAGCTAGCAGCTTGAGGGCATAGCAGAGTTGGAATAGAATGTGTATAGTACTGGAGAGACCTAAAGTAGGAACCAGTGAGAAAAGAGAAAGAGGAGATATGAGACAGCTGGAGGGGGCGATACCCTTGGAACCAGTCCAAGTCCCAAGCTGTACAGGATTCTTGTGAGCTATTTGTTCTGTTCTGTGAGGACTGAGGTCAGGACCTTCTCATTTGGGTGAGGTTCCCCTTTTCTTTGGCCCTGTGCCCCTGGTTCTCACCTATATCCCAATATGTATGGAATCATAATTTTCAGTTTTTTCATCTGTCTCCTCCTTTGAGGGTGAAATCCTCGGCTGCAGGAACCACGTCTTATTCATCTGAGCATCCCCAGTGCCTAGTTCAGGGCCTGGCACAGTCATAAGGATTATTGAACTCAACCTATATAGTCCCTCATGGCTAGTCTCTTCCATTAGCTGGAGTTCCCAGTAATTACACAGCCCCTTTATAAATCCTCCCACCGCTGCCCCCATCTCACATATATCCGATATTGAGGTGAGAAAAGACTAGATATAGTTCACTCCCTTCCCCATACTTGGGGAGCAGACCAGAAAACATGGGAGCCCTGTCTCACCTTGTACTAAATGAATTGTGTGAGACACTAGCTGAAAATGAAGCCAAAAAGCCATGATCCTATTCTCTCCTAGCTTTCTTTAGAGAGTTTCTCCCCCAAAGTCTACTTCTCTCTCTACTCTTTGTCTTCTGGCTAGTAGGTTTTGTTTTTTTTTTTTTTTTCCCAACTATCTAGTACCTGTTTCTATTTCTACTTTTAAAAGCCTGTTTTTAGACCCAAGCCTTTCATTTGCCTTTACTCAAAGGCTTTCTGCAGACTGACTATCTCTAAGAAAATGATCTTGAACCATAATCTGACAATTGAAGCTGAGCCAACCTTTTTCACCCCTTTCAATGTTTTTCACCATTTTCATCCTGTGTGGGTCCAGCTCAGACAAGACCCCAAAACACAAAAGCTTCTGTTAAAGAACAGACCCTGGGGCCTCCAATTTAGAGCAATAGGCCTTCCTGGAAAGGGAGACAGATAAATCCATGAACTCAAAGCTGTGTGCCAGACTGTCCTGATTTTCCTTAATAAATCAATAGTTGCAAAGCTTTCCAACTAGCAACAAAGAAACTTCCTTTCTCACTCATGCTTAAAAAATAATTTTTCTTCTTCCAGAAAATTTTTTACTAGTAATCTCTTTAGGTCTAATGCCCTACCATTCAATCTGAACACATTGACTTCCCACATGTTGTGGGATTAGGATTGGCCTGGCAGTGACCCAGGGGCACCAAGGGGCAGGCAAAGTGGGGTGTAATTCTACTCCTCTCACTGACTGCCTTCTCTGGGGGGCCACTGCACCCCCACCGTCCTGTGAGTCAGTTTGCAGATCCTGGGGTCCAAGAAAAGGAAGCATTGTCTCACAGCTATAAATCAAGAACTGTGTTTGTGGATTTCATTTTCCTGCTTCTCACTCATGCTCGTTCTTGTTTTCCTGGCACAAGGGCATTTGCACCTAGAATGGCTGCTTACCTCAGCTGACTGCTATTTGCCGGTATCCAGCTCATTTTGTTGTTCTGAAAAGCCACATAAAGGAAAGAGTTGGTAATTCTTCCTGATGCTACATTAAACTTATCTGTGCTAAATATGTCTCAAACACCCAAACTGCCTTAAAACCTCAACGAAGCTGAACAAATGACTCACTTTTAGGCATGCAGGGGCGGGAGACACGCACACACACACACACACACACACACACCCTGATCACCTAACACACACACACACACACACACACACACACACACACACCCTGATCACCTAACTACACAGTTTTTGTCAATGGTGCTCTACCAGTGACTTCCACTTTCAGCCTCTACTTGAGTCTTTTGGTTCCTGCCCAACACAAGGCTCTGCTTGTTCAGTGGGGTTCAAAATTCAGTGTGGAGTGGTTTGGGTGATGGATGTAAGACACACCGCTCCTACCATCTTTGAGTGGAACTGCAGGGAACCGAAGGCACCTGGCCAGCTGCCTCTTGCACCTGATGTGTCCACGTAGAGCCTTTCCTCCGGCTTGCTCTGTGGGCCTACACAGTTTGCCACTCTACCTCTTTCCCTCTGCTGGTGCCTTTGCTGAAGGAGAGCCACCCCATTTCCAAAGATGTCATGCTGGTGTCTCTGTCTAATGCTGTTTTCTAGCAGCTCACGGCAACACAGAGTCATCTGAAGCATACACCTAAAGACTATCTTCTGTCCACCCAGCTTCCTCTGCAGCTTACCAAAAGGAGCTGCTTGTTTATCCAGCTGTCAGCCATTTCCCATAAATGTCTGGCCCAGTAAGCTGTGTTGTGTCAGGCATGCTTTAGTACCAATGGGCTGGCCCTCTGCCAGGACCTCATTGTTGGCGACTCCATCTTGCTATTGAATGCTAAGTATGAGTCAGAGGTGGTTCTGGTGAAACCTCAGGCAGGTCCTGACAACAAGGGCAGACCAAGCCACACAGGGAGAATGTTACCTGACCTCCACTCTGCAGACCTGTGGATAGTTCTGAAGCTTGATGCCATGTTCGTACAAACAGTATGAAATACAATTCAGCTACTCCTGTGCACTCATCACTGGGCTAGGCTGTCCAAGGCCAGGAAGAAGTGTATGTTGGTTTCTGTAGGAGCTATGGCCAGCAGCCCAGCTTCTTAATTGGGTTTTGTTTGAAAATAAATACCTCACTGGACAGTAACACTTATCAACTCTTTTTGGAAGAAAATTGTTGCTGTGTGTAGGCTGTTGTGTAACTTTAATAGTCTTATCGTTAGTCCTGAGTACTGTGCTAATTATTCAAAGTTGTCCTTCATCTTTTGTATGTATTATCGTATTTATTCAGCAGCAGCTGGTGAATGACTGTATCATTAGATAATGCCCACATTTTGAGAGGTTAAATTTCCTAGAAACCAGTTCCTAAGTTTCATGTATCCTTGCTTATGCTTTTTAAAGATACTGAAGAAGAATATTCTACAAAACCCTTTCTTGCTCTATGGTGATGAGGTCAGACAGACCTCCCCTTGAGGTTGACTAAAGCTGTCATACAACTTTGGGGTGGCCTTGGAAACTTGGAGACATTTGGGGCATGCTTAGTCACCACCACAGCTCAATCCCATGGCTCCTGTCACCACTTTAGTGAGTTGGTATTACAATAGAGATGTCACCGTGGTAAGGCCTGGAATGAGGGCCAGTCACAGGGCTGTTTCCTTGGTAAAAAGAACAATAAATTGTTTCTAGTTATTTTTTATTAGAAGGAATTTCCTAATGGAAAATGCTTCTCCACTAAATAGGATTTTATCTGTACAAAACTATAATGCTTATGACTGTCAGGGTCAATTCCCAATTCTCCAATTCTGAGAGCTGAAAAATGACATCTGTCATCACAAGAGAAAGAAGTATTTTTTCTTATGTTGGTCAAAAGCCAAGTCATTAATTGCCAACCAATAAAGATACAGCCAAGGGGAAAAGAATTATTCAGAGTTTTAATTGCCCCTGAAATTCCAGAAAGAAAATTTTACATTCATTTACACCTTAGGTAGCAAAAAAAACTCCAAGGGACTAAGTTCTTTGGCCAACCCAGAATTTGGTTTGTCCAACATTCCCTAGAAATGGATCATTGGCTGGGATTTGTACATATGTTTGTTATAACCTCATATGGATTATAATAAGATGAATACATACACACACACACATACACACACACATATCAGTCTGATATATTAATCATAAGTTACCAAGTTATTCAAATTATTTTCAAAGATGCAAACTTTATGTGAGGGTAAAGATATTAACATGTAAAATGCAAAAATATTTCCTAGCTATGCTGCCATTTTATGTCAACTGAATACAGAATGTAGCTTAAGAAAATCCTAATTTATAAATTAAAATGAAATGAATGAGATGAATGGGGAGCCTGGGTGACTCAGTCAGTTAAGTGTCTGCCTTTGGCTCAGGTCATGATCCCAGGGTCCTGCTCAGATGGGAGCCTGCTTCTCCCTCTCCTTCTGCTCCTCCCCCTTGCTCACATGCTCACTCTCTCTCTCATAAATAAATAAATAAATAAATAAATAAATAAATAAATAAATATAAAATGAGATTAAAAAATGTTGACCAGCTATATAGAAAATGTCAGCAATCATAGAAATATAGAAAATGTTGTGCAATCTGGGTTATTTTTTCTTTCCCCTGCCCAAGGTTTTGTTTATAGTTTTATTGTTATATACTCCGGGTTTTCCCCACACTATAAAGCATTGATAATGTTGTCAATCCATTACTACCTTCTGGAGTATAATGTAAATTCTTATGTGTGCTTCAATATTTTTTTAGAAACCATTCTTTGGGTTGCTTAGATTGCTATTCAGAGAGTGAGAAGGAATTACTTGGTATATTCCTTGTGTTTTTATTAAAGCTGCCTGAGGACCGGGGGTGGGGGGGGGGTGCGCGGCTCGATCCCAGGACCTTGGGATCATGACCTGAGCTGAAGGCAGACGCTTAACCGACTGAGCCCCCCAGGCACCCCAAAGTTTTTTTTAAATATGAAAGACTAGAAAATTCCTGAGTTACCTCAGATTTTGATCAGAGGAGGCAGAAGAAGAGCGGAAAAGTATGGGATGACGAAATGGTTGTGGTAGTAGAACCACTTGTAGGAGGACACTCAGAGGTTGTCTTTGATTTTAGTTTATATCTTAAAGAACATTTTACTTTCAGAGAAATAGATTGACAACTTACATTTCACAACATAGCGTGTGCAAAGCCCTTAACACTTTTCCTGGGACACGTTGTCTTCACACTGGGATGCTGGGAGAGAGGAGTACCACAGTTACATGGAAGGCAGGATTCCCCACACCTTTTTATGTTGTGGTTTCAGAAAAGAGATCTGATTCTTTGTTTTTCCCATCCAACACTATGAATTGATTTACTCATTGATTCAGCAAGTATTTATTGAGAACCATTATGCTAAAATAGTCTGGGAAATAGGCTTTTATGAATTGTGATATGTGACAAATTAGTATTAATTGTTGAATTAACAGAGGATTCTGAATTACCAATCAATTTAAGTAAGTCAGGAATAGCTTAGAACTCTCCCTGAGGCATGCCATATAACCTAGTTGTATAGAAATTAAAGTAAATATGCATTTTGCTATCTGGGCAGATTGCTAGTAGTCACATTGCTACCATGCATCTTGGAGGATGAATAGGCAAAGAAGTCCATCAACAAAGTATGAATCTTCAAAATTAGGGTGCATTCTTTTTGTGATATAGGCAAAAGCAGATGTGTTTGTAGAGGGCTTATATCAGGAAGGACTGGAAGGTAGGGACCAGAGTGTCATGAGTTTACATGATCAAGAAGGAGGTGAGCTTATTATTCAGAAATTCAGAGTCAGCACAACCTAAATAAATCTGGTCTTAAAGGAGCAGCTGTTTCACGATGACTCATTTAAGATGCCTTGCAAAACCAGAAGCTCTAGAACTAGAGCTTGAAGACAGGAAAAGTAACTACAAATGGAGTAACATTTAATAGCTGGCTCCTAGTAAGTATTGTCCAAAGGAAGCTTGCTTTTTGGTTGTCATCTAGGTATGTTTCTATTGGGATGTGAATGCAGTTTTCCACATTTCACAAAACCAAAAAAGCTCCTGAAATGGGCAAGTTTTCAGGATGATGTTCTTTTGAATCACTAATATTATGCTTATCATGACTAGTAGAGTAGGGATGAAGTTCTTCTAAGAATGAGGAAAGTTACATGCAAAAATCAAATTGATATAAAGTATTATCATAAAATGAGTGGAAGAAATGTCGTGAGTCAATACCTAGTGGCTAAAGTATGATTTTAATCAGTAAAAGGCAGGTGCTACTGTCTAGGAAATGATCTGATAGCTGATCTCTTGTGCAATAGACACTGATTTTTATACTCCTCAACTCACATATATAAATAGTGGAGCTAAAACCAAAGGAGCTTAGAAGTTGAGAATTTTTAATGGCAATAGTCATAACTGGAGAAAGAACACTTTTTTTTTTTCTGAATATGCTAAGAGCCAGTGTAAAATAGTAGCATTGTTTCATTGCCGAATGCACCTACATCATCCAGTGATTTCTGTTACGAATGATTTAGATATAATTCTATTGCATTGTAAGAAACAGTTCAGATAAACTCTTGGAATATCTCCAATTTCTATAATTCCCTTGTCAAAAGTACATATAATAAGCAAAAAAAAATTTTTTTGTATTTTGCCTAAGACTGTCTCTGTTCAGTGATTCCATTTTCTGCTTTAACTATTGGATCAGTTCCTGAGATATTGAATGGCCAAATATATAACAAAAACAAAATATGGTTAAAACTCTAATGGTTCCCCACCTAAGGGCTATGGACTATGGTAGTGATATGGGAATAGGAGAGCAAGTGTGTGTTTCCACCATACACATTGTTTACATTGTAAGTAAATAATATGCATATGTTTATACTCTTATTTTTTAATAAGAAGTACTGTGGCAGTTATTAACTTCAGAATATTACTGGGTTTATGGAAGCTTTTATCATTATATGTTTTCTCACTCAATTGAACACTAAAAATGCAATTACAATAAAATGGAGAGTCCTCAAAAATTTTTGACTTGGAAAGGAGTTCTCAAACTTGTTACTGGAACAATTCTGGTGTTAGATATGGAAGGACCTCCTTGAGGTTAATTTTTTTTTTCTACTTTTTCCTGAGGGGAATATCAGTAGGAGATGCAGCTGGAATATTTTAGGATGTTCTAGATGATATATCTCTTTCCACAAAAATTACATGCCTACATTTAATTATGCAATTCCTTAAATAGGGGAAATTACAATTCTATCCATTTGAAAGTGTATAATCTTTTAAAAACACATTTAGATATAAGTCATATGTTAAACTGAGTAAATCAGGTGTTAAAATAATGTGCTTTACTTTCAAATTAATTACACCAGGATTTTTAAAATTACAACAAATCAGTAGCAGCCAATGTACACCAGAATACATTATCAGGTCCATAGCTCTGTTAGAGGAAGATATTGTTTTGGCACTTGGTAACGTGATAGGATGTTGATAATGAGATGATACTTATAGTTTGAGGGCCAGGAGCTTGCCTTTAACCTGTGAGTCAGTATTATCTGTCCATTCATCCACTGGGACCAGTGTTGGCCAGTTGACCCAGAGGATGGGTTGTCCTGTTGACTCTTTAGTGGCACCTCAACTCCAGGAGTTTAGTCATCTTTCTTTGGACAATATGCACTAAAGATGATTGGCAGCAATTTTAATCTGCACCCACTCTTCTTCCCCTAGCAATGTTCATTCATTCATTCTTACATTGAAAAGTATTTGTGATGTGCCAGGAGCTATGCAAGATGCTGGGGATATAATGGTGAGCAAACACAGACACAATCAAATAATCACACAACTAATAATGTAATTACAAACTAAGATAGGTACTATAGGAAAGGATAAGGGCCATGACGGAGAAGACTCTGATGGGGACTTAGAAAAGGCTGCCCTAAGGAAGCTTGGCTTAAGTAAGATCTAAAGCTATACCAACAGAACTGGTAATTGATAACTGTGTATGATTTAATTTTAAATGAATTAAAATTAAATGAAATATAAAATTCAGTTTTTTAGTCACACTAGCCACATTCAAATGCTAAATATCCACAACAGGACAAGTGCCTACTATATTGGACAGTGCAAGTATAGAATATTTGCCTCACTGAACAAAGTTATATAGGACAGCACTGATCTAAATGATGAATAGGGATCAACCAGCAAAGTGGTAAACAAAACCATTACAGGATGAGAAAAGGCCATGTGCAAAGGATGTATTAGTGAAAGAGACAGTTTACAAACTAAAAGAAGGCCATTGTGGCTGGAAAGAAAATGTGAAAACAGTATAAAATGAAGCTGGAAAGGTAAGTAAGATCAAAAGCTTGTAAGGACTTTGGAATCTTCCCTGAGAATAAAGAGATTTGGGTGGGAGGTGGGAAATGAGTATTACAGGTTGAAAAGAGTTTCAGATGGTTGTAGAGAGTGAGTCCAGGAAACTATAGGAAGCTTGCTAGGTAGGCAATGTTGAGGAACTCTCTCAGTTTGGGGATTATGAATTCATAATAACACCAATCCTTTCTACAAAAAGGCAGCTCTGGTGTAGAAATAGAGAAAAAAGGAGGGTAAATGCAGAGCTTAGATTCTGCCAGAAGAGTGTGGGCTAGGGAATTCAGGGTACTGGCAAGGGTGTTACTGAAATAGGCCATGAGATTTTAGCTGGATAAGGAAACAGGGCATGAAAAAGAGGGCTGATGAATTGGTAGAAAGTGAAGGAGGTCAATGGACTAAAAATCCAAAGTCAGATACAGAATAATCATAGCGGGAGGGACAAGCTGAAGGAGAGGCAGGTGTGGTCAGTGAGCAGGATGTAACTTTGACAGTGGAAAAATTGCAGAGGATGACAAGATCCAGGTGTGACCCCAAGAGTGGGCAGCTGAGATGGAAAGAAGTTAAGGCCATTAGAGAGGCGGAGAGTGAGACGTGGAGGCCAGACTGTCATATGGGTCAACTCTGAATTCCGAAATCGCTGGGGTTGAGAGGAGTATTGCTAGGAGACTAAAGATGGCAGGCCAAAAGATGAAAGCTACTAAAAGGTGGAAAGGAGGTACTATTAGGGAGTGTGACACTGACTCAGAGGAGAGGGTTATAAGAGTGTAATGGAGTAAGGGTCTAGAAATGGCAATGGGGGCAATGAAACACCAACTCCCCCTCTGCCTGGTGTGTGAAAATAAACAACCACTATTTGAGAGGTCCACAGGAGAAGTGGTGTCTTCAGGTTTAGTTGGAGCAAGAAGGTGAAAAGACTCTTTAGAGAAGTGGACGATATAGGAAGGTTTGCTGAGTATGGATCATATGGAGGGCATAGTGGCAGGTTTTAGCAAGTGAGGAGGAATGGAGGACGCATCCAAAGAACAGTAGGAGAATAATCATGCTAAAGGATTAATGACTAAGATGGATTATATTTTGGCATTGATTGGTAAAAAATAAGTTGACAAGCATAGGAGTGGTCACTGGCCCTAATGGTCCAAGGATTTGGCTCACTTGGCCTGAGGTTGGGGTGTTTCTGCAAAGATTTCTGCACATGCCACTGTTCTGGATGTTTTTGAGTCAGAAGTCGCATTTCAGCCCCTTTACAGCTTAGTGTAGCTTTGGTCCCAGAGCCTTTAATTTCAACACCTGCTAGGTATTGGCAATTTCACAGGTGAGGTATTAAGAATCCCACAGATAGGGAATGAAGGATCCTATGTGAGGTGTTAGAGACCTCAGAGGTTGGGTGTTATCCAATCCCAGAGAATGGGGTATGGGCAATCCTAGAAGATGCGTCTCTATACTCAGACAGCCTGGGGTATCCTGGTCCCAGGAATCTGCAAGTGATATATGCCATATATACATTTTATATATATAGTGCTGTGGCTTATTATTAGGACTCAAGGATTTAGGATTTATTCTGGGTCATCATATATAAGCTTCTCAACCTTTTTGAGTCAACAACATGTCCTCATTCTAGTTAGTCCCTAATTATAGATCAGAGGATCTTATATCAAATATAATCATTGAGCTTTGTAATTTAAGAACTCTGGTTGCAGCATTATTTTCACTTTTTAAATTGTGAAAACTTGCATGACCTGCAAGTTATGTGCTATTTTTAGTTAGTTCTAGCAAAATATAGCTGGAGATCTTGTCACAAGATTAACAAACATAAATTATTGGGGAGGTTATTTATTATTTTAATTATGTGACATTATCTTTCCCTACTGACAAAAGCAATCAAGATGACTAAAATTGAATCAGTGAAAATGAACAGATTCCCAAAGGTTATAAGTGTTGTTTTAAAAATGTCATGCATTTATTAAATTTCTTAGACGTTAACCAAGTGAAGTAAAAACCCAGTGGCCCCCTCCTTATGGGTTCAGAATCTGGCTAGTAGTAGACAGAATTCTAGAAATCATCTCATCAATCCTCTCACTTTCTAGATCAGGAAACTGATACTTAGGTCTGTTGCAGTGAATATTTCCAATGACTTTAACCTCTACTGACAAAATGTCAGGCAAGACTTTGATAGTAACAGGCAATGGATGGAATGACAATAATATCGTAAGCATTAAGTCTCCAATATTGTAGGATTTTGGATTACTGTTTTAGCAGTGTCTAGTCCAGTGTTGGAATCCCCTTGAGAGTAGATTTGCGGATGGTCACCTGCTGCTCCTTGAACACTTCCTTGATGGGAAGTGGATTCTCCCAGAGCTGCCCATTCTGTTATGAGGTAGCTATTAATGTTGGAAAGTCTTTACATTGAGTTGGTGTTGTTATGCCTTTGACCCATGGGTTCTACTCTCTGGAGCCAAGATCTCCAAGTGTTTGCAGTAGCAGTTATGTCTGATCTCATTCTCTTCTTTTCCAGGGAGGACATCTGAGTTACGTGTCATATGTGGGGCAAAGGTGAAGTGAAGAAAGAGAGAGAAAATAATGTGCTGTAGCTTATTATTAGAACTCAAGGAGTTAGGATTTATTCTGGGTCATCACATAGAAGCCTCTCAACCTTTCTGAGTCAACAGTGTGTTCTTGTTAGTCCCTAATTGTAGATCAGAGACTCTTATATCAATTATAATCACTGAGCTTTGTAATTCAAGAACTCTGGTTGCAGCACATTTTCAATTTTTAACTTATGAAAGGAGTAGTTATACTGAAAAGAAATCAAATGCTACAAATTGTAATATGAAGGGGAGATTCAATGAAATACTTTTGTAATAATAAGACTTTTTATTTGTAAAGACTGTGGTCTGAGACACTTAATATCAGAATCTATAGACTTCATGTTGCACTAAAACACAATAATACTCAAGGTATTACAGCTTTGTAATAAAAAAATAAAATTCTTAACAATTATTTAACTGTTTCTTTAGAAAAAGAAAGAAAATATCCCTTCCCACCTCCTCAAATATTAGTTTTAAATTCCAGGAAACAGGGGTGCCTGGGTAACTCAGTTGGTTGAGCATCTGCCTTCAGCTCAGGTCATGATCTCAGGGTCCTGGGATCGAGCCCCAGGTTGGGCTCCCCACTCTTCCTTGGCCCCTCCCCTTCTCTACTCCTCCCCCTCTCCCTGCACTTCCCCCTGCTCTCTCTCTCATATAAATAAATAAATAATGTTTTAAAAAATTCCAGGCAACAACTGATATGCTAGGATCTTAGCTAAGATTTAAATTAGATTTGGGGGAAGTTGTGCATATGTCATTTTCAGTAGGTTGCAGACTGTAAAAATATAAATTTACTTTGATTTTTTTACTTTAATTTAAATCCTAGAAGGCACTGTTTTTCTTTATTCTCTAGAATATATAGCACATGGGTGGTGCTGAAGGGGAGCAGAATTTGTCACCCCAAAATACGCCACTTTGGCCTTGACGATTATTCTGATCTGAAAGCAATCAAAACCCAGCAGATTTAGCAAAATCTCTTTACCTCCATCTTAATAGCCTAAATTTACATTGGAAAGGGGGCCATGTCGGGAAAAGAGCTATTACCATAGATGGACCTTTTTACCTAAGAAACTTATCTGCATAACAGGGCAATCTTTGTTTTCTAAACATCTCTTCAGTCTTTCTCTGAATGGCCCTCCTTCCCTTGGTAACGCCAGACTCCTACCCCTTTCTTTAGCTCTGGTTGTTCTATACCCTGCTTTTTGAATTACTTGGCTGCCTTTTGAATCTTCATACATTTATGGAGCTCCTGTATGTAAATAATTTTGTTTTTCTTCCATTAATCTGTCCAGGATCAATTTAATTATTAGATCAGCCAACCTATAAGGGAAGAAGGGAAAATTTTTAGAACTTCACAATGCTTATTTAAATATCCACTGATACAATTGTCCTGATAAATTTAAAATATAAAATTACTTATTTTATAAACACAGAGACAGATGAATACACACATTCATCTGACAAATCTAGCCACGCAGATGTTGATGTTTGTTCAAAGACTGATTTACCTACAGACAAAAAGTATTTTTAAAACACAGTCTAAGAAACCAGAGACAAATCGCTTGAAATGGAATTTTATTACAAATTGTTTTGAGTCTGGTGGGATTTTCAAATTCTGACCATAACTAGATTTGGTTCTATGTAAATTTGCTGTTAAAAGGCTTCACTATGTGTAGACCAATAGCCCTTATTCACCCACCCTTTACATGTCATTTTGCATGATGAGAACAGGAGAAATGTGAATTCTATTTATTAGACTGCCCATGGGAAGGAGGTTCAGTGAAAAACATTTTTGCTAAGTGTTTGCTATTTATTTGCTAGGATGATAGTGATGTTAAACTTGGGAGATGAGTGTAGGTGCATGTTAAAATTATATTTGGTAATTAGGTTATTTTACACAATAACAATTGATTTTATTTAGACTCCACTACATCCTAGGCATCTTGCCAAATGTTAGAAAGAGTATGAAGATAAGATAGTTCCCATCCCACACTGTGATTGGTGAAACCAATGCTGAGAAATAATTATGATACAGCATGCTATCTTATAGGATGTACAAAAGGTTATAATACAGCATAACATATTGTAACATAGTAGAAACATAGTAGAAAGTTTCAAATACAAGTTTCCTGCTGAGTGAAGACGTTGAAACAATATACACTAAATCATGAAGAAAATTTTAAAGTCAGGGATGCCTGGGCGTCTGCCTTCCTCCCAGGTCATGATCCTGGTGTCCTGGGATCCAGCCCCGCATCGGGTTCCCTCTGCCTGCCGTTCCCCTTGCTTGTGCTTGCTCTCTGACAAATAAATAAAATCTTTTATTTTTTATTTTATTTTATTTTTTTAAGATTTTATTTATTTATTTACAGAGAAAGAGACAGAGAGAGAGGGAACCCAAGCAGGGGGGAGGGGGAGAGGGAGAAGCAGGCTTCCCGCGGAGGAGGGAGCCCGATGCGGGGCTCCATCCCAGGACCCTGGGATCATGACCTGAGCCGAAGGCAGACGAAGGCAGACGCTTAACCACTGAGCCACCCAGGCGCCCCAATTAAAATCTTTTAAAAATAAATTAATTAATAAAGTTTAAAATATTTGTGGGGCACGTGGCTGGCTCAGGGGGAAGACCACACGACTCTTGATCTCTGGGTAATGAGTTCGAGCCCCACGTTGGGTGCAGAGATTACTTAAATAAATAAATAAAGTTTAAAAAAAAAGTTGTAAAATGAAATGAGCCACCTCTTTCAAAATCTTTAATTTTACATGTTTCTTATTTTAAACAAAGTATATTGTTTCATTCTAGCTTTCTGTAAGAGTTTTCAGAGAACTTTATGGAAGAGATACTTTTGAGCTAGACCTTGAGGAAATGAAGGTTTTCTGAGCAGGAAAGGAGCAGAATAAGCTTCAGGCATAGGGGCCCGCGTAAGCAAAGGCAGGAAGCTGTGCTGTGTTTGGGGAATGGGAAGCTGATTGGGGCATGAGGTGGGAAATGGTAGCAGTTGTAGTTAGAAAGTTCTGAGTCAGAGCCAGTTTGCTAAGTGTCTGATTACATCCTCAGGCAGTGGAGAAACAGTGGACGGTTTTTCGTTTTGTTTTATTTTAAAAATTTTATTTGTAAATAGTATCAAATTAACAGAAAAGTTGCAAGTATAAATAGCACAAGAAACGCCAATATATATATCCTTTACCCAGATTCCCTTACTGTAAATATTTTGTCCCATTTGTTTTTCATTTGATTTCTCACTCTCCTTTTTATTATGCACATTTTTTTTCTGTACCATTTAAGAGTAATCATGGCCTTCTTCTCCAGAATACTTCCGTGTGGTTTTCCTAACAATAGGGATACTCTCATCATAATCATAGAATGAGGGGCACCTGGGTGGCTCAGTTGTTAAGCATCTGCCTTCAGCTCAGGTCATGATCCCAGGGTCCTGGGATGGAGCCCTGCATCTGGCTCCCTGCTCCGCGGGAAGCCTGCTTCTCAATCTCTCTCTCTCTCTCACTGTCTCTCTCTCTCTGTCAAAATAAATAAATAAAAAATCTAAAAAATAAAAATAATAAAAATAATAATCATAGAATGTTTATCAATTTTAAATGTAATCCTGACATAATACTTTTTATCTAATCTGGAATTCACACGCCAATTTGTCGACTGAAATAGTGACATCTTTTATAACATTTTCTCCCTTCCAGTGAAAGATCCATTCTAAGATAAAGTATTGTATTTAGTTGTTGTGTCCTTTTACTCTTTTAATCTAGAACATTTCTATAGCCTTTCTTTGACTTTTATGACATTGACATTTTTGAATAATATAGCCCCCCTTCTTTTTTTAATAGAGGAGGCTTCATTTTGATGCGGAGGATTTTATATAGGGGGTTGCATAATCAGACCTGGGTTTTAGAAAAAGTCATTCTAGAAGCAATGTTAAGGATGGATCTGAAGTTAAGAGAGTATTGTTTTGGTAATGAGATAGGAAGCTATTGTTGGCCAATATTACCTTCTAGGCTGGCAGGAGTAGATTCTGGCTCTGGCCAGGATCCCTGGAAGTTGGGGCAGGTGTAGGAACCAAGGCAAAGGGATTCAAAGTCTGAGTCCTGGGTAAGGTTGCTTCTAGAATAGTGTAAAATGTCAAGTCCACAAAGGCTGATGGAGAAGCAAGACCCAGACCTAAAACAATGGGCTTGAATTTCAGATTATAGCATAAATCAGATTAGATAGTGGCGTTCCTTCTGAAGAATAGTTTTAAATGCATAGCTGAGCTTACAATTAAGGAAAGTAAATCCCTGAGTACTAAAAATTAAAAGGGAAGAAAAATACCAAAAACTAGGCATGAACTGATATTCTAGCAAACTTGAGGGGAGGTTTCTGGTCTTGGATATGACCTATGAAAACCTACAAAAATGCAGGAAATTAGGCCTTGATTGCCAGTGAAGTAGTTAGAACTGAGATCCTTGCATAAAGCCAGGATCAATAAGGGGTATACCCTCCATAAAAGAAAAAAAAAATCAACTATGGGCACTAGGAGGTGATAAGAATGTTTGCCTGTCTTGGCCTGGGCTTTGGGTGGAGGAAAAAAAAGAAAGCTTCATGTAGGTTTGGGTTTGAATTTACACTGGATGGTCTAGGAATATTTCAGCCTAGAAATCCACGTAAAAAGACCCAGTGAGTGATAACACAGATTTGGCTGATAGAGGCAGATGGAAAACTGCTTGGGAGGGACAAATAATCCATGCAGGATTCCTACAGATAAAGTCTTGCTGAAGATGAGCTCAATCAAAAACTATAAGGTACACGTAGAGGAAGAGAAACTCCACCATAAATAAGAAGCCACAGAGACAACAAACAGCAGAGTTAAATTCCCAGTAACTTCAAATAATAGAACTACTGGCTTAAGACTAGAAGATGAGCATGAAAAATAGTTAAAGACCTAAAAGAATTAATTTAAACCGTAAGAAAAGTATAAGATACTTGAAGATTAAAAGACAGGAAAATTTGAAAAATGAACAAGATTAGAACTTTTTTTTCTTATTTGTGAGAGAGAGAGAGAGAGCACAAGCAGGGGGATCGGCAGGCAGAGGGAGAAGCAAGCTCCCTGCCGAGCAAGGAGCCCGATGCGGGGCTCCATCCCAGGACCCCAGGATCATGACCTGAGCCCAAGGCAGACGCTTAACCAACAAAGCCACCCAGGTGTCCAAAGATAGAACTTCTAAAAATATAAAATATAGTTGTTTAATTTTAAAACTCAGCTAAATAGAAATTTTTTTACAAAAAAAGGAAAATTAGTAAATTGGAAGATAAAGATATTTAAAAGAGTAAAAGATATGAGGAATGAGAATTACTTGGATTACTGGAAAAAGAGAATACAGATAATCAGGGAGACATAATATTCAAAGAAATAATAGCTGAGAATTTTCCAGAATAGATTAAAGACATGAGTCCTCAGATTCTGAAAGCACAATGAGACCCAAATGAAAATATATACTTAGACACATTGTGGGGATATTGTAAGAAAAAAAAAATTAAAGGAAAGAAAATATATTAAAAGTAAGCAGAGAAAAAAGACATTTATCTTTAAATGTTAATTACCCTGATAGCAACAGTAGAAGCCAAAAGAATAAAGTAATAAAGTATTATCTTGAAAACGCTGAGAAAAAAATAACTGTTAACCTATAAATCCAACTCTGATAATCATTCAAGAACATGAGAAAAAAAGAACATCTCTGGACATACGAACACGCAACATCAGCATACATTTATATATATATATATACGTATACATATATACAATCAACTCAATAACAATTTCTGAAGGATGTACTTCAGGAAGAGAAATTTTGCCCAATTTAAGTGCAATAAAGAATGATGAGCAAAGTAATTGTTAAATATGTAACTGAATAAACATGTAATTAAATAACAATATCTGGGTCACCAGGGTGGCTCAGTCGTTAACCATCTGCCTTAGGCTCAGGTCATGATCCCAGAGCCTGGAATCAAGCCCCACGTCAGGATCCCTGTTCAGCGAAGAGCCTGCTTCTCCCTCTGTTACTTTTCTCACTGTCTCTCTTTCTCTGTCAAATAAATAAATAAAATCTTAAAATGAATAAATAGATAACTATATAATTTTGGGTTAATACAGAGAAAGAACTAAAATTCAGACAACAATTACATGTAACAAAGAAGGGATGATCAAAGTTAAAAGGGTGTAAGTTTCTTGCATTGTTTAAAAAATTGGTAGAGCAATTGACTTTAAGTATATGACTTTGTTTTTTAAATTTAAGGATAAACACTAAGAGAATAGTTACCGAACAAAGCATTAGTGTGTGTGTGGGGGGGCGGAATAGGGAAAAACTGTAATTGATCCAAAAGAGGGTTGGAAAGAATTTTTATTTTTAAGATTTTACTTATTTATTTGAGAGAGACACACACACACACACAGAGCATGAGCATGAGCAAGGGGAAGAGCAGGGGGAGGGGAACAGAGGG
The DNA here is from genome assembly GCF_964656455.1 of Halichoerus grypus. Taxonomy (NCBI): domain Eukaryota; kingdom Metazoa; phylum Chordata; class Mammalia; order Carnivora; family Phocidae; genus Halichoerus; species Halichoerus grypus. The sequence goes on from NC_135714.1 coordinate 109,725,097, forward strand.
AGAGGGAGAAGCAGACTGCCCACTGAGCGGGGAGCCCAACATCAGGCTCCACCCTGGAACTCCAGGATCATGACCTGAGCTGAAGGCAGCCGCTTAACTGACTGAGACACCCAGGCGCCCCAGAAAGAATTTTTTAAAAGAAAAAAAACCCAGGCATATAAATGGACTAAATGCTCCAGTTAAAGGCAGTGGGACTGAGGAAAAAAGAAATCATCTTTACACTCTTTATAATAGGAATACCTAAAATTTAAAAGCATAATTTGAAGTAAAAGAATTGAAAATAAAATAGGCAAATTCTAAACAAAAGAAATCTGTTCTATATTAATATCAAACAAAATATTCTTTAGGCAATGGAATATCATTGGGGATTAAATAATAAGAGGAACAATTCTCAGGACAATATAACAATTTTTTTTATGGATCTCATTTTTAGGTAATCTCCACACCCAATGTGGGGCTTGAACCTGCAACCCTGATATCAATAGTCACATGCTCCATCAACTGAGACAGCCAGGCACCCCTGCAATATAACAATTTTTAAGTAGGGCTAATAACATAGCTTTAAATTATACAAAGCAAAACTAGACAGAGTTATACTGGGGAGACAGGTATAGAAACAAGCAATAAACAAGTTGATTGGAGGTGAGTGCCTGTGAAACCTCTAATTAGAGATGTTAAAGGCACTTGGACATAACTAGTATCTAGGCTGGTTTAGATCTAAAAATTTGGAAGTAGAAGGATGTATTACCCCAACTTCAATAGATTCTGGACTTCTTGAGGAGAAGAATTATACTCAACTTTGAAGGACCCTTGTGCCTATTACAGTGCATTTTACAAGTGCTCGGTAAGGGTTAAATTGAATATATTCTCATAGATACTGATTTTTTTTAGGATGTACACATTTTTAGTTCTAGAGATTAATATTTACTAAATGAATACTAAGGGGACTGTAAGAAAGGTTTGAGATACGGTTCTTGCCTTTAGGAATATTGTAATTCAGTTGGGAGATTTTAAGACCCCAGTAATTTGAAAAATTTTAAAGTAATAATCAGTTGTACATAATCAAGTTTTAACTGCTGTGGTATTTGAATGAGAAGAGAGAGAAAGTTCACCAAAGATTTGAGATATTGGAGAAAGCTGTATATAGGTGAAATTTTAGTTGGTCCTTGAAAAATGGGCATCTTTGGTTTAAAAAGAGAGAGAAGAGAACATTTTGATTTGAAAAATAGGCATAAAGGTTCAAAGGCAGAAATTATTGTACCTATTTGTGTGACATTGATGATGCTAGTTTCAGTGCAATATAAGTGCTAAGGAGTGGTGAGAGAGAAAGCCCGACTGTGTTCCCTCTCTCGGTTTCTCTGTCAAATAAATAAATAAAATAAATAAAATAAAAAAGGAAGTGGCTAGACCCAAAGCCTTTAGTATGTTGCCCTTAGGATGACTTTAGTCTTTTTTTTTTTTTTTTTTAAGATTTTATTTATTTATTTGACAGAGAGAGAGAGAGCGAGAGAGAGCACAAGTAGGCAGACAGGCAGGCAGAGGGAGAAGGAGAAGCGAGCAGGGAGCCTGATGCCTGGGAGCCCGATGCGGGGTTCGATCCCAGGACACTGGGATCATGACCTGAGCTGAAGGCAGACGCTTAACTGACTGAGCCACCCAGACGCCCCTGACCTCAGTCTTTTGTTATTTATTTTATTTTGCACAAAATTGTGTCCTGCATTTTTATGTAAATATCCACCATGTAATCTGTCAATACTTTATTTCATGTTGATTTTTACCCTATGCATGGTCTTTTTGTTTGTTTATTAATGTTTATTAACTTTATAAGCAAACATAAACTAATGTTTCATGTTCAAAACATTGACAATAGGGGTGCCTGGGTGGCTCAGATGGTTGGGCTTCTGTCTTTGGCTTGGGTCATGATCTCCAGGTCCTGGGATCGAGCCCCATGTTGGGCTCCCAGCTCAACGGGGAGTTTATTTCTCCCTCTTCCTCTGCCTCTCCCCTGTTTGTGCTCTCCCTTTCTCCCTCTCAAATGAATAAATAAAAACTTTAAAAAAAACATTGACAGTAATCTTCCTATATACCATTTTTCCATCCCACATCCCTCCCTCCCCACACCTAATATAACCACTATTCTTTGCACTTTTATATAGTGTTATCACTACATGTATACACAAAACTACTAAGTAAATTCCTTAGTTCCTTTTTAATTTTTTTTTTTTTTAAAGATTTTATTTATTTATTTGACAGAGAGAGACACAGTGAGAGCAGGAACACAAGCAGGGGGAGTGGGAGAAGGAGAAGCAGGCTTCCCGCTGAGCAGGGAGCCCGATGTGGGACTCGATCCCAGGACCCTGGGATCATGACCTGAGCCGAAGGCAGACGCTTAACGACTGAGCCACCCAGGCGCCCAGTTCCTTTTTAATTTTAAAGTGGCTTTTATGCTGGAAGTAATCCTTGGAACTTACTTTTTAAAAAATATTTATTTATTTATTTATTTATTTATTTATTTGAGAGAGAGAGAGAGAGAGAGAGAGAGCATGCCCATGAGCATACAAGCCAGGCGAGGGGCAGAGGGAGAGGGAGAGAAGCAGACTCTCGGCTGAGCTTGGAGCCTCCCAGGACCCTGAGATCATGACCTGAGCTGAAATCAAGAGTCGGAGGCTTACCCGACTAAGCCACCTAGGCACCCCTGGAACTTAACTTTTTCACATGATATTTTGTTAAGAATCATATTCTGTGTGTAGTTGTAGTCCATTTTAACTGTTTACAGCCTTCCATGTCTGACTATGCCACACCTGTCAATGGTTATTTAGGCTATTTCCAAATACTTTAGTCTATTTTAAATAGTGTTAGTATTAACATTTGTACATGTCCACTGGTATTACAAGGACTTCTGTGGGGTACATTTCTACTTAATATTGATTTAAAAGTCTTTCTGTAGAGCATAGCACATTAGAATGACATTAGGCAAATGTTCTGATGGTGGAATTTCAAGTCTAAAATAATTAACATCTTTTCCTAAGAGGAACAGATTTAAATACCACCCTAGGAGTCTTACATAATATAGTGTGCACTCAAGATAAGGATTATTTACCAAATGTTTTCTTGGGGACCAAAATTATAAGCAGTAGTTGATGTCAGATTTTTGTCCCAGTGACCCAATTTAATGTCAATGTTATTTTCAGGATACAAAAGGAAAACTGAGGACCAGAGGGAAGGGAAAGAGATACCAGGTTAACTGAAGCTTAGGATTGCTTGGCAGCTAGTCCAGAATAATTCACTTTCATCTCCGTTGAGGGTCTTACCCTACCTAGCAGCCCTCCTTGTGTGAGAGTGAACAATATGAACAAAGAGAACCAAGGAAAAGGGCTCTGTCAGATTTCTTCTCTCAGAATCTGTTGATTGTCTACTAAGAAAAGTTTCTTACTCTTAAGAGGTTCTGAGCTTAAAAGTCTTGTCTCTTTGTGAACATGTAAGAAAGAACCCTTTTCTGCATGTGTGTATGTGTGCAGATATGGGCATGGACATGCAAGGGAAAAGTGAACGCTGGACAGTCACAGAAACGATCCTGCTGGGGCGCCTGGGTGGCTCAGTCGTTAAGTGTCTGCCTTCGGCTCAGGTCATGATCCCAGGGTCCTGGGATCGAGCCCCACATCGGGCTCCCTGCTCCGCGGGAAGCCTGCTTCTCCCTCTCCCACTCCCCCTGCTTGTATTCCCTCTCTCGCTGTGTCTCTCTCTGTCAAATAAATAAATAAAATCTTTAAAAAAAAAAAATAAAGAAACGATTCTGCTACTCTCTCATTATTGTCCTTTTGTTTTTTTGAAGTAGTACAAAATCTTTTCACTTAAATGAAAATCATTCCTATACCTTAAATAACAATAACTTTAGGGGCACCTGGGTGGCTCAGCCGTTAAGCGTCTGCCTTTGGCTCAGGTCATGATCCCAGGGTCCTGGAATCGAGCCCCGCATCGGGTTCCCTGCTCAGCGGGAAGCCTGCTTCTCCCTCTCCCACTTCCCCTGCTTGTGTTCTGTCTTTTGCTCTTGTTGTCTCTCTTTCAAATAAATAAATAAATTTAAAAAAACAATAACTTTATTGCTGAAATTTCCCATTCATTTTTACTTGCAGCAATCACACCAGAAACCATGCACATTATTTAGTAAACTACCTAATTTCCTGCTTGAAGCAAGCATCTGAGCCTTTGTGCCCAATGACAAACCTGTCTACCCCCTTTCATACCTACCACCCATGGTATCATGATGGAAGGGAAGGAATGGTTATCTAAGTAGGTATGTTTGTGGAAAATGAGGAACACACCGAGGGCCAATGGATTACCAGTGCTACACGGGTCTCCTGTCTTACAGCGGGGTCTTCTTTGACAGGAGCTCAGGGAAGAATCTTGTGGTCTCTAACTTCTAGTCATTTGCTATACTCCCATTCTTCTTTTCTTTTTGGAAAATAGGTTTTTTAAAAAAGTTAAATAGTGTACAAATGCCATGCATTTAGGTGGAACATAGTGCCAATGCATTACCAATTATTCCAAGCCTACAGATAAAACATACATAAGGAAAATATAGTTTCTGAATTGCAAGGTGTGTTCTACAAGGAGATATTTTTAAAATATATTTTATTTATTTATTTGAGAGAGAAAGAGTGCACAAAAGCAGGTAGGGCCAGAGGGAGAAGCAGACTCTCCCGCTGAGCAGGGAACCCAATGCAGGACTCGACCCTGGGACTTCAGGATTGTGACCTGAGCCAAAGGCAGTCACTTAACCAGCTAAGCCACCCTGGCGCCCTACAAGGAGATATTTAAATCAAGAAAGAAACAGCAGGGGTTCCTCCTTATTTGGATAGTACTTTAGGACATAACAAGGAACTGCAGCCCTTTTTCCTCACTATATCAAATGAGGATGCATTCCCCAATTTGTTTACCGCCCCAACAGAAGAGCTGAACTAAGTTGCATCCAATTAAGGCCTGCGCTTGCAAGTACATTACTATAGAGTCAATATTATTTGGAAATTCTATATGTAATCTCTATTCAGCATGTATCTAAACATAATATTAATATTTAAGGTTTATAGACTCAGCCCTATAAAATAATATTATCATTGCCTGTTTATTCACCTCCAGTTTTCCTCTAACAAAATATTAAAATTTGATTGTAAATATATAGAGAGTAGAAAAGGTGAATTCCTCTTGTGAAAAGAGCATTAACTAGAGCATTCTGATTCTCACTAGAATTAGTGCAGCAATTTTTCTATAGATAAAAGAACCTCTTATCTTATGAAGAGCTGCATTAATTACAGCCTGAGATTCTGTTTCACGCATCCTCTTTTAGAGCCAAGAAGAGAACAGAAAAAATGTGTGCTGTTGGAAGTCTGTACTCCCATTTTCTTTTTCTTTTTTGCAAATAGCTTTTCTGAAAGGTAAATAGTACACAAATGCTATGAGTTTAGGTGGAACACAGTGCCAAAGCAATACTAATTATTCCAACAACAGCAGTAGCTATAACTCTGAAAGCAAAAAACAAATTCCAATGTTATGAGTAACTTTGCTGATCATAATAAAAGAAGATGAAATTTAATGTCAATAGCAGTATGAGTGTAGGAGGTAATTCCATTTCATTTTCTTTTCAGACAAAACAGAAACGGAACATGGAGATACAAGCAAATGAAAAAATCCCAGGTAATAAAGACTATAGAGATATCTGTGATCTACATTGAGGCCAAAAGCTTTGGTTTTAGAGCTATAAAAGGCAGTTTCCACTTTCTAGAATCTATATTAAGACCTATACTTCCTTGTGTGTCAACTATACTCAAATAAAATAAAAGAAAAAAGACCTATACTTCTTATTTCCTCCCATCACCCATATTGGGTGATGGTGACCAACCAATAAATGGACACAGAGGAGGAAAGTGAGAATAATTTATTGAGCAGACATTCACTATAATATCAATACTACTGTACATGTAAAATTTACCAATACAAGCTTCCTGTTTTCTTTGCACCTCTTCATGACCTTTGTTCCCTTTCCTAATTAGCACCAACCCTTGTCCAAGCTTTGTCCAATGATTGGTTTGTCCTGCTCCCTTTCCGACCTGGGCCGGTTCACCCCTCTTTAGGCAACCTGGTGGTCCCCCGCTCCCGGGAGGTCACCATATCGATGCCGAACTTCGTGTGGACACCCGACTGGCATAGCGCACTACAGCCCAGAACTCCTGGGCGCAAGCGATCCTCCTGCCTCAGCCTCCCGAGTAGGGGGGACTACAGGCGTGTGCCACCGCGCCCGGCTCCGATGATTGGTTTGTGTCAAACATTGTGTGTGTGCAAGCCTGCCATGTAATGGTACTGCCTACGTGCTCAGGTTTGGGAAAATGTCTTTCCTCATTTATTCGTGCATCTATAAAGAAAGCCAGGATATTCTTATGCACTGTTACTATAGACCATGTTCTCTATACCACCATTCCAGGAAAAGAATCAGGTGAAATGGAATACTTAGAAGATAGTAGGGAATTAAAAGTAGCAGTAGATAAGCATAATTCTACAAGTGAAAACCCAGATAATAGTCCTATTTCTCTTCTCTAAGAATCCTGAGATAAATAAACATATTGAATCCGTTAAAATACCTGAACCCAGTGTGTGGAATTGAGATTCATTGAAGTAAAGCCAGTTTCCCTTTGATGGTTTGGAATGGGTTCACATTTGCAAATGGTGTTGCCTTGTATGGTAGAAAGGACACAACAAATCTAGTTTTGAATTTCAGATCTGCCATTTATTGGCTGATGACCTTGCCCAAGCACCCTTCTAATTCTCAGTGCTCTTCCACAATGCAGAAAATGATACTTACCTTGTAGAGCTATTGGTATGGGTAGATATATTGTAGAAAGTATCTAGAATGGTACCTGGTACAGATGGGCTGAAAAGCAGGGAGCTTTTGTTGTTACTGTTATTAATCATCTTGGCACACTACTTTTTCATAAAATCTCTAATATTATAATGAATATAGAGACCCTATTAACTTGTAATAATAAAATAATAAAATGCCTTAAATTCAGAGACCACTTTTGATCCAAAGTACTCAAAACCTATTTCTACTTCTCTGCTTAGTTCTATAAAGGGAAAGATATATTACCATGGAGAACCTGGGGACATCCAATACAGGTACACGGGTAGGACGGGATATCACTGTCCGGCTACAGTCTGGCTGCCCTGCTTCCAGCAGCCAATCCAGACTAAGTGAAGAAACAAAATGGCACCGTGAGGAAGGTGAGCAAAAGGAAAAGGATCAAACTGTTCACATTTTAGGCCACCAGGGATGTCTTAAATGATCCCACGAAATACAAATCACTTCAAATCACCTGAAAAAAATTAAAGAATTTTGGAAAATGAGCAATTTACATAGAAGCTAAGAATTGAAGCAAAGATCTGGATTCCTCTCAAAAATCATTTTTAAAAAATTTTGTCCAGAATTAGCCCAGTCATTGCTTCCGTTCTCAGCTTTTCTCAAGCTGTAGAAACAGAGCCAAACTTAGTTCCTTCAGGTTTCTTGCTGGCTGCAAAATGATGAGGCCCTTCATCTCCTCCCTGGTGTTGCAATCCTTTCTCTGTGCGATTGCCTCATCCACCACCTGCCTCACGCCAACACTTTGCCTACTATTTTCTTTTCTGTCCCTCCTTCCCGTGTGGCCACTAGGCCGGCTTGCCAGCAGTGGATTGGCCAGGAGCAGTGGGCTGTCATGTGACCAAATCCAGGCGGCTGTAAAGCACCTAATTCTGAGTTTTCCATGACGCACCTGCTGTGGTCACATTGGCTCCCAAGTAAATAAATGGTCAAATCTTTTCCAAAGTGGTTTTGACAAAGAACAACTTAAACTGCCAAAGATGTTGACACATGGGCTGTTATCTAGGAGAGTGAGTAAAGCAACCCATTTGAACAACAAGAACAGATAAGGCCCACCTCTTTGTCCCCTTGCCTTTTTACATTGGTATTCCTGTGGAGACAAAGGGAAAGAAGAAAAGGAAACAAAGGCAGATCTTTAGTGCTGGCTGTCCCAGGGTTGATTAGGATGCTGATCTGTGTGGCAGGTTTCTAGGTTCTCACCCAACTTCTTGGCTGCGAGTCAAAGGATTTAACAGTGCGCTTTGTAAATAGTAGTGTACAAAGCCGGTCTAAAAATAGTGCATTTCCAGGGTCTGAATTGGGTGAGTGGAATGAGTGGCAATGGCTGTATTGTACAAGACAGATTACAAGCGAGTTACTCGACGGTACTTGATATGCAGGGTTATTCACATGCTTCATCTGGTTTGGTTAAATAATGCAAACACATTTACCAATGTACATGATCATTTTGTTTATTTGTGCTCTAGAGAGCTCGTGTGTGTTTAGGACAGACAAATGTACATGTTCTATTTTCTGACAGTCAAACAAAGCTCTCCCGGATGAGGTAAAGAGCTGAGTTAAATAGTGGAGCCGACACTCCTGAGAATCGCTGATGTGACACTCTGGTGGTTGTTAATGACAGGTTTCCTGCTGCACTTGCTGCCCTAAAGGATTTTTGCTGAAGGTGGGAATCAACAAGAGGCTCTGACAGCCAGAGGGGCTGCTAGGTCTGGCTGAGATCTCTCTTGAAACCATGTGTGCGAAAGCTTGTGCCTCACTAGAAGTTTTTCACCGTGATAGCAACTGGGCTTGCTCTTCCTCCCCCGACTCCTGTGGCCGGGCTGTGGGGACAGCCAAGGTGAGGGGCTCGTCCCTAGACCAGAGCAGTCCTTGCAGATGACAACTGTGGAAGCCAGGGTCGCAGAAGACTCAGGTGCAGGGAGAAGCCTAAAGGAATTTTGAGTAGGAATATTATTTTCTGGGGCACCTGGGTGAGCTTCTGCCTTTGGCTCGGGTCATGATCCCAGAGTCCTGGGATCGAGTCCCACATCGGGCTCCCTGCTCAGTGGGGAGCCTGCTTCTCCCTCTGCCTGCCACTCCCCCTGCTTGTGCTCTCTCTCTCTCTCTGTCAAATAAATAAATAAAATCTTAAGGAATATTATTTTCTGAAATGAAAGTGCTGGGAAAGTGTTTTGCAGTCTTTTGAAAGCAAAAGCCACCCCACCTAATGTTTTCAGCCATTAAGTGGTGGTTATTCCTATACGCTTTGAGGAAAGAAATTTTCTCATACCAAAGTACAATATAATTATTTCCTACATAAATAATCATCTTTTAGGCAGTTTGGAGACCTTATTATTTAATGCAGTGTGGAAACTCTTGGGCGAAGCCCTCATTCTGGCAGGTTGGTTTCCAAAAATTTTAGAAGACGGAAACTGAGAACAGGAACAGTGCTTGAAGTAATTGGATTAGGGAAATACCTTATAGAGGATAAACCGCCCCCCCTCCCCCCCCCCCCCCCGGCATATCCCTTTGGCAAACATTTTTCCTACCCAAATTTCATGCCTTTAATCTGATACAGTAAATTGGGTCTGACAGTCTCTAGAAGCATACATGTTGGTGCTCCTCTCTCCCCTCCTTACGCTCTGTGGCTTTAGGAAAGTTACATGAGCACTAACTCCCCAGTTTCCTCATCTGTACGACAGTCAGAACAGGACCCACCTCATTAACTACATAGTTGTGAGGATTCAATGAGGTGATGTAGGTAAAGCAGCTGGCCTGTGGTAATGAATGGTCATCACAATGAGATGCAGTTAACATTCCTGGGCATAGCCTCTTACCTGCCTAATAACATCCTCTTCTTTCTAAATGGGTATCATCTCACAGGCTGAACACTATGCAAATGTCTAATTCCTTCTGTGAATTACCGCCACCATCATTATTATTATCCTGGTTGTTGAAGAAGGAACACTTCAGAAAGCATTAAGTCAGACATTCCATTCCCTATCGTTTCCCTCTTTATCACCATCTACATGATAATGGGGGTTAATTTCTCTTTACAGCTATCTTGGAAGATAACATAAATCATTATTTTGGTTATTCTGGATTTTCTCAATCTGGCTTTTATTTCTTATGCTAAGGAATTGTGATTTTTTTTTTCAATAAAGTAGATATTTACTTACATCCCCAAAGAGTCTGGGAAACAATATAAATTTCATCTCTTATTTGAGCCTGAATTTTTCAAATGAATGAGAGGATATAACTGGATAGTCTTTTGGGGGGGCACACCCTCGGACATGAGCAAAGTGAGCTCTGAAAGAGCCTGATGTAGTTATGGAGACGTGATAAGCCAAATAACTTCCTAAAGGTCATGGTCACAGCAAAAACATTTACTCACCATGTTTGTAAAGTTAAGAAGAGCACTATAAATGGAAAAACCAAACTGTGCAAAACAAAATGTAGATGATATCTCTGCTGGTAATTATTTTCAAGATTTGCTTTCAGTATCTGTACTACAGTGTTGTTGTTTTTTTTTTCTTTAAAATTTTATTTATTTCTTTGAGAGAGAGAGAGAGTGAGCGCAGCAGGCAGAGGGAGAGGGAGAAGCAGACTCCCCACTGAGCAGGGAGCCTGATGTGGGACTCAATCCCAGGACTCCGGGATCATGACCTGAACTGAAGGCAGATGCTTAACCGACTAAGCCACCCAGGCGCCCCTGTACTACAGTGTTTTAAATTTATTCCAAAAAGAGGGATCACTGTTACTACCACAACTTTTAATGATTATCATCCAAAGTTAACTAAGTTCTTATAAAGAAAATCTTTTCAGCCAAATATATGAAAGTATTGGAATTGACCCATTTATAAAATTCTCACATCACGATACTTAAAAATCATATCAGAAAGACAAAGGATTCTGATAATTGTCCAAGTTCAATTTTCACTGGACCAACTAAATGAATTCCTTTGCTTTCTCTGCAGAGGGGGCCCAGTCTTGCTTCTAAGGGGCTTTTCTCAAAGGGATAAAATGTACAAACACAGCAACTAAAAGATTGACGCTTCTCTTTCAATTCATTTGAGATTGGTTTTCTTTTATTGTAAGTCTATCTACTAATGTGCTGACTGGGTTCTAGGTATTGAGAGGGATTAAAAACTATACCTGTGCTCATGAGTCTTGTTGGGCAAGAAATTACTTTCATCTAAAAACTACTGAAGACTGTGTCCATAAGTGTCCAATTACATTTAACCAGCTGCTAAAATAATGTCAGAAATCACCAAAGGTATGGACAGTCAACCCCAAGGTAGGCTGGTGTGGCAGGGAAATGGTACTTGGTAAAGGTAGATGATGGTGGCTATTATGGGCTGAGTTGTGACATCCCAAATCCATATGATGAAGTTCTAACCCCCTAGTACCTCAGAATGTGACTGTATTTGGAAATAGAGTCTTTAAGGAGTAATTAAGTTAAGATGAGCTCATTAGGTTGGGCCGTAATCCACTATGACTGGGGATCCTTCTAAGAGGGGATATTAGGATGCAAACATGCACAGAGGAAAGACCATGTGAAGACACAAGGTGAAGATGGCCATCTACAAGCCAAGAAGAGAGGCCTCAGAAGAAACCAACCCAGTCAATACCTTGACCTCAAACGTCTAGCCTCCAGAATTGCAAGAAAATAAATTTCTGTTATGTGAGTCTTTGGTACTTTGTTATGAAGTCTGCATAGACTAATGCTATGGCCCTGAAGGAAGAGTGAGACTTGTTTAGGTAGAGAAAGGTGGCACACGGGTTCTACACTTCTCTGTCTCATGTTATTAAATATCTTCTTCTTCTCCTTTTTAAAAAAAAATATTTTATTTATTTATTTGACAGAGATAGTGAGAGAACACAAGCAGGGGGAGCACCAGAAGGAGAGGGAGAAGCAGGTTCCCCACTGAGCAGGGAGCCCCATGCGGGGCTTGATCCCAGGACCCTGGGATCATGACCTGAGCTGAAGGCAGATGCTTAACTGACTGAGCCACCCAGGCGCCTCTAAATATCTTCTTCTTATTTGCACTTTATTTTCCTTGTTCATCTCCTTGGTTCTACTCTTAGAGTTAGAATGTTATGAGATTATGGGGAGAAGGAAGATGGGAAAGGAATTGGGGGAAGAGAGAAGAGGAAGCACAGAAAAGAGACTATATGATACCTGGTAACATACTAGTGTTTTAGTAGAGATGATCAGATAAGGAAAAGCAACAAAAAGCAACTATAAAAGCAGTGAGCAGTCTTAAAACTAAGGAATGGCTTTAAGAATAAGGAACTACAGAGTATTTAACAAGATTATTGAAAATCTGAAATTTATCTGCACTCAATAAAGAAGTCTTCATTGCTCACTTGTGTCCTCTTGATAAGTTCAACCTTTATCTTTGAAAATAAATTCCAATACTATCATTATAGTTATGACTTTTTGATATTTATAACATCCCAGGGTTACCTTCCTGACACATTATTTTTACACTTTTGAAATACTTTTTTTTTTTTTTTTTTACAATGGATGTAATGATGTAAATATAATATGAAAGCATTTTTATCAGTAGCAAAGACATGGCTGGGCTATTTAGTCAAATAAGACTTGCCACTCAAGTGATTCTCAGTACTCATTAAATATTCCCACTGATTTAGGAGTTTTCAATTGGTTGAGAAATATAGTAGAGACAATGACAATAGAAGAAGATAAAATGATACCTCAAATCTAGGATAATCTAGGAAAACCCTGAAACTCATCTAATATATTTTACCACCCAGACATAATTTGTTTTCAATGGTGATGTAAAGAAATGCTTTAAAAAAAGAAGTGCTTAAGTGACTACATGTACATTGTTGTTTCTTAAGGAAAGAGCATATGTTTGGTCTAAGCTCCTGAAAGTATACTTCAGTCTCAGTAGTGAATTTATAGAAATCTGTTTCTTTCATTACAATTTTGCAAAATTGTAATGAAAGACACAAAGTTGTGTTCAGGAATGGGCAGGAAATAGGATTAGTGTGGAGAGTTTTTATACTCTGATCTAAACTATTAAGAAAAGGGGGTACCTGGCTCTCTTAGTTGGTAAAGCATGCCACTCTTGATCTTGGGGTTGTAAGTTCAAGCCTCATGTTGGGTGTAGAGATTACTTAAAAATAAAATCTTTTAAAAATTAACAAACAGGGATGCCTGGTGGCTCAGTAGGTTAAGCGTCTTGCCTTCAGCTCAGGTCATGATCCCAGGGTCCTGGGATCGGGTCCTGTGTCGGACTCCCTGCTCAACGGGAAGCCTGCTTCTCCCTCTGTCTGCTGCTCCCCCAGTTTGTGTGCTCTCTCTCTCTGACATATAAATAAATAAAATCTTTAAAAACAAACAAACAATTAAGAAAGGTATTTGGTGTGGAAAACATTTCTTCCTTCAGAACTCTTTTTTTCCCCCTAGGCCCAAAAGTCCTGGGTACCTTCAGAGGTCCCTCCCAGGCCACAGCCTGTGGGCTTCCCATGAGAGGTTCTTGCCTTGGGTTGTTATAGCCTCTATCAGGCTCTTCCTCAGCATGCTGGCTCTGCCTGGCATGCTCATCTTTGTTGACCCTTTTTGGTCCAGATCCATGCTCTCCATTTACTCTCTTGGTCTGAGTGCTTTGGCCTTACTCAATTCCTGGACTGTCCTTACCCAGTGCCACTTTGACCTAGCGTCCTATAATTAGGGGATGTCTTCTCTACTCTAGTGCCTAGCCCTGGTTTCTGAAATCCCAGCCTGGACCCTCTGCTTTCCCAGGAGAAAAAGGTGAACATGTAAAACATCTTGAGTGGTTTTTTTTGTATGTCTGTCAAAAGCACAATGCTCAGCTCAGTAAACATTTATTCTATGAAAGAAAGCAAGGAAGGAAGGAGTATTGGCTTTGTCCATGGGTGCTACACTTGGGAATATGGTCTGCAGCAGTAGGACAGGCCAGCAATGTTTCTGTAGCAATTCTGTTCTTAGTATATTCTTCAACCATTAACCCCAGCCATTACCTCCTAACCCACCTGCTTCCATACAGAACACTTTTCCCCATAGAAGGATTGTTCCTGACATCATTATCACCAGAAACAAGGAATTTTCCAAGGGTGGGCAGATACATTTCAGAGAACACAGCTAGAAGCCAAATTTAGGAAGAACAAGGAAGGTCTAAAAAGTACGCAGCTTGCCTTATTTATCCCAGTGCTGTTATTATTGCCAGATACTATGTTGACCCTATGATTTTCATTTCAGTAATCAAAAAGCCCCAGAATAATCGGAGCAATTATTCCAAACTCTTCTCTTAGATCATCATATCTAGTATAAAGGAAGGGAAAAAAAATTAATACCCTCATTATGTGACGGATATTGAGGTAAGTATCTGTTGAAAACATTTTATTATTTATTTATTTATTTATCTTAAGATTTTACTTATTTGACATAGAGAGAGAGCCAGAGAGCACTAGCAGGGGGAATGGCAGAGGGAGAGGGAGAAGCAGGCTCTGCACTGAGCAGGGAGCCCGACACGGGGCTCGATCCCAGGCCCCTGGGGTCATGACCTGAGGCGAAGGCAGATGCTTAACCATCTGAGCCAGCCAGGCGTCCTGTGGAAAACATTTTAGAACATCTACCCAGCCCATGAGGATCCCCTCAGCCACACCACTCACCACAGGTGAGCTTCTTCAGCCATGCTTACGCTATCCAACACTACTGCTCCCTCCCACTGTCTCCAGCTGCCATACACTCATGCACAGTGAACTCCTGTTATAAGGTAAGGAATCAGACTCATTGTGAGATTTCGTAATTGGGATTATGGGATTCCCATTCCCTCTGAGTTGGTGTCTTAGAAAAGGATGTGTAGAACTCAGAAGCTATGGGCAGTCACACTGTGTCAGCTCTGTTGGCTTAGAAGAGAAAAGACAGATACACAAAGAGAAGCTACAGTCGCTCCTGATGATGACTTTTTATGTCTTGGTTCTAACCTCCTTATAAGGCTTAGCTAAAGTCTTGACTTTAAGAATAATGAATGGAGGGCACCTGGGTGCCTCAGTTGGTTAAGTGACTTAAGTGACTAAGCCTTCGGCTCAGGTCATGGTTCTGGAGTCCCAGGGTCGAGTCCCTCATCGGGCTCCCTGCTCAGCTGGGAGTCTGCTTCTCCCTCCCTCTCTCTCTCTCTCAAATAAATAAATAATATCTGAAAAAAAAAGAATAATGAATGGAATATCATTACCTTATAATTAATTCTCTGGTCTCTCTCTCTCTCACTTTTTCTCTTAAACTAGCTCAGGTTGGTTTCTGTTACCTGGAATGAAAGGAATCCTAACTAATAAAGTGACACATGTGCTTTACTTTATTTAATATGATTTTCACAACAGATCTCTGAGGTATTTTTTTTTTTTTCTGAGGTATTTTTTATTTTACAGATGAGAGAACTGGTATTAACTAAGTTGCATAGGCTTTCTTTATGCCTTGTACATTTTAGCGATGGCATTTGAACTCTAGTTTTGTGGCTCCTAAAACCTGGGCTTTTTCTGCCCCTATCCCTTTGGAGGTATTCTGACAGCTGGGAGAATCCTCCCCCATGGCCTCAGATGCTAAAGTTTTGTAAACTTTGAGGTAACAAAGATTCCAGGTATCACCATCACCCCCCAGCTATTGATTCCCTGGCAAAACGCCAGTTTCTGCCTACCCCTCCCCATTAGGAACACAGACTGTGCATTCTTCTAGGGCTGGAGGAGCTGTTCTTGGGCTCCACAGGGAGTAGGGACCCTCCCCTAAAAGAAAGAAAATCAAATCCAAAAGATTGTACATGCTTTGGATATATTTCTGACCTCTGTCAGTCAGCAGGGCCCTAGGGCATCCAGGCTTGTACTGCAAAAGGTCTCCCCTTGCATAACATTCACAACACTCCTTCCACTGGAAAATCTGACCAAGGTGGGTCAGTCTATTCTTTCGCAGGAACAGAGGGTCCTTTATCCTTCCACTGAAAGCAGGCTACACCAAAGGCTGTTTTTTATTTATTTGGTGATTAATTATTAGGAATCCGTCATTCAGATCCTTCCAGAGAGGAGAAGATGCTTTCTGTGTGAGGCCTGTGGCCTGTGTTTGTCCAGGGAAGTGCTCTGGAGCTCCTGTGTTGCCCAGGCCCTTTGGTACCATGATATTTGCTTAAGAACCTGTTCTATGTTAAAGACATGGACATATTTCCCCCGATCTTCCTAATGACGTGGGTCCTAGTTAAATGACCTATTTTGCACTCAGAAACAGAATCTATTGTCTTTCCGTGGATCCTGAGCCCAAGTATTGGCGCCGAGTTCTTGGTGTTTGAATTGCCTGTCTTCTGAGGGAGATCCAGCGTAGCTCCACAGAGATGGAATTGATTTTTATTTCTTGGATGATGATTCAGATGGCCATTGGTGATTGCAGGAACCACAGTAGCCGGCCCAGAGTTTACAAAAGCGAAATAATAATCACAATCTGGAGATCTCACTCCACTCTTATCCTCATCTTCAATTCTTTCTCCCTCCTGACAAAACTTTGTAGCAAAGTGGTGGCCAGTTCAAGAATCTAGATTAATTGTCCGTGTGCCACTGATAGTTTCCTTAAGTACCATGGGGAAAAGGAAAGGAGACTAAGATTAGGTTAATCTCCCTTTAGTATCTGGCACAGAGTAATCTCTGAATGAATGTGAAAAGAATGAATTACAATAAGAGCTTATAAAACATTGAATGAAAAAAGAATCTATACATCATGATATTCGGCGAGAGAAAGAAAGGGAAGATTTTCTTTATAGAAGAATGGCAGCTAGGGGCGCCTGGGTGGCTCAGTCGTTAAGCGTCTGCCTTCCGCACAGGTCATGATCCCGGGGTCCTGGGATCGAGCCCCGCATCGGGCTCCCTGCTCTGCGGGAAGCCTGCTTCTCCCTCTCCCACTCCCTCTGCTTGCGTTCCCTCTCTTGCTGTGTCTCTCTCTGTCAAATAAATAAATAAAATCTTTAAAGTTAGATCCTTTAAAAAAAAAAAAAGAAGAATGGCAGC
Organism: Halichoerus grypus; assembly: GCF_964656455.1. Classification (NCBI taxonomy): domain Eukaryota; kingdom Metazoa; phylum Chordata; class Mammalia; order Carnivora; family Phocidae; genus Halichoerus; species Halichoerus grypus. The sequence continues at coordinate 109,742,018 of NC_135714.1, forward strand.
TAATAAAGTAGAAGGGATGATAGAAAAAAAAACACACACTATTTTGCAATATTAGTGTAACGTTTGATCCAGGCAAGGATCATCAATAAATGCTAATACCTTTGGGTGAAGGATTGTTGGGAAAGAAGTTATTAAAAATATCAACTACCAGATCACTTATTAATTACCAAGGGGAAAGGATACCTTACCATAGAGAAATACAGCAAATAATATCTTAACCAAGCACCACTATTCCTCAAAGCACCACCAATAATGGGACAGTGATATTATATGCCTCTTGAAATGGGGCAGTTTGAAGTATATAACATTAGAACCTATTAATCTTTTGTCAAAAATATTTAAACTGAATCTAATTATGAGGAAACAATCACACAAATTTAAGATGTTCCACATTCTACAAAATAAATGACATGGACTTTTCAAAAAAAAGTTAATTTTGTGAAAAAGGAACAAGTTAGAGAGATGGTTCTAGATCAAAGAAGCCAAGAAGACATAACCAAATTTAATGTGTGAATTAATCTTGGATTTTGAAAAAATTTGTAAAAAACATTTTGGGGTCAATTAAGGAAATTTAAATACAGAGTATACATTAGATGATATTAATTAGAATTAAATTTCTTATGTGTAGAAATGATTCTGAGGTTATGTAAGAGAATGTTCCTGTCTTAGGAGATATATCTTGAATGTAAAGATAAATTGTCATTATGTCTGCAATTTATTTTCAAATGGTTCAGTGGTAAAAGTATATATATAGTACATAAAGTGTGTTTGTGTGTGTGTGTGTAGAGAGAGAGAGAGAAATTGGAGCACAATGTTAACAACTGTCAAATCTAAGTGAAGAGTATGTACTTACTCTACAATTATTTCACCTTTTTTGTGGGTTTGAAATTTCCCAAATAAATAAATTGCAGGGGGAAAAGGATGAAGAATAAACTGACTTTCACCTTATGAATGAATCAGAGCCCAGGTAGTTCTTTTCCTGAAATAGGTGAGAGAAATTGGGAAGTTGGGCAGAATAAATAGGCAATAGAATCATAGAATATCATAAGTTGAAGTTCTTTAAAGTCTAATATTTAGACTGGTTCTGAAAAATGATCTAAAAGAAAAAGTTTTCTGGTTAAAAAAATGAGGGAAACAATGTATGTGCTCTGTCTTCCTTTTGCTGAATCACAACGAATACTGTTAGTATACCAAAGTTCTGAGTAAAGAAATGTGTTTGATTTTGTTTAATGTCACAGTTTTTAAACTTATTTGACCATGGAACCTCCTTTAAAAAATGTTCCCCTATTTTTAAAAAGATTTTATTTATTTATTTGAGAGAGAGAGAGAGAGAGCATGAGCAGGGAGAGTGGGAGAGGGAAAAGCAGACTCCCCACTGAGCAGGGAGCCCGATGTGGGGCTCGATCCCGGGACTCTGGGATCATGACCTGAGCTGAAGGCAGACGCTTAACCGACTGAGCCACCCAAGCGCCCCCAAAAATGTTACCTCTATTAATTTCCTCAGAAACGATGTTCCTCAGAAGAGAACCTAGAGAAACCCTGATCTAGCTCAACAACATCCTCATTTTACAGGTGAAGAAATGGAAGCTCAGAGTAGTTGATGTCTCAAGGTCACAGAGGAAGAACAGAGCCCAAAACTCAGGGTTGGAGAAAGGTAATGCAAACACAAGGCTTATTGATATTCACAGAGAAGGAGAAACGTTTATTATAAAAATCATGTGGATTGAAATATTTAACACTATTTCAACCCAAGAAAACCCCATATTTTATCCCATTTATAGATGTTCTACATATAGGATCTGTTTTGCAAACATGACACCTTTGTTTATAACCATGGAGACATATGTTGTTTGCTCCTAATATTGTACCATACGTGAGAAAATGAAATGCCTTCTATCTGTGATGCTAATTTAAGTTTCATCCTGTTATAGGGACTAAATATTACATGGAATTGTGATAGAATTGCCCTGTCTTAAGTTACAGTATTTACTCTAACGGTTGTGATAGGCTGAGGGGGAAAAAAAATCCCCGCATTTTATTGCTTTACAAGCCAACCACGTTAAGAACATACATCTGCTTTAAAACCACACAAGTTCTTTTCTAGTGCCCGAGCAGATTTGCTGTGGGCTCTTGCGGTTCTCCATCGGGCTGTGTCTCTGATGGCTGCAGTTTGCATTCCGAGCATGAGCACAGCCCTGGTGCAGGACGGGCAGGCTCAGTCAACAGATGTCAGCTCCCCCTGTAAAGGCGCTGCTCTGCCTCACAACTGGCAAAGAGAACTGAAGGAGTTCCCTTCCCTTTATGGCTTTTATCTCTCTGGTTAATAGGGGATGATGCTTAAAGGAGGCAATTCTTGAGCAATAAATCCACATTGCAAATAAAGCAAGGGGAGAGGGAGGAAAATTACAATGTAAGAAGTTTCCTTTGTTTACTATGTTTAATTGGGATTCCACACATGAATGAAGAAGAGAAGAGGTTCTCTCCCAGGGTGCCTGGGAAGGGGAGAAAAGGTGGGTTTCCTCTGTCTGTGTGCTTTTTAATGTGCAAATTAGTCAGAGCTTTTCCCAGCCCAAGAAGAGTTTGCAGTTCTGAGTACAGGGCCAGTGTCTCAGTGGGTGCTCAGTAAATATTAATTGAAGAGGATGATGGCTTTGAGGAGTGGGCTTCATTAACACTCTCTGAGGTACAGCCCACTAGCGATACACATAAAGGTCACTCTGTCTCTTGCCCTGGGCCCTACCCCAGCGACCCCTTGGGTTAACGAGAGAGGTCTCCGTTCCCTCATTTGTCTTCCCTCTTATCTGCAGTTCTCTCCAGCCCACTCAGCCTTCTGCACTCAGAGGCTGCTGAGAACAAAACAGGGAAGAGTAGAAGCAACAGCTGTTGTCGCCTCACTTCTTGTGCAGTCTTCCTCCACACAACTCCACAGTATCCTACTTGAGCTGGCAGGAAGAGAAGGGGGCTGAAAGAATAGTCTGGAGAATTCGTTGGGGGCTGCAGCAGGAAACACGGTTGTGGTAGACTGTGTTTTCATTCCCAGCAACTCAACCTTTCTGACAGAGGATTACACAACCTGCGGTGCCTCCTGGGGGCGGGGAGCCCACAATTTCTGCACCTGTGATGTTTGGCTTGGGCGTGTGAGTACTTCAGCGGACGGTATGTGGGTAACCTTCACTGTGCCTCATCTGAGCAGAAGTTCTAAGAGCCTACCATGAGCTGAATGTGTTTCCACCCAGAACGTTCATGTTGAAACCCTAACCCTCACTGTGATGATATTTGAAGGTGGGGTCTTTAGGAGGCAATCACCTCATGAGGGTGGAGCCCTCATGAGAGGGATTAGTGCCCTTATAAGAGGAGACGTGAGAGAGATGAACTCTCTCAGCCATGTGAGGATACAATGAGAACACGGCTGTCTGTAGGCCAGGAAGCGGACCCTCACCAGACGCTGGATCTGTTGGTACCTCGGTCTTGGACTTCTCAGCCTCTAGAACTGGGAAATCTGAAGCCACCTACTCTATGGTATTTTTGTCATAGCAGCCTGAACCAAGACAGGACTATTGTATGTTTCCAGCAGCTCTCTTGCTATTTTTCTCTTTGCCTTAAGAATGCCACATCCAAAAATGGCAAAGGCTCTTTCAGCCTGGATCTGGAATGAAGAAGGCATGAGGCTAATTTAACGCACATGTCTTTTTTATTACAGATCCCAGAAAAAAAGCCTTTGTGGTTGTAACTGGGATTTGAGGGGTGTTTGTTATAGCAGCAGAGCTAATTTATGCTGTTCGAGTGAAGTAGGAAAATGAAGTTTGTGACTTCAGTATCCCACCAGTCCTGGTCTTTACCCATCAGGCTGCAATTTGTGATGAATAACGAAAGCTCTGGAGCACTTGTACCTGCTGTTTTGACACTGCCTACAGAGTCTCCTTGAACTAAATAAAGCACAGTGTGTTGTATGATACTCCAGCTATCAACAGGTCAAGCAAGGGGTTTTATATGAGGGTAGGCTCTCCGAGAATAGAAAAACCTTAAGTTTCTCCAGAGGCTTTTATGAAAGTATCTTCCACTTGTCTGAGTAGCAATCCGGATTAACCTTAGTGCCTTCTCCAACACCGGAGGCACTCACAACCTTCGAAGAGGAGCAGAGGGCCTACGGCAGAGTAGCATGACGACACAGGTAACTTGGACTCGTTTGTGCTTTGCCTTACTATATAAGGGCTTCCCCCAAAGCATATGCCTATTATAAATGATAACTAAATAGTGACTTGGACTAATGTCACGAACAGGGAAAAACTACCTAAAAAGTGAAATATTCATGAACTTGAGTTTAATTATAGCTTTGTGTTATTAGGGATAATTACTTGTTGGTGTAAGTTAGTACTATGCCTTTATGAAGATGGTTGCATGAAAATATTGAATCAAGTCTCCTTCAGAAACTCTTTGACTATAAAAGTCTCATGCTCTTGTGAAATTTAAGCAGACTACATCATACCACTAGATTTTGTTAGTTATCATAAAATAAGGAGTTCAAGCCAACAGATGATTATAATTGACAATAGGAATGTAACTGTGAACTTTAAAAATATGCTAATGCTTGTCCCTGTATAAAAATATTAGCCTAAGTTCTTTCTATGGCATATGTGTGTGTGTTTATAATCTCTTTTTATAAGAGTGTAAAAAAAATCAGCTCCAAAAATATCACTCTCCCCTTTGACCTTTATCAGTGATAACAATAATGTCAGGGAGCATTAGTATACTGAAGAAGTACAGAGATGCTGCCTAAAGCATAGGTTTGGGTATTATTTTATTAGAATGATATATATTCTGATTCCTGGTCTAATTTTAATGATATTTTAGATCAAATTCCTATATACTAGATGGTGACTATGTTGAGGTCTGGCATCTGGTCCTATTTTTTGTAGTCTCCTGAACTTGCATAAAGCCAGGTAAATAAGAGGGCCTTAAAAATTATTTGCATGGACAGACAGACGGACAGATGGAGAGATGGATGGGTAGGTGGATGGAAGAATGAGTGAAAGAATAGACAGATGGGTCTCCTCCCCAAAAGTAAAATGAGGAAAAAAATGTTACTGTTTCTGTGTTGATATGAATTTAATCTATTTCAGGAGGAAGGCCATATTTTCTTCTAATATAAATGAGATAAATACACATTAATATAAATTAAATTGTGATATAACAATTATCATCATAGTAATCAATCAGAATACTTATCTCAAGGCATGTTTTGCTTTTTTTTTTTTTTAAGATTTTATTTATTTATTTGACAGAGAGCACAAGCAGGGGGAGTGGCAGGTAGAGGGAGAAGGAGAAGCAGGCTCCCCACTGAGCAGGGAGCCAGACAAAGGGCTTGATCCCGGGACTACGGGATCATAACCTGAGCTGAAGGCAGACGCTTAACCAACTGAGCCACCCAGGCACCCAAGTCATGTTTTGCTTTTAAGTGCTCCTCTTCTGTTACTCCTTAGGGTCTTGGTGATGGATAGTTTTCCTCATGCCCCCAAAGGTTTTCCTTGAGAACCCTTCCACAGTGACCCACAACAAGATAGGGTTTCACCATCTAGGAAGGGCACATGGCTTAGAGTTCCTCAGTTACTCCAATGTAGTCACAGGGTGTGGACAGAAGTTTCTGTCCTATAATCCCTTTTATAGGAACAAGAAAATTTAGATTGGAATATGGTTTCTTGGTGAAACTTGATGAGGTCTGTAATTGTCTTAATGAGAGGTTGGTTCCCATACTCCTAGACCTGTTAGGTTTTAATTATCAACTACATGTTTCATCCATGAAAATAAGAAATTTCCAAAAGAAATTTTCACTTCCTTCTTTTAAAAACCCTATCTTGACTTTGCACTCCTCTCTAATTGTTGCCCTAGTTCTCTAGCATTTGATCCCAGTCACCACACCTTCCTTCTTGAATTTGACTCCTCTCTTAGCTTTTGTGACCTCACTCCCTTGTTCTTTACCTATTTCTGAAACCATTCCTTCCCAGAGTCTGCTGCTGGAGCCTGTCCATAATTCACCCTTACATGTTGTCTTTTCTCAGGATTTATCCTCCATCCTCTTGCTCAATGCCCTCTTCTTCAGTGCTCTCACCCACTCCTATGGTTTTAATTCTCACCTCTACATTGGTAACTTCCAACTCGTTATATCTAGTCTTTTTAGATGTTCTTTTTTTTTTTTAAGATTTTTATTTATTTATTTGAGAGAGAGAGAGAGAAACAGCATGAGAGGGGATAGGGTCAGAGGGAGAAGCAGGCTCCCTGCTGAGCCGGGAGCCCGATGTGGGACTCGATCCCAGGACTCCGGGATCATGACCTGAGCCGAAGGCAGTGGCTTAACCAACTGAGCCACCCAGGTGCCCTCGTTATATCTAGTCTTGATCTCTGCTCAGTTCCAGACCTATGGATTCAATGACTGCCAGATATCTATGTCAGGATACACATTCACTTTAAGCTCCTGCTGTGCATCCTGTATCTTGGTTGGTAGAGACTCTCTGTCTCCCATGCCTGGAATTTGAGAAAATGATTCTCCCAGAGCTTAACAAACAGTAAACTAAGACATTAAACATTCCAGTGCTTATATTATGGCAGTCATTATGCTAGATTGGAGTATACAGACATTTCCTACCATGAAGGAACTTGCATTGTAAGGGAGGAGAAGGACAAGCAAACAAAAAATGGCAAACAAAGGCAAAGCAGGGGTGACATTTAAGAAGTAAAACACTGTGAGTGTAAGGAGGAGAGATAGGATGATACTGAGTGAGGACTTCCAGAAGCGGCAGCAGCAAGCTGGGCCTTAAAAAACAAGGAGAAATTTTTTCAATAAAAATGTGATAGTAAGAAGGATAGTATTCTAAAATCAGGTAAAGTTGGGATGCCTGGGTGGTTCAATTGGTTAAGTGTCTGCCTTCGGCTCAGGTCATGAACCCAGAGTCCCAGGATCGAGTCCCACATCAGGCTCCTTGCTTGGTGGGGAGCCTGCTTCTCCCTCTGCCTGCTGCTCCCACCTGCTTGTGCTCCCTCTCTCTTACAAATAAATAAATAAAATCCTTAAAAAAAAAAAAAACAGGTAAAGTACGAAATTGTTCTAAGCTTCAAGCTTCAAGGAAAGGGAATGATATGATGTGCTAAAAGCTGTGTATGTGTGTGTGTGTGTGTGTGTGTGTGTTAGGGAAGTGGGGAGTATGGTAGAAGAAGAAACTAGAGAAGTAAGTTGGGGCCAGCCCATGAAAGCAGATGTTTGTTTCATTTACTTGAATGAAATATACTTTGTACTTCCTGTGAGAAGAGTAGGCCCCTAAATTTCAGGGCTGACATTCACTTATGTAGTTACAAAATAATACAAGTTGACATTAAGTTGAAAAAGTGCAATCACGTGATTTCCTGCCATACACCAGAGAAATTCATAGCAGTAAAACAAGTATTTAGTGACCCAGTATGTTGTAGATTCTTTTCCAAGTCTCATTGCTTCCCTGGCCAGCCCTGGACAAAAATGCAAGTCAAGTTAAGAAGAAAAAGGGGAGAGAAAAAGAGGACAAGGGGAAAGGAGAGCTAGAGGGGGAGAGAAGGATTGGGGGAGAAGGGGGCTGAAGGAGATTAACAACTCTATTGTTCATGTAGAATGTTCTCCTACTGAGACAAGTTTAGCAGAAGAGGAAAGCAGATTGATCAAACCGGTTTTTTTTTTTTTTTTTTTAAAGATTTTATTTATTTATTTGAGAGAGAGAGAATGAGAGAGAGCACATGAGAGGGGGGAGGGTCAGAGGGAGAAGCAGACTCCCTGCCGAGCAGGGAGCCCGATGTGGGACTCGATCCCGGGACTCCAGGATCATGACCTGAGCCGAAGGCAGTCACTTAACCAACTGAGCCACCCAGGCGCCCCAGATCAAACCGGTTTTAATAAGCCTTATATTCCTGCAATCCTCACCAGAAACATAAAATCTGGGCTCTCCAGTAAGAGGTGGATGTTTTTACTCTACTAGTTTTAAAGGGACATGGAACATGATCACCATTTTCCAGGATAGGATTTACCTGAGACTGACTGGCTTAGAAAATGCCTCATGGAATCCATCTCTTCCTTCAATCCTTGGATAAGGAAAGCAAGAGAATTTTCTGTAAAGAACAGCACCAACAACAGCTTATAAAGAGACAATATGGAAATTTGAAAACATTTTAAAACCCAGATTATGTGTATAACTGAATCAGAAGCTGTGTTTTACAAAGAGATAATATATATTGTCTGAAAGGATTACAGTTCAAGAAAGGGAACAGGTTAATGTCGGTGGTTGGCTGCCATGATGGACAGGAAAACCTAGAAGGTAGAGAGAGAGAGAGCTCTGTGTTGGGTTACTATCATGTGAAGAGGACATCTAAAGAGGAAAATGAATCAGAGGTTGGTCTTCCATGAGTTGCTACTGAAAAGGTTGGGAATAACATCTGTATGAAATGGCTGGTGGTGAACAAAGAAAAGTTTTTCCCCTTTTTGTGGTAAGCAGGAGTGTGACACACAGGAGAGTCCACCTTATAGTCATAGCATGAGGATTGGTTTATCTGCAGAAACAATGTGTTTGAATTGAAAAAAAAAAGTGCACTTACAGGCCGTGTAAATGAAGAAACTTGCACCTCAAAGGGTTCATGAGGATTTATAAGTAAAGCTCCAGAATCCAGAAAGAAACAGTGACATTAACATGGTGTATTTAAAGGAGATGAAATCCAAGGGAATTTGCCAGATTCAAGAGGAGCTCCTCTGTGTTCTATCCAAGCTGAACATTCCATTTTTACAAGGGCTCCTTTGTTGTCATGTTTATACACAGACTAATAAATGCTTGACCTTTTTTAGTGATGAAGGAACAGTCTGTGCCTCAGGAGCGTATTATTTCAAGAAGCACAAATGAAGAGAAAGACCAAACCCTTCTGGGACAGATGGACTAAATATTTTGATATTGGAACCACATGGGGAAAGGCAGGGACTGGGAACCAGAAATGGAGGCCTGATAAGGGAACCTGGAAACAGCATCAGTCCTCTCAGATGTTTCCAGGGACTCCGGGTTTGTAGGGCCCTGACACCAACCTCACGTGGGGAGGGGAGCAAAGTGAGATAAACATTGATCTTGATGTGTAGTAAAAGTGAGCAATACATGAGAAAAATATTTGTGATCTAGCAAAAGTGTTGATGTCTCAACTTTTGACGTCTGTATGAGAACGGACTAGTATTCATCCAGCCTTTACTTTCTACCCAGAATTAAGTGTTTTGTATGAATTAAGTTAATCATCACATTGACCCTAAGATGCAGGCACTATTATTTCCACAGCTGTCTTTTTTTTTTTAATGGACATAGAGGTTACAGAGAGAGTAAGTAACCTCTAAGAATCACAGAGGTTTGGAGAGGCTTTTTTTTTTTTTTTTAAGATTTTATTTATTTATTTGGGAGAGAGAGAGAGTGCCCAAGAGGGGGTAGGGTCAGAGGGAGCAGCAGACTCCCTGCTGAGCAGGGAGCCCTACGTGGGACTTGTTCCCGGGACTACGGGATCGTGACCTGAGCCGAAGGCAGTCGCTTAACCAGCTGAGCCACCCGGGCGCCCCAAGGTTTAGAGTGTCTTTAACCCCATTTGGTCTGATCTTACCCTGCCCCTCAGTGACTTGAGCAGTCACTAGCCTCTCCTCGCCCTCCCTCCTCTGATGCTGCTTTCTTCCCCACTCCCGGTTCCAAGCAAGAGCGGCTGCTAAATTAAGGGGGAATGCCAGAGCGTCCAAGCTACCTGTGTAGCTGCCCTTAAAGTACCTCACATATTTGTGTGTCTTCGCAGTGATAAACCGCTGGTGACTGTTCCGGTAGCGTGGGGCAGGCTTAGACTGGGGTATCTCATCACTACGGACGCTTTTGCCTAACATATTCACAGTCATTTCAAGAGTAAGGAATACTAATTGATGATGGTGACAGAAAAGTTTATTTTAAAAATTGAAAATAACTTTAGATTCAAAAAGCACTGGTCGAAGATCAGTGATGAAATGTGGGACTCCAAGTATCGAACCGAAACCACAGGTATCTAAAATGCAGCAGAAAGAAGCAGTGAAAATGTGAAAGCCCTAAGTAACGTGAAGCAATTGGTCTCGCTGTTGGGCATAATGAACTCCTCCATGCACTCAGTGCCCCATGATGCAGAGTTTATGGCACCTCTGAGACTGTTCGTAAAGAACAATGTGGAATGGGACTGATAACAGCTCTCTGCTCAAGGACAGCAGTGTGTTCAGGGGATGTCTGCCTGTGAGTCAGAACCAACCTGCCCTCCTCCCCCCTTCTCCCCGCCAAGGAATCTAGGTGCTCAAGCCTTGCCTCTCTTTCTTCCAACCTCCCCTCACCCAACTCCTGTTTTCAGAAGCAATCAGATAAACCCAATCATTCTGAAAAGTTTAATGTGTGACTCTTCCAAGGGCAGGTGGTTTTAACCAAAGATCAAGCCTCAGAACAAAGGTGCCACAAGGTTTCAAATTTAACTCATTATATCCAGGAGTGTGAAAAACCAAGCGGTAGCTTTTTTGTTTTCCATAAATGATCTAATCTTACTTCTCCAGCCTTTCCCACACTGGGTGATATGGGGAAAAAAAAAAATCTTAAAATTGACATTTAAAGCCACCTCAGTCTCTTTCAGTTTTAGATAGCTTTATTTTGAACAATTATTCAATCACTTACAATTTACCACTTGTATTAGTTTTCTGTTGCTGCTATAAAAAAATGAACACAAATTTAGCAATTTAAAACAACATGAATTTATTATCCTACAGTTTTAAAGCTCACCGGTCCAAAATGGGTCTCAAGGTGTCGGCAGGGCTGCTTCCTTTCTAGAAGCTCCAGGGGAGAATCCCTTTCCTTGCACTTTCCAGTTTCTACAGGCTGCCTGTATTCCTTGGATTATGGCCCTATTCTTCCATCTTCAAAGCTAGCAACAGCTGGTGGAGTTCTTCTTCCATCTCTTTCCTCTGATCTGACTCTTCTGCCTCTTCCACATTTAAGGACTCTGATCACACGGAGTCTGTCCAGATAACGCAGGATAATCTCCCTACTTTAAGATCAATTGATTAGCAACCTTAATTCCATCCACAGTCTTAATTCCCTCTTGCCATGTAAAGTAAGTTTTCATAGGATCCAGGGATTAGGACTTGGACATCTCTAGGGGGTCATTATTCTACCTACCATACCACTTTTTGAACTTGTTTCTCTCCCTCTCGTTATTCCTTCCTAAAATGTTGCATGGGTGCATAGAGGTGGGGAGAGAAGGCCTCACACCCAAGAGTTATCTCTCCTCTGGATCCTTGCTGGTTTCTACTACAAAGTGCTGGACCAAGGTTGTTTCTGGCCAGACTGGATCCCACTGATTAAATCTGTGACTTGTGAATTTGTGTTTGTTACAGTTATTTTATGATGTGTAACAAACCATCTCCAAAAGTCATGGCTTAAACCAACAGTGTTTTAACCATTAAACCAACAATTACTTTTCATGAGTCTATGTGCATATTTAGCTGAGGTCACTCATTTGACTGTATTCAACTGAGAGCTTGGCTGGGACTGGAATGTCCCAGATGACCTTTATCCTCCACAGTCTTTTTCCCGGTGTCCTCTCACCATTCAGGATTATGGCCTCAGTTTCTTTACAGCAAGGCAACTGGCTTCCAAGAGAACAAAAACAAAAGCTGCCAGGCTAGGGCCTCATATGTGTTCCACTAGATACAATCACTTGGTCAAGACAAAGTGCAAGGTCAGCCAGATTCAAGGAGAAGGAAAATAGACTCCATGCCTTTGTAGATACAGGTAGGAGAGGAAGTGATAGCAGCAATATGTGCAGGCAAACTTCCATATAATCTGTTCTCTTAGCTTGATCAGGGCCCGAGGCACTGGCTTTGTGAATCCTGAATCTAGCTTGATTATAAATCTCAGTTAGTCAGCACTTTCCTCATTCTAGGCAGGGCTCTATGCTTATGACCAACCTGGGCAGTGTGCCCTGCAGCCCTTTGCCCCAAGGTCACTGAACTTCTACTGTGGTAATCCCCTGGTAAATGCTTCAATTGGCCCCATTATCTACATTTGCCGCCCAGAGCTAGTGGGAAATCCTGGGCACTTTGGGTGCTGCAGACTGCTGAAGGAAGCTTGGGATCCTAACTTAGCTCCCTCCGGTGAGCTGTGCTGCGCCACCGTTTTTACTCTGCTGAGCTTCTTGGCTACAGTGGGGCACCTTGCATGTTGGTCTCCTCCTGGAGTTGGAGTTAGAGATACAGCTTGCCTGCTGATGAGTTATGCAAGTAATGCATTCCTGATCTGAAGGGAGGGGTACAAACTCTCTCCGCTTTTAGATTTCTCCTCAAATCTACTTCATTGCTTCTTCCTCTTGGATTTTTCCCCAGAAGGTCAAATCAGAGCATGCATGGCCAACTGCTTGATTCTCATCATCTCCAGAACAAAAGGACTTTCCTCCTTTCCCTTTCGGGTAGTGGCTTTTCTCACTTTGTAACTCCTTTATAAAAGGTAGCATTTGTCTGGTCCAATCATTTTTTTTTTATTTTTTATTTTTTAGAAAAGATTTTATTTATTTATTTCGGTGGGGGGAGAGAGAGAGAGAGAAAGCATGAACAGGGGGAGGGGCAGAGGGAGAAACAGACTCCCCGCTGAGCAGGGAGCCTGACACGGGGCTGGATCCCAGGACCCCGGGATCATGACCTGAGCTGAAGGCAGATGCTTAACCGACTGAGCCACCCAGGCACCACTTGTCTGGTCCACATCTTAAGCTGCTGGGGATGATAATGGGCAAAGAGGGAGATTACAAATAAAACAGATGACTATTTCCCAAAACTCCCATCCACATTAAGAAATGAATCTCTAATTAGGATAATTAAAGCATCAGTCATTCGGGTTGATGAACTGGAGGCTCTGCCCTGGAGTCTCCCTGTACTGTGACCACAGCAGCCATTTCTCTTTGGAAGGTGACTGTTGCCAGTTAAGAGCTTCCAGGAAGCCAGCGCATAGGGGGATGTATAGAGAACCTCTTCATTCTCCACCATTATGTTCTTCCCACCACCGAACACCTACTTGCCCATACACACATTCTGAGAGTCTCTATCACTTGGGCTTTCCAGAGACCAGTCACCTGTCCTGCTCACTCCTTGGGGCTTCCCTCTCCTTCAGACAGCAGGGCCCCAGCTGCTCCTGCTGCTGCCCAATAAACTGGCATCAAGCCCAATTTATCTGTGAGTTGCAGAGGCAGCTCATTTCCGAAGGACTCTATGTGCTCTGCCTTTGTTGGAGTAGTTAGAAAATGCATGATTTTAGACCTGTAGTGTATCGCTGGGAAATGCAACTATGCTTACACCCATTGCCTCGTGTGTATTTCTTACGAAAATCCTGCCTCATGTTGTCATTAGACAAAATTGTCTGCTAATGTGGAATATCATTGCCGCAGCACTTTGAACATTCTAGGGGGCTCTAAACCTATGATTAAATATTAAAGGAAAGGACGAATAAGACAACTCCATAATGCCTAGTGGTGGAAAAGATATTGATGCTATAATGTTCCTAGAATGTGTACACAAAAGCCATCCAGCCTTACTTCCAAATTAGGTGGTTTTGATATAAAAGACTCAGGAACTATACCTGCGACTCTTCAGTTCTCTTGGGTCTGGAGACATGTTGGAGATACCCGGATTTTCAATGCACACAGTCCTTCATAGCCACATGGGTGAGAGGACCAGAAGCTAATAGTAATGGATCCAGGCTGAACACACGATGGAAACCTAGGAGGTGAGAGTCAGAAACTGATGTGAGGGTCCAGAGAATTCTGTCCACCAGCAGAGACCTGCTTTGAATTATACTTTGCTAAGAAGCAGCAACATGGTGTTTGGCAAGAGCACCGGGTCAGGAATCAGAATACCTGGGTTCCAAGCCCTCGTTCTGCCACTGACTACTCATGTGAACTTGAGTGACTCAATCTCTCTGAGTCTCATTTTCCTTGTGTATAAAATGAGGGAGGTTGGACTGTAGGTCCTTTATGGTCTACAGTTCTCCTCTGTCAGTATGCCCACAATAATTACGCACTAGTGAGAAGAAATAGAAGACATGAGATTATACTAAATCTTGTTGACACTAGTAGGTTGCTGTTGAGATCTCTGACATGACAAATGAGAAATAGTCATAAGAATCCATTAAGATCCAAATATTCTCTTTCTTGTTGAAAAAAGCTAGATCAGAGAACATAATTGTGTCTGAAATCAGGCTTTTCACTCCTTTACCTCAAGTCTCTACCTGGCAACCCATGGAAGGAGCAGAGCACACACCCAGGCAGCTGATGGAGGGTGGAGGTCTGCTTCTCACTATGTGGTCCCCCAGACCATGTGGGATACCATGTGGAAGCTGGAGCAAAGGGGCAGTTTGTCTTGTAGGCAGGCAGCTTTAAAGAGAAAGCCCAGAGGAGCTAAGCTAGTTCAGTATTTTCCTATTATCACCAATCAGATTATATCTTCACATTCCTTAGGGGAAAAATAAAGGAAGGAATTATAAGAACAGAAGTAACATTTACAATTCATTCTACAGAAGAAAAATTCCCATTTTGGAGCCAAAGCTTTTGAATGTTGGGAGAAAAAAAAAAGTGTTTTTTCCTGCAAGTGCCCCCACCATTCTTGAATATGGGGGTGTTTAGAGGGGAAGAAGACATGACAAGTGGCGGAAGAAGACATGACAAGTGGCAAACATGATATATAGAAAGGAAGTTTGGGAGACATGATCTCAAATACCAGGCCATTCATAATGAAAGAGCAGCTTATAACTTTTGTCAACCCAGCACTCTTTACATTGCTCTGTACTTGGTCAGAAGCTGAAAGTTCATAAAAATGATTGGAAGATTTTGTCATTCATCGCCTTAGTTAAAAGTATGCAAAATCCAAAGGACAATGGCCTGAATGAGACATAGATTAATTATGAAGAGAAGAGAAAAATGAAATGGCTCAATGTTTATTGAGTATCTCCTATGATCAGGAACCATACTGGGTGCTTTACATACATGAATTATCTAATGTCATTGCAATGACTTCCTTATGAAGATAAATATACTGAAGCTTAGAGAAGTAAAACAGTTTTTTAAAAAGATTTTATTTATTTATTTTTGAGAGAGAGAGAGAGCATGTGTGAATGTACAAGTGAGGGGGAGGGTCAGAGGGAGAAGCAGAGTCCCCACCAAGCCCGGAGCCCGACTTGGGACTCGATCCCAGGACCCCAAAATCATGACCTGAGCCAAAGGCAGATGCTTAACCGACTGAGCCACCCAGGTGCCCCAGTAAAACAATTTTCAAAGGTCATGTAACTAACATGGGACAGAACCAGAACTAGAACTCAAGTTTTACACCAAAGTCTGTGCTTTTTAAAAATACTCCACACTGAGTATAGAAACACTTTTATCCAAGGCAAAATCCCAAACATCAGTGCTGGTATTTGGAGAGTATTAGAACAAGTAGGAAAATTGAGAAGTTTGGAAACTTAAAACACCAAGATAATATTATATTCCATAAGCTTAAAGCTCAGTTCAGTGACCCTTCGATTAGAGAACAATTAGGTGCCTTAACCTGGGTATGGGAATTTGGCTCCAAAATCAGATCTGATGGATGATATAATAGGCAAGGTGGGACAAAGGACTGAGGAAGCACTAATTGTGTCCTACACAGAAACTGGTAGGCCCACAATGATTGTTGTTAGTGATAAGAACTGTGATGACAATAATTATTCCAAATCCAGGAAATAACAGTAAAGATGGAGGCGGGTTGGGAGTTCAAGATGTAGGCTTGCTGAAGAGGGACTCCATGGAGGTTAATCCAAACCCTGAATTGCTGAACAAGGACCACTCCAGTACTTGCTCAGATGCAAAGTGGTTAATGGTAGTATCTGGCACCAGGGAAACATGAACTAAAAACAGTGGCCACAAAATGCTGACAGTTGTTTTTAAAAAAAAAAAAGACGAAGAAATCACATCAATGTCAGTTTCCTAATTTGAAGAAAGTACTGTTCTACTTAACATTTGCTGGACAATGCTTCCTTTCTGTCTCTGGAAATAATTGTTATATTATAGTCTTAGGGTCCATTATAATGCCCAATGAATATGTCTAAATTAATACCTTGCCAATCTATATCATCAGAAAATGAGGTGTCACAAAGAAGTGAGTTTTCCAGTGAATTGAAGCTTACACCCTTTAAGGACCAAGCTTTTTGAAAATTAAGCTATTTTATGGAAATTATAATAAAATGGATTCCATTCTTGGCCTCATTAAACAGAATATATTGAACATCATTTAACATGTTCTTAATGACTCTGAGTTCTTGCTGTGAACATCAACTATACTACTGGGCAGTGATACAAGATATCCTCAGGAGGTGGTGAGATACACAGTGTCTTCCTGCAATCTTTCCTGAACCCAGAGGCTGTCTGTGACCACTATGGTGGCTTCTGCTCTTAAACCCAGGTCCCACATATGTACTGGTTTCTAGTCTTTCTGCTTTAACCAGTAATGCTCCTACTATATCATTTTTAACCTTTGTGTGAACTGATAGTTGTTGTGGAAATCAAATCACTAATCTTTATAAAACTGCCACCATATTTATATAGAATTCTCTATCAGCAGGTTATAATATAAAGGCTCAGAGATGACCTATGCTTCTGACATAAATTACACAGACTTTATAGCAGAGAATTTCCTTGCTGTTTGAATATCTTTTACATTGATGCTTACCTAAATTCAGGACTGTATGCTGGATGTTTATGACTTTTGGTGTCTGATCACCTGATAGAAAATTATTGAAGTTTGCAAGTTTTGTTGTTCTTTGTTTTCTAAGATAACAAACTCTAAGAGTCTCATTCTATTCAGAATTAAGTTAGTCCAGGGGCACCTGGGTGGCTCAGTCGTTAAGCGTCTGCCTTCGGCTCAGGTCGTGATCCCAGGGCCCTGGGATCAAGCCCCACATCAGGCTCCCTGCACCGCGGGGAAGCCTGCTTCTCCCTCTCCTACTCCCCCTGCTTGTGTTCCCTCTCTCGCTATGTCTCTCTCTGTCAAATAAATAAATAAAAAAATCTTAAAAAAAAAAAAAAAAGAATTAAGTTAGTCCAGAGAATAAGTGCAAAAGGAAGGAATCCCATTGTATTGGGTAGTTTTGGCTGTGTAACAAACAATCCCAAAATATAGTTGCTTACAACAACAAACATTTCTTGTCTCTTACCATTTTGCGGCTCACTAGACAATTTTCCTGGTCTGGGCAGGTTCTACTGGGGTTGGACTCATATGTTTGGGGCCTCAGCTGGAACAGCTGGGGCCTTTCTCCATGTCATCTCATTCTCCAGCAGAAAATCCCAGGTTAGTTAACGTGATAGAAAAGAGCAAGTGAACCCGTTATGCAAACACTTTTTAAGACTTTATTTGTGTCATGTTTGCTCATGTACCAGAAGCCAAATCAAGTCACATGGGCAAATCCAGATTCCAGGGAAAAATAGACTCTATGTTTTGATGGAAGGGACTACAAAGTCACAGTGCAAAGCAGCATGCATACTAGGGAAGGATTTTATGCTTATCTTGCAATCTGCTACATTCACAGCACTTATGTCATGGTTCAGCATGTAAACGTTATGGAAACTCCAGCTCTGCTACCCCTTTGATATACTGAGCTAGTAGTGCTCTTCTTCCTACCACCATCTTGGAAGAGTAGCTTTTCTCATCACCTCCACTTCCTTCTGGATTCACTTCTCAGTTCTTGCAAGCTGGTTCTTGCAACAACTATTCTCGTAATTAGGTTAACTAGCTACTTCCCAGTCATTGATGATGTCCTCCTATCTTCCTTAAATATTTTAGTTTTTAACACAATCTTTTTTTAAAAGTAACTTTAAAAAATTATTCAAAAAATTTGTTCATTTATTTGATAGAGAGAGAGAAGGAGAGCGTGAGTGGGGAGAGGGGAAGAAGGAGAAGGAGGAGAGAATCCTCAAGCAGACTCCCTGCTGAGCCCAATTCATGGCTCCGTCCCAGGACCCTGAGATCGTGACCTGAGCCGAAACCAAGAGTTAGCCACTCAACCGAGTCACCCAGGTGCCCCCCAATTTTTTTTCTTTTAAGATTTTATTTATTTATTTGTCAGAGAGAGACAGAGAGAGTACAAGCAGAGGGAGTGGCAGGCAGAGGGAACCAGGGAGCCTGATGCAGGACTCGATCCCAGGACCCTGGGATCATGACCTGAGCTGAAGGCAGATGCTTAATGGACTGAGCCACCCAGGTGCCCCTTTTTAGTTAGTTTTTTTTTTTTTTTAAAGTAATCTCTAAACCCAACATGGAGCTTGAACTCATGACCCTGAGATCAAGAGTCACATGCTCTACTGACTGAAACAGCCAGGCACCTTCACAATTAATCTTTTTTGAAACTCACTTCTTGTAGCTTCTATTACAAGTAGATATTCATTTTTTTTTTCCTAGTTCATTGACTGCTTTGTCAGTTTTTTTCCGGAGCTGTCATTCCTTCTATGATTAAAATTGGGGTTTTGTCCTCATCCACCTTCTCTTTCCTACATCCTCTCAGGAAATCCATTTACTTGCATAGCTTCATTACAAATCTCGGTAGACGATTTCCCAATTTATATCCCCAGTTCCTAAATTTATTCTTAAATTTGGTTCCATTTTCAAATGGCCCACTGAATATTTCCACCCAAATATTTTATCTAGAGTTCCTGTGAAATCTATTTTGACTACAAACAAAGAAGACAGTGCTGGAAACAACAGAATGCCTTCGTAGGCCCTAGGTCATTTGATCTTAGATTTTCCTTCAGATAAAAGGGACTGGGGGTGGTGGACAGAGGCAGCATGGGGCTAACTAACATTTGTTGAATGCCTACTGTGTGCAAGGCATTGTTGTCTGTCTTAATGGACAGAGGTGAACACCTTCTAGGATTACTTTCACATAGTAGATGGAGGGGCTGATCAGATGCAGATATGGAATCCGCACAGGTAGCCCAGCAGGCAGCCACTGATACCCCAGGGAAGGTTTCAGTTACACCCAACAAAGTGAGGCTGCAGAAATCTCTGTTGGAAAAAATAAAAGGTGTCTGACAGTTTCAAATGACTTTAAAAAATTTCTGCTAGAAGTATCTTAGGGTTTCCAAAAAATAAATAATCTTCCCTTAAGAAAGGTCTGGTTTCTGGGGGAAATGGATTATAAAATAAAATTCCAGGGGTGCCTGGGTGGCTCAGTCAGTGAAGCGCCCGACTCTTGGTTTCAGCTCAGGTCACGATCTTGCAGTTGTGGGATCTAGCCCCACCTCAGGCTCTGAGCTCAGCATGGAGTCCGCTTCAGATTCTCTCTTCCTCTCCCTCCCACTCACTCTCTCTCTCAAATAAATAAATAAAATCTTTAAAAAAATAATAAAAAAATAAAATTCCAGTTCTCCCTTTTCCCCCCTAATAAATTAGAGACTTCTAGGGCCCAAACTAAGCTCCTGGCAATATTTCTTCTGTTCTATGAGTAAATTTCACTCAATGAAAGCAGTTATAAGGGCGCCTGGGTGGCTCAGCTGGTTAAGCGACTGCCTTCGGCTCAGGTCATGATCCTGGAGTCCCAGGATCGAGTCCCGCATCGGGCTCCCTGCTCAGTGGGGAGTCTGCTTCTCCCTCTGACCCTCCCCCTTCTCATGTGCTCTCTCTCTCTCTCTCTCTCTCATTCTCTCTCTCAAATAAATAAATAAAATCTGTAAAAAAAAAAAAAAAGAAAGTAGTTATAAGATGGGCATACTTCTGGTTATTTCTTGTGCCAGATTCCTTGACTGAACTCTTATTGATAGGCCAGGTGCAGAACTGAATATGTTTGTAGCCATGCCTACTATTATGGCATTACTCTTCTGAGGGAACTCTGATAAGCATAATTAATCAAGTCATCAGGCTTGATGTGGAACAGATTTTCTTTTTTTTTTTAATGTGGAACACATTCAGAAAATAATATGAGAGGTCATTGATGGCCCAAGAATAATTTCTGAAACTATGTTTTTTAGGATAATTTTTTTTTAAAGTATTTATTTATTTATTTATTTGAGAGAGAGCGGGTGGGAGGGAGAGAATCTGAAGCAGATTCCGCGCTGAGCAGAGAGCCCCCCACTTGGGGTTCGATCCCACGACTGTGAGATCATGACCTGAGCTGAAACCAAGAGTTGGATGTTTAACAGACTGAGTCACCCAGACACCCCAGGATAACTTTTAAAAATAAAATAAATAAAGTAAAATAAAACTAAACAAAAATAAAATTAAGTAAATAAAATAAAAATTATTTTTTCTGTGTTTTATTTTCATATCAATAATGCACATAGAATTTTCCCAATGCCAAAATGGAACATGGTGTGATAGAATGCAGGCTGATAATAATGAATGAAACCTCATTCTTTAAGAAGCAGCAACCTACTAGCTTGCCATATGGCTTGAATTTTATTAATTTATCCCCTTCTTTTATTTTTTATTGGATTGCATAAGAATTTGTGAGAGTTACTGATTCTTCTTTTTGGTTTGTTTATATTGCTGTAAATATTCTTGTAGTGCAATTGCAATTCTTCTCACTGACCATATTTTCTGAGGGCTCATTCTAGGAAACTGATATTTAACTATTGCGTATTAGGTATGAATTATCCTGTATTGTTCATGCCTCTTACTACATTGTCTTTCTTATTGTCAATGGCTATAAGTATCATCCTTAGTGCATTTGGCTAACAGTGTTCGGAGCAGATGAGATTTTAGCTCACTCCTTGATAGCTGCATTGGCTCAGTCTAAGCTAAAGTCTTATTTTCATTAAAGGGAGCAGACATGCTGAGGAAGAAGGTGCTATTTTTACATAGGGACTTTTTCTACTGAAACCACATGATAACACTATGCTGTTAAAATGATCTCAAGCATGCTGAGTTAGCTGCAGAAACAATATGCGTGTTGCCAAAATCAAGGCAGTACTATTCTGAGCCTCCTCTAAGGTCCTCTAGCTCTCCTTGGTGGTCATGAAGAGGAGACTGGGGAGGAGCTGGTGGGAATGTACAAATTATAGGTAAAGTGAAGGTCACTTACTATTCCCTCCAAGAGATTATCCAAATTCTTGGTTATTGTCATCGATCATTGAGATATGAAAAGTTTTGTTACTCAGATATTTGCATATTACTCTTATTGGTTGAGTATTCTAGATTTTTTTAAGGTAGGGATAGCATAAAACAGTACTAAGCCTAACTTTAGAACGTTAGAAACAGAAGAGGTTTAGACAGAGACCCTCCAACTCCAGTAAAACAAAAAGCAATAATAGTAATATATATAATTATAATATATAAATATAAGTATAATGCTATACTTAGCATTTTACAAAAATTATTTCATTTAATCCTTACAATAATCTTGCAAAGCAGCTATTATCTCCATTTACGAAAGACAATGTTTCCTTTTCTTTTCTTCCTTCCTTTCCTAATAATAACTGTCGCATTTTAAGTTATACTCAAGCTAGAAAGTGATTGAGCTGGCATTCAATCCTAAGTATAAATACCTAGCTCCAGAGTCTATGCTTTTTCACTAGGCCATGCAGCATCTGAGAGGATGACATAGAATTAATAAGGAAATTGGACCTCTATCATACAGTATTTTTATTTTTCATTCTTCCTCCTCCATATTGAAAAAGTATTAATGAGAACAAGTTACAACACACCAAAAATGGAAAAGTAAAAATTTCTCTTCTTGGTGGTCTTCAATTGCTAAATGTAAATCACCTTTAGATTTGGCTTCCCTTGTCTTCAAATACTGGAAGATTCTTTCCTCAGCCACACCAGAATTTGAATCAACTGCTTGGTCACAGACAGGCTTATACTTGACAAAAAATCTTTGGGGAAGCTCTTGAACAGATAAAGATGTTAACATATAGGAACTCACATCACTTCCCTTCTGTCTGTATAGCAGACTTCTTTTTGTGGCCAACGTATTTCCCACAGTCTTGTGCAGATTGGGGGTTTTGAATGAGAGCTACTTGACGGGGAAGCCAGAGTTTACAGCTACCAGAAGTGAGTAACTTTGGAATATGGCAGAGGACAAGAAGATGGGACCAAAGTTAGCATGTCCTGGATTTGGGAAGAAACTGGGGAAGTTTGCAGAGAGAAGAAATGAAAGATCTGGGGAGTAGCTGCCAAAAATGTGAGAAATGGAGAGAGACTTATAGAAAGAAAAATTTAAGACCTTTACCAAATGTTATTAATAAAATCCGATCTCCAGAGTCATTTTCTTAAACAACCTGCAAAAAAGATATTAACTGATGTTCAATTATTTTTGGAGACTGAAGTTTTTTTGCTAAGACTAGGCTACCAGGTGGATTAACTTTATATGGGCTTTACTTTCATAGAACCGTGAGTTGTTGAAAATATTAGCAAAGATACCAGCAAAAAATATATAATGGATATAATGAGAGCCTGGAGTCAGACATAAGGAATTCTGGCCTTTTAAGAATGAGGGAACTAATTAGCATTTTGCAGGCTTTATGCCTATGCAAGCAGGATTGGATTTACCTACTGAATGTGTATATACTTTCCCCAACAAATCCTTATGACAGGCGGGCAGGAAGTAGGGAAGGTGGGGGAAGCCTTCTGCTTTCTAGGAGGATGTTCTCTCTAGATCTTCCTTTTTTTAGCAAGAGAAGGGACCTTTATAACTGCAATTGACCTTGTCCCAGGACATACCGACCTGGGATAAAAATAGACGCATAACATGAAGAAAACAGTATTTTTTTGATTCCAGTCCCCAATACTGCAGAAAACCCATCCTCTCTCAAATTCTTCCTTAAATTAGCCAATTTCTTTAAAATGTTATCATCTAAGAGTTCTTAAAGAATCCATTTTAGCCTCCTTCATTTTACTCCTTTCCAGCTGTGGCTGCCTATGGTGGTATTTATTGCAAAAGTCACCAATGTGTCAATGATTTTGTGAAAATTAATCTTTGCACACTCATGTTTAACAAGCATTTTAGCAGATTTCTCAATCTTTGTTTATTCATAGTTAATCAAAAACCACTTTTGATTTATTTTAATTTCACATGAAGTAACAGGTATACAGAAAGTTAAAGAAAGTCTTAAATGTAAGGTTGAGTTAGCAGAAATTTATAAAAGTCTCATTTTGCAGTAAATTCCAGAAATTGCAATAATTTCCAGGTCTTAGTTTCTTTGGAATCAAATTCTAATGGCTTTCAAATAGCACCACAGCTACATATTTGCCACTAAAATATATTCTCCAGAAAAATTTATCATAAATTTCATTTATATTTGGTAAAACTTCCTGAAGTTTTTCTTTTTGGCAAATATCAGAGAAAATGGCTAAGTGGTAATGAGTATTGGCATTATTTGATCTATTGCTTTAGGGTGAATGTCCAGTCTTTGGTGAAAATGATGGAGGTTCAAATATTACTCTTTTGATGTCCTCTGGCAATATAAGAGCAGCATCTTTGGTCATTTCAATAGTTTGTATCTACCTAATGGTTTGAAATGTCATCTGTTGATTATAGCCTAATAATACTTCACATAAAAAATTTCCACTAACTAGTGAGTACTAGTGAGTGACATTCCACTAACTAGTGAGTAATAAAACCACAACTTCAGCAGAAGGTACTTATTTAGATAACTACTAAGTTACATCAGTGATGTAATATATTCTTGATTTATTTTTGCTTTAAAACAATGAACAATTTTAAAAGAATAAATTTTTCTCTTAAAGATAACATTCAAAGTCAATAAAATATTTTGCATATAAACTAAAATTTGCATGTAAACAAAAGTACCACACAACTAAAAACAAATGGTCACACAGAATGGCAGAATTGAAGTAACTTGAGTTCTATTTTTCATCTTTAAAATTTCTGTGCTATCATTATTTACTACACATCAAAATTTTAAATGCAGACATGAAGTACCACAGGGGTTGGAGGGCTTACTATTAAAAGAAATGTGTGGGGGCTGAGTCCATGCGTATCAAAGGCAAACTGGGTAATGGGAAGTTCTCTGAATTCATTTCTATATAGAATACAATGTTTATTGAGGAAAATGTGCTAAATTGAGGCTTTACTTATATATTAAAACCCAATAGTAACTGCAGCAATTGCTTAGAATTTAGACCGACAAAGGATTTTTTCAGGGAGGACGATTTTATCATTGACATTGTTTAGAGTTGCAGAGAATGGTGATCATAAAAAACAGATCAACTCTTAGTTTTACTATAGTTTTTAAATTCTCTAGACAAGGCTCCCCCTTATGCCTGCCTCAGGAAGGCCTACTTCATGGCTCTGCTCTTGATTAGCGGCTGATGGAGTATGCCTGAAGGATTTCTGCAACAAGCAAATTGCAGGTAATTTTGAAATTAACAACTAAATAAATATAACAAATATAATAAATAAATATATTATAATAAACAACTAAATAAACTAACAACTATAATAAATTAATTCATTACTTAACAGCTATAATAAATACAATGGTACATAAAACTTTTTTAAAGGTTGGAGTTGAGATAGTAATTCAATGATAAAAAATCAAAAAAATATTATTTTCTCAGTTTTTAAGACTTTTGTTATTAGCCAAGTTCTTGTGAGAAAAGTCGTTTAAATATGTATTATAAATGCGTTGTGTAGGATTGCAGCAATTGCTCCCTTTGACTTTCTAAGCATCCATCTCAGTGCATCTCAGTGGAATGATCTTTAAGACACTTTCAGTTCTAAACATCTATTATGTGTTTTGTGAACGAAAGAACTATCTTCCCCCTTCATTTCCCACAGTCCTCCTCTATTCCCCAAACCTCAGGGGTTTGCTTGGAGAGATTAACCTGCACATCTTTTTGCATTTCTATTATCTCCACAACGGAAGGACGGGAAAGTAAGGGCTAAACAGTAAAGGGGAAAAAACCATAAATACTAAAGTTTTTTCCGGGTCTTTGTGAGCCTAAAGGTGTCCATGGAGAGGTAGATTGCTCTGGAATGGATCCCATTTCTTATGCAATGGTAGGTCTCAGGATACAAATAAAGGGAACTGATACTTCCCTGCATAAAAATGTCAATGAAAGCTACCTCCTTCCTGGGAAAAAGCAGCTCTGAAATTATATTGAATATGTAAAAAATGGATTTTGACTCTACTGCTTCTGAAAATTAGTTTTTGTCCTTGGAAAATGGTGTGTGTGTGTGTGTGTGTGTGTGTGTGTGTGTGTGTTATGCATCATATACCCACTGGACTACTGCACTGGGATCTGAAAGTGTATCTTCACCTCACACCTCCCACTGGAGGGAAAACTTGAGATGGTTCAAATTTGAGTCTTAAAGCCCTCCTTCAACTGTCCTGCTGAAGCACTGTGATACTGCTCGGGACAGAATGCTCACACTTTAGAAAATATACTGCTGGAGATTGTTGGGTCTTACTGATTGGAGGCCAGGTGAAAAGAGAGATGAAACTTAGCGTAAGACCAGATCCTAGGGGTGTTGTCTTTTTTCTCCGTCTCCTTCTTCTCCTCCTCCTCCTTATTTTTTAAATTAAGATGTACACAAAAAAGACAATAGATTGACAAATCTCCATGTTCCCATCACCCATTCATAAACTTTGACTAATCTTACCCTCCTGCCTCACACACAGAACTTTAAAGTAAATCCCAGGCACAAA
Organism: Halichoerus grypus; assembly: GCF_964656455.1. Lineage (NCBI taxonomy): Eukaryota > Metazoa > Chordata > Mammalia > Carnivora > Phocidae > Halichoerus > Halichoerus grypus. The sequence goes on from NC_135714.1 coordinate 109,767,722, forward strand.
TGATTTCATTCTCAACTAAAAAATGATTACTTTTTTTACATGACCATAGTATTCTTATCTTACCTAAAAAATTAATAATAGTTCCTCAGACTATCAAATATCCAGTCAGTATTCACATTTTTGATTGTCCAATGACTGTCTTTGTTTTTCTTTTTCTACATTTGTTTGTTTGAATCAGGATCCAAATAAGGCTTATACAATGTGAATGATTGATCTTCCTAATAAGTCTATTTTAATATATAGGGTACTGTCCCACTTTTTCTCCCCCATTGGGGTGCAGTTTTCTAAAAGGAAAGTTAAGGTTGCATTAAGGAAGTGTACCTAAAAACAATAATATCTAATAGTTATGGATGTAGTAATTATAATTACTTAACACAACATGTACTTTGTTTCCATGTTATATGAAGTACTTTACACATATAACTCATTTAATCCTAGTGACAGCTCTATGGGTTAGGAACTATGATTTCCTAATTTTGCAGTTGAGGAACTGGGGCACAGAGCTTAATAACTTGCCATAATAGTTTGTAAGCGGTGGAGTCAGGATTTGAATCCAGCTCTTAATCACACACTGCTTCTTAACAGCTAACATTTTCTAGCACTTACTAGTTTCAGACACTATTCTAAGTGCTTTACTTAAGTTAATGCATTTAAACCTCACAACATCCCTGTGAGGCCAACAGGCTTGTGGTCCCCATTTTATAGATGGCTAAGCCAAGGCACAGAGTTTAAGCAGCATCAGGCCCTTCAACCCTGTGATTACACAACTAACAAATCATAGAGTTGGCACTTAAACTCAGTTGTTTCCTGCCACAACCTGGGCTCTTTAACATAGGTACTTGCTTTCCTTGAAAGTGGTACATTCTTGAAGAGCTGGAAAATTGTTAAGACCTGGAGAATGTCTGAAGAAACCCCATATGAAGTTCAACTTTAGAGCTTTTCCTTGGATTATGGGGACAGTCATCTTTAGCAAACAGCCCAGAAACTTCCTTTTACTGTAGGCAATTGGGATATACATGAGAATGGCCTATGGAAAAGCAGCTCTCAGATGGACTTCTCAAGAGTAGACTAAGGAGGGGGGGCACCTGGGTGGCTCAGTGGTTAAGCGTCTGCCTTCGGCTCAGGTCATGATCCCAGGGTCCTGGGATCGAGCCCCGCATCGGGCTCCCTGCTCGGTGGGAAGCCTGCTTCTCCCTCTCCCACGCCCCCTGCTTGTGTTCCCTGTCTCGCTGTGTCTCTCTCTGTCACATAAATAAAAAATCTTTAAAAAAAAAAAAAAAAAAAAGAGTAGACTAAGGACACTACTCACCTTTGCTCCAAAATCCTAAAGGAGGAGGCTCTTGAAGGGGGACGGAGAGGTAGACACCTACCTTACACTCTGTTGTTCTCTCAGCTCATCTTTTTACCTGGTCCCTTCCTTCTATAGACACTTCACCATTCAGATACTTCAGGGAAACTTTAAAAACCATACCATTGTTCTCAATATTATTCTCTTCTTAAATCCACTCTAAACATCAGCTCAAGACGTTTATAAATGACTTCACTCTCTTTGGCCCTGGAGGCCCAGTTAGTGCCCAGCTACAAGACTTTATGATGGGGGCACCTGAGTGGTTCAGTCGTCAAGTGTCTGCCTTTGGCTCAGGTCATGATCCCAGGGTCCTGGGATGGAGCCCCAGGTCAGGCTCTGTGCTCAGTGGGAAGCCCGCTTCTCCCTCTCCCAATCCCCCTGCTTGTGTTCCCTCTCTCGCTGTCTCTCTGTCAAATAAATAAATAAATAAAATCTTAAAAAAAAAAAAAAAAGACTATGAGGGATAAAACAGCTCCACAGAGCCCACCTTAAAAGATTATCACTGTCCCATACATCACACTTCCCTTTCTTCCATCTTTTCTCTCAGATTTTCTCTTGCATTTTGAATACTTGTAAAGACTTCTAGGGGTAAGCAATGGCTGTGCTCATGTCCTTAGAAGCTCTGTAAAGTCAGGCTTAGACCAGGCGAAACTCACAGATTGTTTTACCATAGAGTAGTCGAGAGACCTATCTATCCACTTTGGAGGTAGAGATTTGTTTCAGTTCTAGGGCCTGGTCTCCTTTCACAGTTGCCTAAAAAATATGAGGCCTGGGAGCCTGGGTGGCTCAGTCGTTAAGCGTCTGCCTTCGGCTCAGGTCATGATCCCAGGGTCCTGGGATCGAGCCCCACAGCGGGCTCCCTGCTCGGCGGGAAGCCTGCTTCTCCCTCTCCCACTCCCCCTGCTTGTGTTCCTGCTCTCGCTATGTCTCTCTCTGTCAAAAAAATAAATAAAATCTTAAAAAAAAAAATGAGGCCTCCTAGAGAAAAAAAAAATTATTAATGGCTGCTGAAAAGAATTAATACATATTTAATTGAGGTTGGAGTTGTTAAAGAATGATTTTTTTAATTAAAATCAAGTCTCTTGTACAAATATGAAATGAACACCGCCAAAGATTTTTTAGAACTCTTTTGTTAATGAGGAAACCGGTAAGACGTTACAACCAGTTTAAAGGAAAAATCTGAAAAACAGACACTTAGATACTCAGTAAATCAGGAATGAGAAAATGAAGTTGCTAATGGATGCAAAACTTCATAGGCCAATAAATATAAAGGTTAGAATATTCTTTTCTGCAAGGGAAAATCAAATGCATCTTTACAAAACAAAACCTATTTGCATCTCTGTGGACAAGAATCATTTGCATTACTATCAGTTTCCTACAACTTACAGAGTTGTAAAGTTGCTAGCCTAGTCAAAGGCAGTGAAAGGCATAGATCCCTATAAAATCAGATAAGCCCCAAAGGTCTTCCAGACAATGCCGAACTTTCCATCCAAAGGACACCCCGTAATCTTTTGCCCGTTTCAAAGTCTTTCACAAATTTTCCTGACAGATTCATAAATAAAAACTTATTTTTCAAGTACAGCAACCAGGAGAGATGATTTCTTGAACAGATTTTTTAAAACAGTAATGATGTTCACAGAGGATCTCTGTTAGCCACTCTCCTGCCCCATCTCTCTGTTTTCCCCTAAATTGTCTCTTTCTTTTAAGATGTCATTGTGGAAGATTTGATACTGAAGTAATATAGAAATCTTTGATATTGTATCCAACAAAGTTTGACTTTAAAAAAGTGAGTATATCCCTGTTGGCAGATGGTTTACTTTAGACAGTTTCGTACCACCCACAGAAAGTTGATTACTTAATTCCCCTGTTGTAGTCTCAAAATCAGGCAAACTGAGGGCAGTCTCTCAGCATACTTTATATTTAACAAATTGCACTGACATTTGCTATATCCAACTTTAAGTTAAAAATATTTGCCACCCTAGGGCGCCTGGGTGGCTCAGTCGTTAAGCGTCTGCCTTCGGCTCAGGTCATGATCTCAGGGTCCTGGGATCAAGCCCCGCATCGGGCTCCCTGCTGGGCGGGAAGCCTGCTTCTCCCTCTCCCACTCCCCCTGCTTGTATTCCTTCTCTCACTTTATCTCGTTCTGTCAAATAAATAAATAAAATCTTAAAAAATATATATATATTGGCCAGCCTAGAAACCTCACTCTTCCTGTTTTAGTGGCAGCGGCCATGTTGGGATGTACAATGCAACCCCTGAAATAAGTTTCACATGTGAACCCTAGTATGTCTTCCCAGCTGCCAGGCTCTAGATACACTTGAGGCCGTGATCTATCCTGCTGGCTCAGAGCTTAAGTTGTGTTGGTCAATACCATTTCCTCCCACTTGCCTGGATCTTCTTTTCATATCAGGAGCCAGAAAACTTCAGAGTCACAGTGTTAAAACATCCAGGAATTTCCCTTGGCTCAGGGGCAAGGGATCATGACCATCAGCAGCCATATCAAAGTCCACACCCAGTAAGAATGATCATCCAAGCAAAAGTGAACACAAGATATGGAAACTTCAAATAGCAGCATAGGAACAGCCTACTGGAAATAATTCTCAAGTGAAAGTACAATGAGATACTATCCCCCCTCACAGAATTGGAAAATATTTTAAAAAGTAAAATACCTAGTTCCAGTGAGGGTGTGATATATATTGGTAAAGACATTTGGGAAATTAAACAGCTCCATGATCAAGAGCCTTAGAATTTCATACCTCTCAATTCACCAAGTCCTTTTCTAGGGATAATTTAAAATATAGTGAAAAGTTCATGCATTAAAAGGTGTATTCCAGTATTATTTATAATAATAAAAAATTGAAAGCAACCTAAATTCAACAATAAAGATGAATAGTAGTCATTTGTATATATTTTGAAATAAGATGTGTATATTGAAATAATGACTATGAAGAGCTTAAAAACACAGGAAAATTTGTGACAATAGAATTATTTTTAAGATTTTATTGATTTTTTATTTTTAAAAATTTTATTTATTTATTTGACAGAGAGAGAGAGCACAAGTAGGGGAAGAAGCAAGCAGAGGGAGAGGGAGAAACAGGCTCCCCACTGAGCAGGGAGCTGAGGATCCCAGGACCCTGGGATCCTGACCTAAGCTGAAGGTTGACGTTTAGCTGACTGAGCCACCCAGGCACCCCTAAGATTTTATTTTTAAGTAATCTCCACACCCAATGTGGGACTCTTGAATTCACAACCCTGAGATCCAAAGTCTCATGCTCTTCCAAATGAGCCAGCCAGGCACCCTGATAACATAATTTTTTAACCAGTTTTTACTGTGGAAAAATAGCAAACAGATAAAAAAGTAAAGAGACTAGCATTATGAGCCCTCATGTACCTATCACCTTGCTGAACAATTATCAACACAGCAAATTAATTTCATCTACCTCCTCCCTCTCACAACCAGATTATTTAAGGCCAATCTGAAATATCGTATCATTTCATATAAATATGTTTCAGCATGTACCTCTAAAAGAAAAGAATTCCTTTAAAAACAACATTTGCCACCTAAAAATTAATAATACACCCATCAGAAAGTAGAGCATTAAAAAATACCAATAATATTCCAAACAAGTAACTACAACTATTTCATTTCCTTTTTCAGTTCTTTTGATCGTATAATTAATTCTAGTTCCACTGGGTCTTGCATCAGCATTCTGGATTTACAAAGTTATTAGCTAAATGCTCATCCAAAAAACAGAGTCCTGGAAATCCCGACTCAGAACCCTGGTACAGACTGAAAAGGCTGTCAACTCAGAAGCCTTATATTTAGGAGTCCATTTTTGAAGTATCAGTAGTTTGGAGTACCCAGTACAGTCCTTTCCTCAAGGCTCTAAGAGTTTTTTTTTGAAGATCCGATTTGTAGCTTGTAACTTACAGTAGAGCCTTCAGGCAAGCATGAGAGAAAAGCAGAAAGGACGCCTAAGACTGAATGGCTATGGTTAATTTATTGCAGTAACTAGCACTATGAGAATGGAGAACAAAATTGTCAAATGTGTGCATGTTTCATAGGGTTTGATCAATGTCTCCCTGAGGATAAGAAGGGCAAGGACAGGACACTGGGTGGCTAAGTTGGTTAAGTGTCTGCCTTCGGCTCAGGTCATCATCTCAGGGTCCTGGGATGGAGTCCTGCATTGGGTTCCCTGCTTAGTGGGGAGCCTGCTTCTCCCTCTCCCTCTCCCTCAGCAGTTCCCCCTGCTTGTGTTTTCTCTCTCTCTCTCTGTCAAATAAATAAATAAAATCTTTAAAAAAAATTTACCTTAACTTAGGGAAGGCTGAACATGCCTTTTGATTGGACAACTCTTCCCATGCTACTCTTATCACAGTATTGAGCTTATTAAACAGTACTGAGCTACCCAAAAAACCTAACTATTCCTAACATTGTCTTTTCTTATAAGGTTCAAAAACAAACCTTTGTGATTTTCCAGAGGTTCTTTGGGAATCTCCAAGGTAGATTTATGTGTAAGGACATTCTGAGAATTTTATTTTTTCTGAATCTGAATCTTAGGAAGGCAAAAGCAATAGATTTAACAGAGGAGATTTGATCCATGATTAAGATAGGATTATGAGTGCTTGAGATAAAAAGATTAGTTACCTATTCATTAAAGCAACAATATAATATTTTAAAATAGACATAGAAGTAGGTAAAACAATCTTAAGGAATCTTGGCTCCTTTACATGTGAGGAGATTTTGTTCTTTGTCCTTAAAAAAAAAATCACAGGCATGATAAAATCAACACAAAGTATAGAAACTTATTCTGGTGCAATATAAATTTCTGCTAGCTATATGTATTACACAAAAGGTAAATAATCACTGCTTATTACCCCTTTTAAGAGTTCTAACACTGGTTTATCATTTTAATAGAAAGCCAAATTCTATTTTTGCATTAATTCAATATTTTGCAATAAAAGATTCCAAGTTCCTTTTTTAAAAAAATTGTCTTTTGAATAAGCCCATCAAATCTGAGAGAACTTTGCCAAAATTTTAACATATTTTATTGCTTCTTTTTAGACAACCATGACAAATCTGGTTAACTTTCAGTAAACCTTCTACAGTTTTCTGTATCCATTCAAATTTTGTCTTGCCCTATCCTATTTCATGTTCTGGAATACACATCTTCCTTTAGAACAAAACTCACTTTTTCTTTGAAAAACAAAACAAATTCCTTTATTTTGCAATCACTTGTTGTTCTTTTTTTAATTATTGCTTATACTATTGTCATTATTCTTCCTAATATGGTCTTAATCACCCATATTAACTATAACTTTTAAACAAACTAACCCTTATTGTTCAGAAAAAACTAGGAGATGGGTAATTGATGATTGAGTGTTCTATACAAGCATAAATAAACATGTTTATTAACATGATCCAAAGGTTTGCCACTCTATAGTACAATAAAATAAGAAACAAAAGTATATATATTTAAAAACTATATTTAGTAATCAGTGTTTTAGCATTCTATCTTATTAGAAATAATCTAGGTATCCAAAGATTTAACATTAGTCCAATATTTTAAAGTTAACTTAAAGATATTAGAAGTGATATTTCAGCTAACATACTATAGAACATGACTGTTGATAGCAAAAAAATGGTCAAAATCATAATTCAGTTTGCTTAGACACATAATTTTACATTTTTCATAATCCTTAACATTATTAAGTAGTCATGTTAACTTATTTCATCAATAAGTTAGTGCAGGAAGTTGCTGAAGTTCAGAAAACAAGCCTATATCTTCTCAAAAATAAAATGTACAAATACATTTACTACTACTCAGATCAGGGGAAAAGATATAGATTTTTTTTTAAGATTTTATTTTATTTATTTGAGAGAGAGAGTGAGAGAGAGCACAAGAGGGGGTAGGGTCAGAGGGAGAAGCAGACTCCCCGCTGAGCAGGGAGCTCCATGCGGGACTCGATCCCAGGACTCCATCCCAGGACCCCGGGACCATGACCTGGGCAGAAGGCAGTCGCTTAACCAACAAAGCCACCCAGGCGCCCAGATATAGATTTTTTTTCTTCTTAAACCATTATTTTTTTTTTTAAGATTTTATTTATTTATTTGAAAGAGAGAGAATGAGAGAGAGCACATGAGAGGGAGGAGGGTCAGAGGGAGAAGCAGACTCCCTGCTGAGCAGGGAGCCTGATGTAGGACTCGATCCAGGGACTCCAGGATCATGACCTGAGCCGAAGGCAGTTGCTTAACCAACTGAGCCACCCAGGCGCCCTCTTCTTAAACCATTATTAAAACTAATCTGATTTATCAGAGTCATCTTAATCATGTGAGTTTAGATTATGTATTATATATTATATGTATGTATTTAGATTATCATATAAAATGCTTCTGAGTTAGCACTTTTTTAAAAAGTAATCTCTATACCCAACATGGGGCTCAAACTCAAAACCCCAAGGTCAGGAGTCATATACTCTATTGACTGAGTCAGCCAGGCATCCCTGAGTTGGCATTTTCTGAAAGAATTTTTTGTTAAAAGGCTAGAATATTTAGGGTATTAGAAACAGTTTATTTTCTAGGAATTCTGGAAATATTAGATATATGTAAGCATACTGTAGATATAAATAATTGGTTTATGCTCTAAGTCAATTAAAACAGAGTTTCCTTAATTTAAAAGACATTATACTCAATTTTATTACTGTCCTCCAGAGGTAAGAAAATATTTCACATACACAATGAAAGATAAAAGCTTTTCTTAATTATAGAGAACTGGCTGGCTTTAGCTCTATAACCTCAGCTACAGGTCAAGAGTAAACATAGAAACAAAAAACTCACCAGTCCAGTTTTCAAAGGACTGTGGCACAAGTTCTTTCTAGTGGGCACACAATATTTTCTTTTTTTAAAAAATTTTTTATTGTTATGTTAATCACCACACATTACATCATTAGTTTTTGATGTAGTGTTCCATGATTCATTGTTTGTGCATAACACCCAGTGCTCCATGCAGAACGTGCCCTCTTTAATACCCATCACCAGGCTAACCCATCCTCCCACCTCCCTCCCCTCTAGAACCCTCAGTTTGTTTTTCAGAGTCCATTGTCTCTCATGGTTCATCTCCCCCTCCGATTTGCCCGCCTTCATTCTTCCCCTCCTGCTCTCTTCTTCTTTTTTTTTTTCTTAACATATAATGTATTATTTGTTTCAGAGGTACAGATCTGTGATTCAACAGTCTTGCACAATTCACAGCGCTCACCATAACACATACCTTCCCCAGTGTCTATCACCCAGCCACCCCATCCCTCCCACCCCACCCCCCACTCCAGCAACCCTCAGTTTGTTTCCTGAGATTAAGAATTCCTCAGATCAGTGAGGTCATATGATACATGTCTTTCTCTGATTGACTTATTTCGCTCAGCATAACACCCTCCAGTTCCAACCACATCGTTGCAAATGGCAAGATCTCATTCCTTTTGATGGCTGCATGATATTCCATTGTATATATATACCACCTCTTCTTTATCCGTTCATCTGTCGATGGACATCTTGGCTCTTTCCACAGTTTGGCTATTGTGGACATTGCTGCTATAAACATCGGGGTGCACGTACCCCTTCGGATCCCTACATTTGTATCTTTGGGGTAAATACCCAGTAGTGCAATTGCTGGGTTGTAGGGTAGCTCTATCTTCAACTTTTTGAGGAACCTCCATACTGTTTTCCAGAGTGGCTGCACCAGCTTGCATTCCCACCAACAGTGTAGGAGTGTTCCCCTTTCTCCACATCTCCGCCAACATCTGTCATTTCCTGACTTGTTAATTTTAGCCATTCTGACTGGTGTGAGGTGGTATCTCATTGAGGTTTTGATTTGGATTTCCCTGAGTGGGCACTCAATATTTTCTTAATTTGTTCTCACAAGTAGACAAATGGACAAACAAAAAGACTGACAAACGATTAGCTATCATCTCTTGTGTGACAGAAAATAGATTCCCATTATCCACCTGCAGAGATCATCCAATGGTCAGGTCATAAAGCCAAATTCCCTATAATAATCAGCTATGTGCATATCATTATTATATATACATAAGGTCCTTCCTTTTTTTTTTTAAGATTTTATTTATTTATTTGAGAGAGAAAATGAGAGAGAGAGAAAGAGAGAATGAGATGGGGGGAGTGTCAAAGGGAGAAGGAGACTACCCACTGAGCAGGGAGCCGGATGACGGGACTCAATTCTGGGACTCCAGGATCATGACCCTGAGCCGAAGGCAGTCACTTAACCAACTGAGCCACCCAGGTGCCCCCAAGGTCCTTTCTTAACCATGGAATCAAGACCTGCTTAGGAGTCCTAGGTCTGGCTCAAGAATGTGACATGGCACAAACCACAAGTTTTACAAGGATGTTTTCTAGATTATGTGGTTGAGACCAGTTTAGTGGTTAGAAATAGGACATGAACCTACCAGTGACTGGACCCAGTTGTGAAAAGAGAAGCATCAGTTCAGATACATCAGCTCTCCCCAAAACAAGCCCTAATGTATAGCATTTACCTATTTCTGTTGTGTAAATTTTCCCATAAGGGCTATTTTCAAGCTACCAGCACAATGCCACTATCCCAGAATTGGGAAGAGATGCATATATTTAATTCTCACAAACCAGTATGATCTGTTCCAGGACACAACTGTGCTTGATCATAAGTTAATGAAAACAAAGTCAGACTAGCAGAGTTGACCAAGAAATAGAAAAAAACAAAAACACAAAACCAGAAAAAAGGAAATCTTTTAGAAATGCAGAGTTAGTCATTTGGGAGTCATTCTGGGAGACAAAAAAAGACGTGCCTGGGTTTAATCAGGACCATGCAATACATGTCTCAGGCCATGTAGCTTAATGGCACCAGCAGGGTAAGTCTACTTGTGTATCTCAATGGATCTTCCAAAATGGCCCCAGTACTCAGTACTTCAGAAGACAGCTTGTTCTTTTTTTTTTTTTTTAAATGGCAGTCATTTTAACAGTTTTATTTTTATTTTATTTTATTTTTTTAAGATTTTATTTATTTATTTGACAGAGAGAGACACAGCAAGAGAGGGAACACAGCAGAGGGAGTGGGAGAGGGAGAAGCAGGCTTCCTGCTAAGCAGGGAGCCCTATGCAGGGCTCGATCCCAGGACCCTGAGATCATGACCTAAGCTGAAGGCAGACGCTTAATGACTGAGCCACCCAGGCACCTAAGACAGCTTGTTCTATTTGTTAACATTTCCCACTGTTAGAAAGTTTTTCTTACACTCAACCAAAAATCTATTTTCTGTAATTTCTAACCAGAGAGCTTATCATGTTCTTGGGAAATGCATGAAAAAATTGAATCCTTCCTTTATTCAATAAACTTTAAATATTGAGTATAATTGTCTTAGGACTTTAGAGCTAGTCCAACTCATTCGTTTTACAGATAAAGAAACTGAGACCTAGGAAGGTTAATGACTTTCTTCAATTCATACAGCACTGTGATTTGTCATATTTGATAGAGTCAGAGATGAAATTTTAAAGCTTCACAATGCATCTCTCTTTGTTCTATAAATACCTCATCTAAAATGTTTTCAAGACCTCTCATCATCCTAGGTCTTCTTCTTGTCTCTGTTTAGACAATATCCCTCCAAAAGGGAGGCATCCAGAATTGAATCAAATGCCACAGGTGTCAACTGATTAGTTCGGGGAACAATGTGTGTTCTAAAGTCTGGATTTATTATTTTATTTACCATTTGAACAACCACTTAACTTTTTAATTCATGTCATTGTCAAATACAAATTTTTCAAAAATTAAAAACATGATTTTCATCGAAATACAGAATGAGCACAGGTAAAAAAACTTAACTCATTAATTAGGAGGATAATCAGTAGGATAATAAAGCTGATTTTGAAAACATTTGAGGAAATAAGGCTTTTATAGTCCATGAAGAAAGGCACATTGCAATAAGTTTTTGTTTTTTTTTTTTTTAGTTAGGAAAAAAAATCTAGTTAACATCCAATAGAACAATAAAGCCTACATTTTGAGATTATTTTTTCCCACCAAAGAGAAATCATTTGGATCTCTATCAGGTAAAAACCTACAAGTTAACAGGTACCTTCATAGTGTCTTGGCTTTAATCAATAATAAATAACAAAGCCAAACTCTTCACACTCTCCTAGAAAATTAAAAAGTCCTACAAGGGGACTCTTGAACAATGTATGACATTGAAAGGACATACAGCCCTCTCTTTTGCTTTATCTTCAAGCATCACAGAACATTTCCTAATATCTTTTTCATGTGAACCATTGTTTTGCCAATCTCCTACAGCTTGTTAAAGTATCACAAGATAGGACTTTACATTTATCTATATGAAGTTATTTCTGTCTGTTATTCCAGTTTATCTTCCTTCCATGTGCAGAATTCTTTTCTGTAATGTCCATGATAAATAGCATTCAATGTTGAGGAACTCTCTACTTTGCAAGGTAGCTCAATTTATTTTTAGAAACTCTAGTTCTTAGTGAGGTACTCCCAAAAATATGCTCCCTGTAATTTTTACCCACTGGAGATTTGAATTAAGGGACAGACAAACCATGCAGCTCCTGAGGATTAAACAAAAAGTGGTGTTAAGCGGCGCCTGGGTGGCTCAGTCAGTTAAGTATCTGCCTTCGGCTCAGGTCATGATCCTAGAGTCCTGGGATCGAATCCCGCATCGGGCACCCTGCTCAGTGGGGTGTCTGCTTCTCCCTCTGCCTCTGTCCCTCCCCCTGCTGTGTGCCTTCTCTGTCTCTTTCTCTCTCACTCTCTCTCAAATAAATCAATAAACTTTTAAAATAAGAGTGGTGCTAAGGGGCGCCTGGGTGGCTCAGTTGTTAAGTGTCTGCCTTCTGCTCAGGTCATGATCCCAGGGTCCTGGGATCGAGCCCCACATGGGGCTCCCTGCTCGGCGGGAAGCCTGCTTCTCTCTCTCCCACTCCCCCTGCTTGTGTTCCCTCACTCACTGTGTCTCTCTCTGTCAAATAAATAAAAATCTTAAAAAAAAAATAAATAAATCTAAGCTCTCTTTAAAAAAAAAAAAAAAGTGGTGCCATAATATCCCTAAACTCAGTTGTTAAATGGTGCCACTCTTCATAATACTGAGGTCGTATAAACCAGTCCTGCTATATGGAAGTAGATAGTGCTCTCAAAGGGGAAATTTAAAAGACGTATATTCTTCATCTACATTAAGCTATCTTTGTTGAATATTTTCTTTCTTTTTTTTTTTTTTTAAGATTTTATTTATTTATTTGACAGAGAGAGAGAGACAGCAAGAGAGAGAACACAAGCGGGGGAGTGGGAGAGGGAGAAGCAGGCTTCCCGCGGAGCAGGAAGCCTGATGTGGGGCTCTATCCCAGGACTCTGGGATCATGAACTGAGCCGAAGGCAGATGCTTAACGACTGAGCCACCCAGGCGCCCCTGTTGAGTATTTTCTTTAAAGATTATTTATTTATTTATTTGAGAGAGAGAGGGAGAGGACAAGCAGGGGGTGGGGGAAGAGCACAGGGTGAGGGACAAGCAGACTCCTGATGCGGGGCTCCATTTTAGGAGCCTGAGATCATGACCAGAGCTGAAATCGAGTCAGAAGTTTAACCAACTGAGCCACTGAGGTGCCCCATGTTGAGTGTTTTTGAGAGACAAATTCATAAGTAGCACAAGCAGAATAAAGGTTAGTCCCCCTAACTTCAACACTTGCCCACTGAAGTATGAAGATCTGGTCATCTGAAATTCGAAAACTCAATAATGCCATGGTATTTTTACTAGGAATAGGTGGTTTATTTTATTATCTAAGTCACAAACCCTTTATTAGGTCATGATTTTTTTCCACTGAGATAATTGTAAAATAACCTAAGAAGACTATATTACAGTAACTATTAGACAAAACAAGAAAATGTGTGCCAACATAAAAGTCAGATGGACGAACTCTTACCTATGTTTGGACAGGATACTTAATGATCCCATGTAAGTGACCTCTATTCTTACTTTGTGGGTGTAAGTGATTTATATTATGCAGTTGTGAGTAGTATAAAAACCGGAAAAAAATTTCAAAAAGTGAAACAATTATTGTTATGTTACCACATGTAATAAGTCCTTTATTTTGAACATAAAGAACTACACATTTTATTAGTACGAAAAAAATGGTTTCTCCTCTTGCCAGATAAATGTTTAGCAAATATTAAAGGAACACAGGTTTGCATTATTGCCAAATTTTGGGCTCACATGTCTCATTCTAGTTCTGCTGATAGGTTCCAGTTCTAACTTCTGGAGCCCTACAAAATAAGTTTAATCCAGTTTCCATATGACTGACCTTCAAATACTTGAGAACCCCATCCTCCTGCAGTCTTCTCTTCTTCAGATTAAATAAGCACACCCCTCACTGGGAATGGCTTCAAGATTTGTAATTTTCATGATTACCTTCGTGTGAAGCCCTTCTAGTCTGCCATGTCCAAGTGTGACTCCCAGAATCGAACACAACAGGCAGTTATCTTGCTCAACCTGTTTTGCCATCTCTGTTAAATAACAAGGGAAGTTAAGGGAAAATAAACATCCCACATCCCTTTAATGGAGTGGCTTAGTCTCTTAAACTTCCTGGAGAAATTAAGAGTTTTCACGAAGCTCAGGGGCACCCAGTCTGGGTCTAGTCAAGAGACAGAAACCACAACAATTATTTCAAGAGAGAAGATTTAATATAAAGAATTGTTAGGGCGCCTGGGTGGCTCAGTTGGTTAAGCGACTGCCTTCGGCTCAGGTCATGATCCTGGAGTCCCTGGATCGAGTCCCGCATCGGGCTCCCTGCTTGGCAGGGAGCCTGCTTCTCCCTCTGACCCTCCCCCCCTCATGTGCTCTCTCTCATTCTCTCTGTCTCAAATAAATAAATAAAATCTTTAAAAAAAAAAAATTAAAAAAAAAAAAGAATTGTTAGCAAGGTAGTGAGTTGTTTTACTAGGTAACTGAAAGAGTAGAAAGAAATACTAAAGCCTCACAGAGTACTAAGTAGGAAGCTGCTCCTACCCTGTGTTAGCCTACCTTGTGTTAGGTACTAAGACAGGATTAAACCTGCAAGGATTTCACTAAGGGGAAATGCATGTGTGAAAGGAAACCTGGAGGGAGCTGGGAGAGCTGTAAGACTGAGATGTCTAAACTGACTGAGGGAGAAAGGGACCATAAAATCTAAGGAAGTTTCTGCTAGGCCATAGGAGAGTTGCCAGTCACAGGAGTTGAGCCAAAGTTGCCAGTCACAGGAGTCCCAGGTGTCCCAGGAATCTGCCTCGGTGGTCTGGCATGCTCAGTCATCATCGGGAACAGGCCAGGGGAGAAATGGTTTCAGAGCAGACACAGCAATGGATGGATTTCAAAAAGCAGTAGTCGGGGCCCTTGGTTAATTAAGCTTAGGTTTGCCAGATAAAATATAGGACATCAAGTTAGATTTGAATTTCAGATAAACAATAAATTTTTAGTATGAGCATATCCCCAAATATTGCATAGGATGTACTTACATTACAAAGTTATCTTTTGTTCACATTTAACTGGTATCCATCCTGTATTTTTTTTTTAATTTTTTTTTTTTAAGATTTTATTTATTCATTTGAGACACAGAGATACAGAGAGAGAGAGAAAGCATGAGCAGGGAGAGAGGCAGAGGGAGAGGGAGAAGCAGGCGCCCCGCTGAGCCAGGAGCCCAATGTGGGGCTCGATCCCAGGACCCTGGGATCATGACCCGAGCCGACGGCAGACGCTTAACCTTCTGAGCCACCCAGGCGCCCCCATCCTGTATTTTTATTTGTGAAATCTAGCAACCCTAATTATTTTCTCTATAGCTGAAGGTGTGTGAGGGGCATTCTCATGACTGTCACCCACTCCTAGGGCTGGGAGAAGAAAGGTAAGAGGTTGGAATTCAAACTTTAGAAGAGGGTTCTGAGAAGCTGAAATGCAGACAGCTAAGGAGAGGTTTCCCACAAGCTGGGGCTAGTGGTGGGGAGAGGAGGAAGCTGGTTATGCAGGGGCTGGAAAACTCTAAGGTGGATTCAGCTGCTACTATGGGAAGGAACTGCTGTTCAGGGGTGAAGAAGCGTTGCTGGAATGAAGCTCCACAGGAGCCATGGGTAGAGAGGAAGCAAAGAGAAAACAAACAGGCAGAAGCAAGTCCCTCTCCCTCTAATTTTGCAGTCTCCCTCAGCAGCCCCTTTTGACGGAGCCTAACAGGGACCTGCTGGTAAAGCAGAAATGCAGAGCAGAATAGAGAAGACTGGGTCTGAAATTGAAAGTAAAAATTTAATAACTGGTACATAAGCAGAGGATTTCCAGAGATCACACTCAGTTAATGTAACGCTGAAAAATGACTGGCTATTGGCACCGTATGATTTCAACATGACTCCAGACGTGATTTTCGTGGTTTGCTGGTGGTGGGGTTTAGGACACACTACCCCAAAATATGGCATCTTGGCATATTAAATATTTTAACTTGAGGGATCTTTTTTTTTTTTTAAGATTTTTTATTTATTTGACACAGAGAGAGACAGCCAGAGAGGGAACACAAGCAGGGGTAGCGGGAGAGGGAGAAGCAGGCTTCCCACAGAGCAGGGAGCCTGATGCGGGGCTCGATCCCAGGACCCTGAGATCATGACCTGAGCCGAAGACAGACGCTTAACGACTGAGCCACCCAGGCGCCCCTAAGCTGAGGGATCTTGAGAAATAGATGTTGAAAGGACTCTCTGGCCTTCTCCCCTAAAGCCAGTCATAAGACCCTCATGTGAGAGGTGCCTGCCCCATACCCAGAGGAAAGGAGCATCCTTATCTCTAAATATGGGATAGTGGGAGGAATCTGAACAGACTTTGCTAAACATCCCCCAGTTTATTACCCTTACCTCATGCTTTTTGTACCATCACATTTTTCCATGACTTTCCACTCTTCATCAAACCTTGTACAAAAATGTTAAGGTTTAACTGCTTCTTCAGGCTCCCATGTCATGTAAAACTTATATTAAATAAATTTGTATTTATTTCTTTTTTCTTATTAATTTGTCTTTTGTTACAGAGCCCCAGCAGAGAACCTAGAAGGGCAGAAGGAAAAAGAGATTTTCCTCCCCTACACTGTTTTACAGGAAGATGTTGCTCACCAACTCCCATCCACCATTTCAGGTAGATTACATTAATGGCCACCATGACTAGAGATGAGTTCACTTTCCTTTGGAATTGTCTTCTTAAAAAAACCAATGAGTTAGTATCTCCAAACCCATCATGAAGATTAGCAGAGGGATAGGAAAGAATAGACAGTCTTGTATTATGTAGAAAATAGCAATAAATCTAAAAGATTCCAGTAAACTTCATTATCCAAGGAAAACAGGTATTACTAAACCGGGGTTACCAATGGATTCTAATTCCTTAGGAAGTGGAAGATGTTATGGGGTATTATATAACATTAAGGAAGAGGCTATGTCATACTTGTACATGCCTTATGGTGGATCAAACATTCTCCCAGACACTGTCTTGTTCTAAGCCCTGTATATGACCACACGTGGTGTAGGTATTTTGATGACTGACTTCAATCTAGAATACAGTGAGTAATCTTTGAAAGTTTTTTTTTTACATCTTTTTTTGTTTTTTTTATATTACTATGTTATGTTAATCACCATACATTACATCATTAGTTTTTGATGTAGTGTTCCATGATTCTTGAAAGTTTTGAGTGAAAAGGTGATATAGTCAGATCCAGGCCTTAGAAGAGAGTTTTGCCAGAGGGCAAAAGATGAGAACTTACCAGTAATTCACTGAAGAAGTGAAGGCCCTAAAGAAGCTAGTACTTTGGAGCTGACACCAATCCAAAACTAAAGCGTTTTCTCCAAAACAAAAAAGAGATTTCAAAGGAGATAATATGTGTAAAATATTTAATATGTAATAGGGGACTGTATCTAACTTTCAGTTTTCTTAACCCTTTTTGGCAATTCCTGTTCCATTCACATCCATGCATTCACATGCAAATAATGCATATCAACCTTTCAAATGTGAACAGATGGAAAGAAAAATAGAGATTCAGAGCATTTTGGGTGGGATTTTTGTAATCCAAATGAATGAGCATAAACTGTAAATAGCTGGAAAAAAAGAGTTTTCTGATTGTACAATAATTGTTATTTTCACATTTCAAAAATAGGGTTTCAAGAATAGAACAATATCCTCTGCTAATTGCTTCCTATATTAGTTATCTATTATTGCACAACAGATTTCCCCAAAACTTAGTAGCTTAAAACAACAATAAACATTTATTATCTCTGGCAGTTTCTATGGGTCAGGAATTCTGGAGCAGCTTAGCTGGGTAGTTCTGGCTTGGGGTCTCTCATGAGGCTAGAGTTGATATTAGCTGAGGCTATAGTTCTCTGAAGACTTGATGGGGCTAGAGTATCCCCTTTAAAGATGGCTCCCACATGTGACTTGGTTTGGGGGGCAGGGCTCAGGTCTTTTCCACATAAACCTCTCCCAGGGATGTACTAGTGTTCTCATGACATGGCAGCTGGCTCCTCGCATGCCTCCCACCTCCAGCAAGTGATCCAGGAGAATAAGAGCCAAGCAGAAGCAATCCTTTTTTAATAACCTAGCTTTGGTTGCAGCATAGCATCATTTCTACCACGTTCTATTCATCCTAAGCAGTTCACCAAGTCCAGCCCACATTCAAAAGGAGGGGAATTAGTTTCCACCTCTTGAAAGGAGGGGTGTCAAAAATTTTGTGAACATGGGGCACCTGGGTGGCTCATTCGTTAAGCGTCTGCCTTCAGCTCAGGTCATGGTCCCAGGGTCCTGGGATCGAGCCCCGCATCGGGCTCCCTGCTCGGCGGGAAGCCAGCTTCTCCCTCTCCCACTCCCCCTGCTTGTGTTCCCTCTCTCGCTGTGTCTCTCTCTGTCAAATAAGTAAATAAAATCTTAAAAAAAAAAAAAAAATTTTTGTGAACATGTTTTTAAAACACCACACTTCTTTAACTTAAAACAGGTTTTGGTGTTTTGTGCTGTAAATAAAATCCCCAACTTATTGAAGAACTTCACAAAAACAAGTGATCTGTGCACGGGTATCAGGAGTTCTTTAATCAAAAACTGCTTTTCAAATTGCTTTGAGTTGCCTAAGAGTTGTGTAGTTATGGAAGAGAAAAGTGTAACCTTTTAACCTAAAGAGGAAAAAAAAACCTAAAAATCTAAACCATAGTAGTTTCATCATTTGAATTATTTTCCTTGAATTTCCATAGAAAGGACAATTTTTGAAATCCAAGCTTTAATTGTCAGAGGAAGGGAAATGCCCTCACTAGTTCCTAGGAGTATAAGCTGTGAGTGATAGAATTACAACAATTTGATACTTATTAGGAATCAGGAAGAATGTCCTTGGATAACTGAAACATCATTATACCCAAACAAGAAACATTTTTGCATTTATATCTTTGTCCATTTGGGTCACTATAACAAAAGGTCATAGGCTGGGTGCTTATAAACAACAAACATTTATTTTCACACTTCTGGAGCCTGGGAATTCGAAGATTAAGGCATTGGCAGATTCCATGCCTAGTGAGAGCCTGCTTCCTAGCAGCTGTCTTTTCACTATAATCTCATGGAGTGGAAGGGATGAGGAAAGGGTGACCTCAGAGAGATCTGGGGTGTCTTTTATAAGGATGAATCCCATGCGGGTTCTGCCCTCTTGACCTAATCACCTCCCAATGGGCCCACCCCCTAATACCATCACTTTGGGTGTTAAGATTTCAGTGTATGAATTTGGAGGCGGGGGGGTTGCATAAACATTCAGTCCATTGCAGTTTAGCTAAGTGGAAAACAAAAGAATCCTCAAGATGTTGAGAATGCTGTCTGGGAGAAGAATCAAAGACCAGTTATCCTAGTGACTGGTTGCTTTTCATCTTTGTCGATGTGGCAGTTAAACTTGGAATCCTGACTTCTTTTGCTCCTGCTACTGCTTTCCCTTTTGGAAGTTCTGCAACTGTACTATTAGATCTAAAATATAGGCAACGCTTTTCTTCTGCTTCTTGGTTTGATTCTTGGCTTGTCAGAATTTCTTTGCATCTGAGCTAAAATCAGGAGTTAACTTCAGAGAACAAAACCCAGGAAGTAAGGTGAGTATAGTTAAAAAGCAAAATAATACTTTGCCAATAGCAGCAATATTAACAAGAACCCTCTCAAACTGGTGTCACTTCCTTCCCTCTGGAGTAGAGGAGAAACATAAAATCCAGTGACTATTGCTTTCTTAAGAGAAAGGAGAGAAATTGTGTACTGAGGGTGGGGGTGGGTGGGTTGGGTGGGGACAGGAATTTGGTGTCCTTGGAACCTTAAAAGGCAGAATAAAATGAATTTAGAGAGACTGAAAAGCAATGAAGATCATCCAGCATTGGCAGAAAACTGAGTGTGTCTATTTGTAAATCATGGGACTCGATGGCAAAGGGACTGTGATGTTTGATATAAAGTTGTAGGAGAGAGGCAAGCAATGGGAAAATTGAATACTAAGAATTTAAGAGCTTATGAATGGAGGGGATCCCAGAGGTATCCTCTCCCACTTGGCTTCCACACCTGAGTTTGTTCTAGAAGAATAAAGAGTATTGATCTAAGTCACATTAATCTTCTACCTCCACAAACCAGACTGATTTATAACTTTACACCATCTGTTGACACTAGTGGTATGATTCTCTCCTATTACTAATTAATAGCTCATAAAGAGCTCTATATATATCAGAGACAAACAACTTCAAGAACCTATTCATAAAGTGTTGGCAGTTTCCACGATGAAGAAATTAAAGTTTCATCTTGATCTAAATCAGTGTCCTTGCACTTGTCTTCAAGCCCTCAGGGATCTGCCTTCTCACTTTCAAGAAGTTCAGTTGTCTCCTTTTTTCATCACATCCCTGCCCCTACTACCATATTTCTACTGGAAACTTCGAGAGAAAGTTTAAAGTCTGAGCCTCTAAGCAAAACTTTAAAAAATTACTTTTACCTCTGCTAATTACAGTGAATAGAGACTTTCTTTTGTTAAGTCCCTTCACACTGGAAGGGAAATTTGACAGTATTTTTAAACAGTGAAAAATCCAATGTAGAAAAAAGAGAAAATGCTAATCAATCATTCAATAGACAAACAAACAACAAGAAATGTTAGCTTTCAGGACAACTGTTTCACAGTGTGGTGCAATAACCACAAAAATCAAGAGTCTTGCCTTTTAACCCCAGATTTACTGCTGAATTATGTATGACCTTGGAAAAGTCACTTAATTTTCTGGATCTTTGTTTATCTCTCAAATGAGAAACTTGAACCAATTACTCTAAAATATGTTATAATTCTAAAATGACATGTTTATATATATCAACATGCCTCAAAAATCATTGACCATGTGATATTTGCCACTATCCTTCAGGCCCAGCAAATTGTGTTCTATGCCTGGACACGACCCCTTCTAAAACCAGTGTGAAAACTGTTCCAAAAGGTATTTGAGAAATAATCAGGCAATTGAGGGGCAGCTGAATAATGGTTGGCTGTCTAACTTCTTAATATGACCACTCTCCCTCTCCTAGACTTACCACTTCTTTCCCCTTCTACTTTCCTCCATGCCTCCCCACCCCAGATTCTTAATACCTCTCCAGGGTTTGAAGTCACAGAGAGAATCACGTTTCTTCAGAGCTATTCCAAATAGTATCACCTGTGGGTTCTATTATATTAGGTGGTGGGGGTAGCAAAATACCTTACCTTTTAAAAGTAAGGGTCGTCAGGTGGGAGAGGTAGAGATTGTTTTTGAACTTATTTAGTTAGTCCCTTTTGCTTCTCAAAATAAACATCTTTGTGATCAGTGAAAAGCTTTCCAAGATGTTCACAAGAGAAGGGGAAATTCTTGCCAAAAACTGAAGCCCAGCCAGACAAGGATACTGAAATTTTGCTGCCTGTGGAAACACGTGGCCAGGCAGGACTCTGGCATAAAAACAGGAATCTGTGTTTCAACGATGGCAGTGTTGACTTCTGGTGGTTCAGAGGCTTTGTTCAGGGGACCCAGGCACAGTGTATGGGATCTGACAACTCTGTCAACAGTTCCCATTCAGTTACAGTTCACAGCATACCCTTGTCTATTTACAGAACTTAAAACTCGGCAAACCTTGGTCCTTATGGTTGGAGGGGTAAAGAGAAACACCTCTCTCACTCTTCTCACAGTTTTAGTTCTGCTTCCAATTCTTAGCAGTTGTGAAATTCTTCAGAAGATCTAGGTCCCAGAGCCCTGTCTGCATTTTACAGTGTTGTGACCTTGGGTGAGACACTTAACCATCTCTGAGCTGCAACTTTCTCATCCATAAAATGGCTATGGTAATGCCCATTCTACTTTCCTTTAAGAATATTGTGAAAATCAAATGAAATAACATAAAAGAAAATACTTTGTACACTAAAAAGTACTATGCAAACACAAGCTATTTTTAATTATCAGGTGTCTCCTCTTTTTCTCTGCTCTTTCCTTTACGTCATCTGTTTCAGGTGTCCTTTAAATATCTTCATGGTCTTTTCTTAGCCCCAAATTCTCAATGTGGTTAATGCTCAGCTTCTTAAATGTGGGCTGGTTACCAACCAGGAAACTGCAGCTACCCTTGCTCTGGCTAGCTCCCCATGCAGAGACCAACTACAACCTCTAGTAGCGCCTCATTCATTCCAGGAGTCATGTTTGGAGCACTTAATGACACTGTGTCCTGTGTTAGGGATACAAAACTGAATGGGCAGGTTCAGCCCTCAAGAAACAAACCATCAGATCTAAGCATCTCAGACTTGTCAAATAGGTTAAGCAGGTCTACATAAGCTGTAGCTGAATCTTCTCTCTCTGCTCCATTTGGGGCAAAAGTTGAACTCAGAAGTCCCTCAGTCCTGCTCTTCTGGAGAAAGCAGCTAACTTTAAGTCTCCTTGAAATTATTTTGCATATCCCTTTGTTGACTGGTCCTCATACTTCCATACTTCCCTCTTTTTTATTCCTAATTCAATACGTAATTCGATGTTGAGGTTCCATCAATGTTGGATTCCATTTTAGGCAATGAGAACTGATTCCACTCGCATCCACATAGTTTTACTACCAATTCTAAGAACTTAGACCACCTGTAACAACATGACTTACTATTGTTCCAGGAAATTCTTGTCCAGGAAGATAAACTGGTAGAGCAATAAGTAATTTCATTGTTTGCATTAGGAAATTTCCAAAACCCAATTTATTTGAACAATAAATTGATCATCTGGGTAAACAACTCTCTTCTCAAAACAATAGATTAGTTACCTGGGCAAATGTTCTGTTATCAAACAACTGTTTACTTCTCAAGACTTGCTTCACGACCCTCTCATTGCTGTGTCCATCAATCTCAAACTACTGTATCATAAACTTTTCCCATTTTTTTTTTAAGAGAGAGAGAGAGAGCACGAGGGCACGGAGTTGGGGGGGGTGAGGGAGAGGGGTAGAGGAAGAGAGAGAATCCCAAGCAGGCTTCACCCCCAGCGCAGAGCCTGACATGGGGCTTGATCTCACAACTCTGAGATCATGACTGGAGCTAAAATCAAGAGTTGGACCTCAACTGACTGAGCCACCCAGGTGCCCCAGCTTTTCCCAATCTTATCCTGATCTTATTTTTTTTTTAAGATTTTTATTTATTTATTTGATAGAGACACAGCAAGAGAGGGAACACAAGCATGGGGAGTGGGAGAGGGAGAAGCAGGCTTCCCACTGAGCAGGGAGCCCGATGCGGGGCTCGATCCCAGGGCCCTGAGATCATGACCTGAGCCGAAGGCAGACACTTAACTACTGAGCCACCCAGGTGCCCCATCCTGATCCCCACTTTAAAAGACCCATACCCCAAACCCTATAAATTTCTGCCTCTGACCTCTTCTGAGATCTCCTAAGACTGTTGAAGTGGTAGTCTCCCTCTTTGCAGTAAGTTTAACAAATCTAGCCATACTTGATCAATAGATTATTCTGGTGGCTTCTTGGGGAGTTTGCTGTTGACAACTTGATACACCAATGAGCAAAGCAAGAAAAACAGGTGTTGTTGTTTTTTTTAAATTTCACATCTGCCATTTCTTTAAAAAAGACCTCTATACCATCATCATGTAACAATTCAGAATTTTGTTGGAGCTCCTTGTTCTTATTATATGGTTTGGGATAGTTTTTATTTTGAATTATATATGAGATGGTAAACCATAATTGTTTTATTGCTTGGAGCTTCTGGAGGATTCCACTCAGTCCTGAGTACTTCCAAAGATCTTTCTGTTACAAAGCATTCTTTTTTCTTTCTTTCTTTCTTTTTTTTTTTTAAGCATTCTCTTTTCTATCCATTGTATTTCTGTTGTATGTTGGAAATTCATTAGCTAGCTCTCTTCATATTAAAGTAATTGGCTAATATTTGAGGAATTTAACTGGAAGTCTTGAGAGGGACTATATCAGAGTTAGTTCACTGTTCACACTAAGCAAATGTGGCTTGTAATCTGGCTCTCCTATCCAGTTTGAAACCTGGAAGTTTATCAAAAATATCACACGTGGAAATGAGCACTTGTGGCACTTGTTTAAATTCATGAAATAGCAGTCATTTCAGAGAGAGGAGCTCTGTGAGTCAGAAGCCAATCTTACAGCTCAGTCTGAGACCTGCCGAACTTAACCTATTCTGAGTTTATAAATGGAGAAAATTGAAACCAACATAGGGATCATAATAGTTATCATAATCTGTGATACCATGTGTCATGATATCATGATACCATGGCTTATATATTTCTACAACTTTTTAGGCTTCAAAACGAAATATTTAAGTTCAGTACCCCTCTTTTGTTGACCTCTAAAGACTTAAAATCATTGTAACTATGCATCCCATGATAAATTGAATCTTAATTTTTTTTTTCCCTTGGATACTTCTTATTTTTCCCTTGGATACCTTTTATTTTAGTTTATTTCAGAAAATCCAAAGGTTGTTACTATTCTAAATTAGAGTACTTTGCATGCACAATTCAACATAGCCTCACTTTCTGAGCAGGTAAGACCAAGATTTCTTGAGTACTTGTGTGCCCAGCAGAGACCAAGATGCTTTTAAATAAGTTATGTTGATTTAAACAACACCCACGTGAGGTGGGTAATAATCTCTCTATCTTAAAGCTGGTGAAGCCAAAGCTCAGAATTTAAGTAGATTATTACAGAACTTGCAAGTAAATGGTAAGTCAGGATGTACCTGATTTTAAAGCCTGGTCTCATTTTTACCTTACCACAGTGTCACAGATGTTGTTCTAACCATTTTTGAGTTATCTTTATCTTTTAGTTTCATCATTGGTAAGAGTTAGTGAATGATATCATTTTCAAAGAATACATCAGGGTTTTTTAAAAGCAGGTAGCCAAGCTCAAAAAACACCTTAATGCACTGATACGCCTAACGAGATCCAGGATCTGACTTAAGCAAACAAACTGTTATCCTAGGGTGAAACGATGAATTAAACTCTAATTCATGAATTATGATATTTGCTAATTTGTCTTCTCTATTTGAAAACATTAGTCTCTGTTTCTGATATATACATAACTCTCTTAATGTAATTTTAAGTATTTCACCAATAGATATATTATGTGTGTTCTTTATCTTATCAAAATGTTACTTTTCTAATCTTGAAATTATCATTTGTATCCTATTTTATTTTATAAAATAATCAAATGCCAGAACATTATTTTTTTAAATCCATCTGATTCAGTTAATAGGAAACTTATAACATTTTTATTTAAAAGAAGAAACATCTTTACTATATTCAGTACGTCGCCATTTTTTTTAAACTAAAGATTCAAGATACTAAAGAGATGAATTTGTGTTGGAATATTTCTCTTTTTTTTTAAGAGTTTATTTATTTATTTGACAGAGAGAGAGAGCACACAAGCAGGGGGAGCGGCAGGCAGAGGGAGAAGCAGGCTCCCCGCTGAGCAGGGAGCCTGACGTGAGACTCGATCCCAGGACCCCGGGATCATGACCCGAGCAGAAGGCAGACGCTTAACTGACTGAGCCAACCAGGCGCCCGGAATATTTCTTTCTTTTTTTTTTTTTTAAATGTTATTTAACAAGCTCTATGAGTGATCAGAAGGCATTCTCTTCTGTTGCTTATTTTCATCTTATGCTTTTTTCCTCTTGGTCTGTTTTCTATCCCATTTCATTTTTACATCTTCTTACTTTTAAGGACATTTATCACATCCTGAAAATGCTGCTTGTACATCTCTGTTCTGTTGGTAATGTCAGTGGCATTTTAATATTTCACAGCAGCAGTCATGACCAGACATTACCCTTTTTTCTTTTTTCTTTTTCTCCTGTAACTCTTCCTCCTTATTTTTCTTAAGGCTGAATAATAGAGCACCTATGTGAAAGCAAAAGAAAGCTGATTTTTAAAAAGCATGACCAAAGCTTTCAGGGAAAAAACAAATCAGTACTCTGCTCCAGAAGTAGTAAGCTAGCATAAAAGCTAGAATGAGAAGCCAGTGAGAAGCATGCAGATTTGTTGGAAGAGAGGAGATTCTGATGGGCGTGACTACTTGAGAGAGGTTATAGGGAGTGTGGAAAACCTAACTTTCCTTTTTTTTTCTAAAGATTTTATTTATTTGACAGAGAGATAGTGAGAGCAAGAATACAAGCAGGGGGAGTGGGAGAGGGAGAAGCAGGCCTCCTGCTGAGCAGAGAGCCCGACGCGGGGCTCGATCCCAGGACCCTGGGATCATGACCTGAGCCGAAGACAGACGCTCAATGACTGAGCCACCCAGGCACCCCGAAAACCTAACTTTTCTTGAAATGAAGAATGCCCTCTGGGGATTCCCCACACAAAACAAATAAAGGTTCACCAATAACCTGTGTATTTCCATTCTGTATACAGAGCAAGGTAGCAATCTCTTGGTTATTCTCTTTTTTTAAGTAAACTCTACCCCCCAATGTCGGGTTCAAGCTCAGGACCCCAAGATCAAGAGTCCTATGCTCTACCGACTGAGCCAGCCAGGCACTCCTCTTGGTTATTCTTTAGTAGATTTCTTCTACTGTGGCAAAAAGCCTGAACTGATGACCTTCCAGATGTGTATTTAAAATGATGTTTCTGGGGGTGCCTTGGTGTCTGAGTCGGTTAAGTGGCCAATTCTTGATTTTGGCTCAGGTCATGATCTCAGGGTCCTGAGATCCAGCCCTGCGTCAGGCTCCACACAAAGCAGGGAGTCACTTGAGGATTTCTCTCCCTCTCCTCTGCCCCCACCCCCACTCGCACCCTCTCTCTCTCTTAGATAAATAATCTTTAAAAAAATAATTATAAAAGGATGTTTCTGAATGGGTAAAATAACACAACTGCTGTCTTCAGCTCAGGCATAGCATAAAAGCAAAGAAACAATCACTGGCTTCTTCATTTCCACACCAGCACTTCAGCCTTTCGTTAGTCTTTCACTAGTCTTCTTACCTTCTAAACTTTAAATGTCTCAGTAGTAAATGTGATAAGTGGCTTAAAGGAAAGCCAGACTTTTGATGAGAGAAATATTATGAGTTATCAAAACCCTAAATTACCCCTAATAATAGTACTTTGTATTTGTGGATTTTTTTTTTCACAGTACTATCAAAATTATCCATTCATTTGTCAACAAATATTTATTGAAAATCTACTATGTCCCAGGAATTCTTGGGTGATGGGGGATACAGCAATGTACAAGATAGACAAGGCTTCTGCTACCATGTATCTCATATTCTAGAACAGTGGGTGAAGGGAAAGAGACAGACAATAAACAGGAAACAGTAAATGAACAGAATATTTTCAGATAATAAAGACAGTATAACAAAGTGACGTAATAGAGAATGACTCTGGACTGTGACTCTTTCAGATTGGGTGGTCACAAGAGTGTATAAAAAGAAAGCTGGGCAGAATTTCTTAGACTTTGTGGAGAACTTTAAAACCTATCTATTCCATCTTACCTTCTAGATAAGGTATTCTCCTTATCTTATAGAGGAGAAAAACACAAGTTCTTTTAAAAATATTTTATTTATTTATTTGAGAGAGATTGAGAATGAGCAGGGGAGCAGCAGACAAAGGGAGAAGGAGAAGCAGACTCTCTGCTGAGCAGGGAGCCCGATGCGGGACTCAATCCCAGGACCCTGGGATCATGATCTGAGCTGAAGGCAGATACTTAACTGACTGAGCCACCCAGGTGCCCAGAAAAACAAAAGGTTTATGAATTTATCTATATTTATGGTTGATAAGACTAAAACTAATAGGGGTTAAAGTCTTTGTGACAGACAGGTGCACAGTTATCCCATACAGTGCCAGAGCAAGTATAGCCCGGCAGGCAATAGCTGGGCCATCAGACAGCTCCTTTGTGCTTTTTTTTTTAAAAAGATTTTATTTATTTATTTGACAGAGAGAGAGAGAAAGAGAGAACACAAGCACGGGGAGCAGCAGAGGGAGAGGGAGAAGCAGGCTCCCCGCTGAACAGGGAGCCCGATGTGGGACTCGATCCCAGAACCCGGGGATCATGACCTGAGCCGAAGGCAGATGCTTAACCAACTGAACCACCCAGGCATCCCCTTTTTTTTAATTTAAAGATTTATTCATTTATTTTGAGAGAGAGAGAGCAGGGGGAGGGGCTTGGAGAGAGAATCTCAAACAGATTCCCCACTGAGCGCAGAGTCCTACATGGGGCTCATCTCATGATCCTGAGATCATATCTGAGCCCAGTCGAACGGCTGAGCTACCCAGGCACCCCTGTGCTTTAATTAAAAGACAGTACTCCTTTCTCAGGGCAAAAGCCCTTTTGCAATGCACAACCTACCCAAAC
Organism: Halichoerus grypus; assembly: GCF_964656455.1. Classification (NCBI taxonomy): domain Eukaryota; kingdom Metazoa; phylum Chordata; class Mammalia; order Carnivora; family Phocidae; genus Halichoerus; species Halichoerus grypus. The sequence continues at coordinate 109,795,889 of NC_135714.1, forward strand.
ATACATAACATTCCTCTTCATGAAGTTGGTATATCTGGGAACAAGAGATGATCCCCTGCAAATCTGACTGAGTAGAAGAACAAGTCATCTAGGAACAAGAGGGCTTTCTTCAGGGAGCATGCAAGTAATCGATGTTCCTTAGTTATGTAAGTTAGGATGAATAATTACCTACTTGCTGGGGGAAAGATGTGGTGAAACTTTGGGGTACCTGTCAAGGTGGGTTTTACCACCATGGCAAACAGAGCTTTACACCGAAAAGGATAAGGAAATCATCAATAGGGAATTTCTCTGGAGAAGGGACTGACCCCCCTCTTTTTTTAAAATTTTAATTCCAGTGTAAGGTACTGACCTCTCTTAACTAAACTTACAAATCAGAGAAACCTATTAATATGGACCAAGGGATCCTAACTAAGTCTCAGTGTCAGATAAAAGCAATAGTATACCTGGTATAAAATTAGCTTGAGGTAAAAAGGTAGAACCAGAGAGTGTTGAGGTAGAAGGGAGAAAAGAAGTCAGTGGTGTGGATATATAAGGTGGCAGATCTTACATTTTATCAGTTAAGGTTGGGCTCATGTATAAGTAAGAAAGACCCCCAAATAGTGGTTTAAACTAGATAGCTTATTCTCACTCATAAAAAAGGAAGTCTGGAGGTAGATAGTCCATGTCAGAGCCCCAGGCAGCTTCTGTATTTTTGTTCTGCCGTTTTAAATGTCTAGTCTCAAAGCAACATCATGGCTTGAGATTTTATCCGTACTCTAGGTAGCACTAAGGAGAAAGGAGACCAAAAAGATGTATGGCCTCCATGAGTTCCACTCGGCATTTCCACTTACATCTCATTGGCCGAAATGCAGTCGTGTAACCTATGGGCAAGGGGGCTGGGAAATTTACTCTGTTAGCTGAGTGGCTGTGTGCTCAGCTAAAATTAGTTCTCCTTTTAAAAAAGAAGCAAAGGATGGATATTAGAAGGCAATCAGTAGTCTCTGCTATGCCAATCAGACCCAGATTTCCTGTGTCAGACCTGGAGATCGTTGGTATGAGTGTGTGAGACCTGAAAGAGCTAGTCGTAAGAGTTGTAATATTTGGGGGCTGAGACTACCACTCACTACCTATGTGGCCTTGAGCAATTGACATACCCTCTTTTAGCCTTAGCTTTTTTCCCTGTCGGGAGAAAGAAGGTAATATCTCATGTACAGGGTTTCTTGATGATTAAGAGGTAATTATAAAAATAAAGCATCTAACAGTACCTTGGCATGTGAGAGGCACTTAGTGAATATAATTTTCCTTGTTTTCATCTGTTACAGTTTCCCCAGCTCTGCCTATTACAGCTCCTTAGTTTTTATTTTTGACTGTGTGTTTTTTTAAAGTTCTTGAGATGAGTCTGTTTATCACCATCTCTCCCTGTCTCCTTCTCTACCAATCCCATATTATGTGTTTGGAGACCTGCTTATGCCTCAGAGTTCCTGCACCGGTGCAGCTGCCTGGAAGGTCATGTATGGATGATTCAGACATGGCCAAACAAAGTCCCTTTGGGGATGGGATAGCCAGAGAACTGGTAAATTGCAAGGCTGGCATGCAGTAACGTTTGAAACCTGTGATGATCCAGATTGTGTCCAGCACAGAGCATTGGCCCAGGGCTGGAGGAGGGCTGACATCTAGCCTGATACTCCCTTACATCAACTGGGAAAGGGGGCTCTTTTCTAAGGGCTCTACTCTTAAGGGGGCAATTCATATGCCTGCAGGGGCTCTATTTTCTAAATCTCACAAAGGAATTTTCCCTTCTGGCTTTTGCCCTGCAGGTATTGTCTCCCCATCCCTCCCTCCCCCCACCCCCCTTTATCAGAGCAGGTGTAAACTTCAGCCATGCGCCCTTCTTCAGTGCTCTGGCCACATTCCCCACTCCATATACCGTCAAGAAGCAGAGGCTTGGATCTGCTTTTTCAGTGTGGACTTTTCCCTGCTCCCTCCATTACCTATGAGTCATGAGTATGCATAGTGGTCACTTGGCTCCAACTTTTTCTCTTTGAAAAAGAACAGGCACAAACTTTGTGGCTTAAAAGTAGAAGTGTCAAGATGGTGTTACAATTATAGCACCAAAGTCTGGAGAAATGCCTCAGACATGGAAAGCATTAAAATATAGAAAGCTGGTTTTCCAAAATAGTTTTATGGCACTGATTTAAATGGTTTGGATTTTTTCCCTTTTCTTTTTAGGTTTATTTTAAAGTTTATTTTACTTTTTTTCCTCTTTTGATAGTAATCAGTCATCTAAAAGATAACTAGGAGAAGCCTTTGGGAACAGTAGTTTTTAAATGATGATGAGATATCAAAGTGACTTTAAGAGGGGAAAAAAGAGGAAACTACAAGTACAATGACCCAGAAAGTAGCTACATGCATGCAAGGAGATATAAAACTCCAGAGCTTAAGTTCAAGGCCATTTCTCATTGCTTAAAGGCTTGAAAACAACGAAGAAGAAAATTCCACAACCCCAAACAACAGCAGTATAAAAAACTGTCACCCAAAGTCTTTCTTCCCAGAGGAAAAATGTCAAGGGTATTTCTAAGTTAATTGGACAAACCTTCGAAAGTGACTGTCCTTTTTAGATGTGTCCTTCCTTTTAAAGACTTTTGGGTTGACATCTCTAAATCAGTCTCTTCATGAAGGTATTTTGTCTTCAGCAAAAAAGTGTAGCAAATCATATATTGTTTCTTTTTTGTTTAAGATTTTATTCATTTATTTGACAGAGAGAGAGCGAGAGCACGCAAGAGCACAAGCAGGGGGAGGGTCAGAGGGACAGTGAGAAACAGGTTCCCTGCTGAGCAGAGAGCCCGACTTGGGGCTCAATCCCAGGACCCTGGGATCATGCCCCAAGCCAAATGCAGACGCCCAACCAACTGAGACACCCAGGCACCCCTCATACATTGTTTCTAATTTTAAAGTTTTTAGAGCTAATTTTTTTGAGCTACCAACAATGTTGGGTCTCCTGGTCTATATGATTGCTAATGTAAGAATCCTATAATCCTGAGCCCTGTAACTCTAGAAATCCACCCGAGTGGGCAATTTGTCAGTGTCTGTAGCCGAATGAAGAGCTTGTGATATTTTTTTGTGTATCCCATCATCTTCTCATTATATTAATTAATGCCACCCACAATAAAAAGTAACATTTTCTGAATTAGAGAGGGGAAAGTAAGGTAAGGTACTAATATTGCTAGCCATTTCTTCTGGCTACATATCAGCACCTGCAGCATATGCCATAGCATTTCCCATTTCATATAAATATAGCCTCAAAAAATGCTCTTTTTTGTCCCACGCCTACATTGCAGAAAGATAAAAGTCAAAATTTTAGTTTAAAGTTCATTTTTTTAAAGTTTATGTAACTTGTGAGGACTAGTATTATAACCAGAGCTAATTCAAATTAAAAAGTTGAGTTATGGTATCCTGGAAAAAGAGTAGCGGACAGATAAATATAGAATGCAGCCTCAGTAATAAATGACTCTGAGCAAAAGTGTCAGGCAGTTCACAAAGCAAACAGCAAGCTGTAAACAGCTCTAGGCAGAGGGCAGTCTTAATATGCATGTTGTTTTTTGAAAGGCCTTCAGGGCATCAATCATTTCAGTTACAATACACACATACACAATATAGAAAACCTCTGTGACAAAACCTAACTGAAAGGAAAATTGACATCTGTGTATAAATAGAAAGATTTGAATGATACCCCAAAATATACTAATTTGGGTGGTGTGGCTTTAAGTCCTGAAGGAAAGCTGATTGGCCACAGAAGGCATCTATTCATTCATTCATTTAGCAAAGATTTATTATCTACTGAGTACCAGCCACTAGTTTGTCCTGGGACCAGAGATGAAGGAAATACGATCCCTGCACTGTAAATCTCAGGTTTTATTAAAATAAATGCCATCTACATATACTCAGCAGACATGTATTCATATGTGCACCAAAAGATAGTACGAGAATTTCATAACAGCTCAATTTGTAATTTGCCAAAGTAGAAATAACCCACATGCCCATCAACAGAGAATGGATAAACTATGGGGTATGCATACAACGAAATACTTTCTAGCACTGAAAATAATAGCATCTGCAACAATATGAATATATTTTACAAACAATGTTGAGCAAAAGAATGTAGATACGAAAAAGTCATACTGCATGATTCCATTTATGTAAAGTTTAAAACAAGCAAAAATAAAATATGGCGAAAGAGCACAAAATAGTGCAGACAATGAGGCTATAGTTGCGACTTGTTGGTGTCCAAGGGGGGGCTGCTGCATAATGTGGTTTGTTTTGTTTGTTTGTTTTAGAGGGAGAGAGAAAGAGAGTGGGGGGAGAGGCAGAGGGAGAGGGAGAGAGAGAATCTCAAGCAGACTCCCCGCTGAGTGTAGAGACCTACGCGGAGCTCGATCTCACACCCTGAGATCGTGACCTGAGCCAAAATTGAGTCGGACACTTAATCGACTAAGCCACTCAGGTGCCCCTGTTGCATACTGTTTTTATAAATTTTCTTTGTTTAATTAATTTTTTTAATTGAAGTATAGTTGACATATAATGTTGCATTAGTTTCGGGTGTCTAACATAGTGATCCAACGGCTGTATGCTATGCTCACCACAAGTAGGGCTCCCCTCTGTCACCGCACAGTGCTGTTGCAATACCATTGACTATATTCCCTTTGCTGTACCTTTCATCCCCATGACTTGTGAAAAATCCATTGACCCATACACTTATGTGCATATTTGCACATCTCTATTGAAAAATAAATGCCAGCTGTTTTAAGGGATATATCTTAATGTATATTAGTTGTTGGTAGTGTTTTCATTCTGGAACCTATTCTTGACCTCTATCTGACTTGCCTCAATTTCCCTATGCCTCACTGCTATTCGACAGAGAAGGGGTATTTGAAGCTGTATCATTGGAGATGTATTAAAGACCTTTAAAGAACTACTGCTTTTCTTTCAATTTTGAAAAAATTAACCACATTTTTGTCCATTCATAACTTAACAGTTACTCTAGAATTTTAGAATTCTGGTAAAAATTTACCTGAAAGAAATTAGTGTACAAAAACTTGGCTAATTTTTTAAAACCAAGCTCAGATCAAATTAATTAGTTTTTTGATGTCTGCCTTCTTCATATCAAAAACCTGAGGAGATCTTTGTCAGAACGTTGCATTCTGAGAGATACGTTGTAGGCATAAGAAAATCACAACCCTGCCAACTCCTGCTTAGTAGAGTTTGCTTATTTGGGCAGAGGCCCTAGATGGAATCAGAATTCGTCATTGAAGGAGGTTCAATTGGTGTTGGGTGTTGAGGAGAGCACCATAATTCATATTTGTCCAGGTCTAAGACCTTGAGTTGACAAGTTTTGTTCACCTTACCTAGTTGAGCTTAGAATTTCCATAGTGCCTTTTCACCTAAGTCTGTGAGTATGTTCTTGGAATGAAATGTACTTGCATGGGCATTCCAGAGGTATAAAAACTCCTTCTGTTTCATCTAAGTGGCCTGGCTTGGGGACTCATGCAATGTTTAATTTATAAATGGTATTTCATAAAGCACAGAATTCAAGAGCTAGGTAAGGTTATGTTAGTGAATAAGCAGGAAATAAATAGCCCTTCAACTACAGTAAATTATGACACAAAAACAATGCTAGAATAAGTCCAACCTAAATCACATTATGTGTCCTTTAAGAGCTCCTACATTGTTTGCTTTAAAATAGGATGAAAATTTCTCTGTCTATAAATCCCAGGGAGCAGGGTGGAATGACATCAATATTATATCCCCCCAAATACACCAAAGCATCCATTAAAAAAGGTTTAGCTTTGGAAATTTTCAAACATACACAAAAGTAGAAAAAAAGTGTAATGAACTCCCATGTACCAATTATCCAGTTTCAACAATAATTAACATTTTTTCAATATTGTTTCATCTATCCTTCCCCACATACTTTTCTTTTTTCTTTACTTCCTCTGTCTTTCCTTTCTTTTCTCTTTCTTCCTTTTCTTCTTTTTGCTGAAAAATTTTCAAGAAAGTCTCAGATATGTCATTTCCCTTGTAAATACTTCAGTAAAAGGTCTCTAACAAGATTTTTTAAAAAAACATAACCACTACACCATTATCATACCTAACATAATTATGAGTAACTGCTTACCATACAACACTGAGGCCATCTTCAAATTTTCCCAGCTGTCTCAAAGGTGTATTTTCCAGCTGGTTTGTTTAAATTAGGATCCAAAAATTGTTCACACGATGCATTTATTTGTTATGGTTCTTAAATCTCTTTTATTCTGTAAGAGCCTCCTCCCCATTTTCCTCACTTTTTTCTTTTTATGCATTAATTTGTATTAGAAACTGGCTCATTTTTTTTCCTGTAGAATGTCATCATTCTGGATTTGGCTGTCTCCTTGTAGTTCTATGACTTGTTCTTCTATCCCCTGTAAGTGATGGTTCAACCTGGGGGTTGATTAGATTCAGGTTCAATTTTTTTTTTTTTTAAGCAGTATAGCCATTTTAAACCTTAATCTGCTTTAGTTTACTATGCTCTTGGACTCTGCATAATTTCCTTCTACATCTTTTTTGTTTTAACTCCTATTTTCTATAATATTTTATTCTGTTAGTGGTTACCCAGCCACCTATTGGCAGAGTTGAGAATAGAACCTCAATCTTTCCAGGCCTCATCTGGGGCCCTTTTCTGTCACAGAATGCCTCTGGAAAGAGAAGAGTTCCCTTTTCCTATTTCTCACATCCACCATAATCTTTTGAAATTAGAACTTTGCAGTAGTCTTGGAAGAAGTAAAGTACCACTCTTCCCAGTCAAGGTCTCATAAAATCCACAGTAAAGGCAATGTTTATGTTGTTGTTTCAGCTGAAAATTTTCTTTACCGTGCAGTAATTAATTTCACAGTATTGAACAAAACTGAATGCTGGGCCAGCAGAAAGGAAGTTTCTTACAATTGACTAGCATTCCTTTCATTTTCTCCTGTTTAATTTTTCAGATCACCTTGTCGTATTTTTACTGTGACTGTCTTAATTATGCTACCTCTCCCTAGTGTTAAAACTCTTTTTCCTCGGGGCACCTGGGTGGCTCAGCCATTTAGCGTCTGCCTTCGGCTCAGGTCATGATCCCAGAGTCCTGGGATCGAGCCCCGCATCGGGCTCCTTGCTCAGCAGGGAAGCCTAGCTTCTCCCTCTCCCACTCCCCATGCTTGTGTTCCCTCTCTTGCTGTCTCTCTCGGTCAAAAAATAAATAAAAATAAAAAAAACCAAACAACCAAACTCTTTTTCCTCAAGACTGGCAAAATGATAATTGTTAAAGTTAGATAATAAGTAATGGGGTTTACTGTAATAATCTCCTTTATTAAAAAAATACTTATTTATTTTAGAGAGTGGGGTGGAGAGGGAGAGAGAGAATCTTAAGCAGACTCTGAGTTGAGCATGGAGCCTGTCAAGGGGCTTGATCTCATCACCACCTGAGCTGAAACCAAGAGTTGGATGCTTAACTGACTGTGCTGCCCAGATGCCCCTAATAATCTCTTTTAAAATAAAGAATAAAGCTGGAAAATAATTATTTTTTCTTCTCTCATCACGGCTAAACCAAGTGTTCGGAAGATAGCAAAATCTTAACCCAGATTATTGTCACATTGACTCAGGGTTTTGGAAGTTGTCTTTTGACTTAATGGCTCAAATAAGCATAGGCCTTTTCTGATATAGAAAGGTCCCTGCATTTGGTGCTATTTATTATACCTGAAGTCAGTTATTGTGAGTTTAGCCTTGCCTCTGTGGAAGCCCTTCCATTATCAAAAGCTACTACGCACTTAATGTTCAAAGACACCCCCTAATAGATGAAGTCAGTCAGCTCAGGGAGATTCCTGCATTGCTGAAGAGCTGAGGGAAGGAGTTTACAAGGCACTTGTCTGAGCTCGGCATGGTTGTACTGAAGTGAAGTAATAAAACTCATCAGGCAGGGGCACCTGGGTGGCTCAGTCGTTAAGCATCTGCCTTCGGCTCAGGTCATGATCCTAGGGCCCTGGGATCGAGCCCCACGTTGGGCTCCCTGCTCAGTGCGAGGCCTGCTTCTCCCTCTGCCGCTCCCCCTGCTTGTGTTCCCTCTCTCGCTGTGTCTCTCTCTGTCAAATAAATAAATAAAACCTTAAAAAAAAAAACTCATCAGGCACATTTTTTTTCAAATGAAAAGAAATGCAGCATTTTGTATGCAATTATGGACCTTTAAAGGCAAATAAATGAGCATTAGGGAAGCATGATAGCTTCTTTACTGAAACTAAAGAGCCTTAAGATCACTTTGGAAAGAAACTCCCAACACCCTACCCTAAGTGTAGCTAAATTTTGGTGAAGAGTAATTCAAGAAGTAAAAAGCTGTAGGTAATCAAGTGTTTCCTATCCAAAGGCTATTTCTTGGATTCTGGGACTTTATTCTACGTCTTTTTGCTTGTTTGTTTTTAACTCCTAGTTTACATGGTATTTTATTCTGTTAGTGGTCTCTTTAAAATCATGTAGCTTTACACTGGGTGGGTTTGGGGCAAACCTTACCTTCTCCTGAATCATACTAAGCCTTTTGGCCAGATTCAGCTTCTGAATTTCTAATATCTAATTGCATAGATTAAATTCCATTATAACTAGCATGGTGGCATTTTTTCAGTTATTTTATTGTAAAGGTGTCATGAAACAATGAATGAGAGGCCAGAAGTCATAGTTCCATTTCACAAATGAGTAAAACGGGAGAGGTTCGGTGTAGTTTTCTTAGTATGATTGTGTATCATTTTGAGGTGGAGAGAAAGTAAACAAGTTAAAGAAAAATGGTAACTTGCATGTTGGATGAAAAATGACAAAGCGCTAAGACAGCTGATCTCTTTTCTCTCTGCCAACGTACAATATCGAGAGACTTCCAGTGGTAGAGTCAATCTTCTATGGAGAGACCATGGAAAACAAGCATGGTCCAGGATTACTTATTGTGACCAGAGAAGCCAAATCAGCCAAATGCTTCAACCTGTTCAAAGATGGAAATATTTGGTTAAATAGAACTCTTGTGTTAAACTTGAAAGAACTATACTTTCCCAGCCTTTTTACTTAAATGAACATAAGTTTGCTGAAATTAGAGATTCAGAAATATGTTTTACATTTGGACAAGAGTTTATAACACTGACTTACCTCAAAAATGTATTTTGTGGTGTTAAAATATTCATATTAGGATTTAGAAGCATTTCAAGAAATTCCTATAACTACTCATCAGCAGAACTTATCACGACTGTTAATATTTATGTTTCCCTCTGTTTTCACTCTCATTCAGTGTTTCTAATTGCTGCTGGGCATGTTGCAAAATGAATTTAATTAATCAAAAAAACTTGGATTTCATTGGCTTAGATTTTAGTTTTACATGTATTTTACCTTTTACCTATTATGATTTTCCGTATGTAGCAGCAGGACACTATAGGGGAGTGTTTTCCAATGCAAAACAGGGAAATTAGAGATTGAATAAACCAGTTCCCCTGACGTATAAAACTGGAGTCCTACAGCAATTGAATATTCTGCTCTATACAACCAGCATGTGTGTGTGGATACACACATATATATGCATATAAATTTATATACTGATATATTTGCCTTAGTAAAATCATTGGGACCTCTAAGAAGGGTATCAGATGGAAAGTTTGGGGATTCTTATTAGGAATGTTGAATCCTAGGGGCGCCTGTGTGGCTCAGTCGTTAAGCGTCTGCCTTCGGCTCAGGTCACAATCCCGGGATCCTGGGTTCGAGTCCTGCATCAGGCTCCCGGCTCAGCGGGAAGCCTGCTTCTCCCTCTCCCACTCCCCCTGCTTGTGTTCGCTCTCTCACTGTGTCTCTCTCTGTCAAATAAATAAATAAAATCTTAAAAAAAAAAAAGGAATGTTGAATCCTAGTGAACTTAAGCCCTGGTGAGTAAAAATAATACAATGAAAGTATAGAGAATTATTCTATATTATCAAAGAACAGAGGCTAGGAAGGGAAAACAGCAAGGTGAATTTTGTTTATATTTCAAATAGCAATAGATGCTTTAAGAATTAACTAAAATCTTCACAATATTTACAGTTTCCACAATGTATGTTTTATTATTTTGTTTGTTGCATCGGAAACCCTTAAAACGAAAGGGATTCAAAGAAGAAAGAGACAAATCAAGCAATGGGCTCTTAATTATAGAGAACTGATGGTTACCAGAAGGGAGGTGGGTGGGGGATGGGTTAAATAGGTGATGGGGATTAGGAGTGCACTTGTCGTGATGAGCACCAGGTGTTGTATGGAAGTGTTGAATCACTGTATTGTACACCTGAAACTAATATTACACTACATGTGAACTAACTGGATTTAGAATAAAAACTTAAAAAAAATGAAAGGGACTCTTTGCAGGAGAAAAATCCAGAGAAATGGAAATATTTATTATATGTCCAACCCCAAAGGAGGAACTATAAGAGGTAAGTAAGACAAGTGGGTACAGCTGCTGAAAGAGGGCCTCTAGTCATACCCCAATGGGCTTTGGGAAAAACCAAAGATCTTAGCCTAGGATGAAGAGAGCAAAGGGGAACTGGGCAGGAAGCTTTAACCAGCCTGAGGTTTAATTGTTTCCTTAATAGGTGGTGGATTTAGGTCTTGGTCTTCAACCCTGGCTGCACATTAGAACCACCCGGGGAGATTTTTCAACACACCCATGCTAGGCTGGTATGACTAGGTTGAAGTGGGGGCGGGGAGGGGTGGAATCTGAGCATTTTAAATGCTCCCAGGTGTTTCTTTTGTGCTGTAAGGGTTTAGAACCACTGACTTAAGGTTTTTCTCACTTAATATCTTTATGTTTGCAAGTTCAGCATTGGAAGATTTTTCTTGCTAGTTTATTATGTGCAATTGCTGTATCCTGCTGTTACATGACTAATGACCCCTTAGTTCTGTAGATCACAGTAAGTGTACTTCTAAAAAAGAGCTAAATACAATTAGAATCACTACACCCCATTTTAAGGTAATACTTAAAATAAGCTTTAAAGAAGTAAATATCCAGAACAAATCTTTCTCACTAATCCCTAATTGTTATCAATTGATGTTATTATGTGCTTGGTTATTAATAATCAGACTTCCTTAAAAAGTTATCTTCACTCTCTAAACCTATATCTTGGAAATAGACCTCTATTTTATTTATTAGTATTTTTTAAAGATTTTATTTATTTATTTGATAGAGAGACAGTGAGAGAGGGAACACAAGCAGGGGGAGTGAGAGAGGGAGAAGCAGGCTTCCTGCTGAGCAGGGAGCCCTATGCGGGGCTCGATCCCAGGACACTGGGATCATGACCTGAGCTGAAGACAGACACTTAACGACTGAGCCAGCCAGGTGCCCCAGAAATAGCCCTCTTTATATTAAAGACTAGTGTGGTCTTAGATGACTATTTTCATCCAAAAGAAGCCCCTACTTTTTGGAAAGAAAACTGAAATATTTGTCCATTTTCCCATACCTCATTAATTTTTTCTTTTATATCTTCTGTGGTCAAAAATGTAATGCATTTTTTTCACATTCACGTCATAATACAGATTTATTTCCAATATATCTGCCATATAAAAGAATGCATTTATTTGCTACAAAATATTTAAATTTTTTTTACATTTAAATTAAATTACATTTAAATTAAATTACATTAATTTATAAATTTATTACAATTGTACATAATTATACATAATACATAAAATTATAATTTATTACATGTAATAAATTAATTACATTAATTTATAAATTTAATTACATTAAATTACATTAAAACTTTTTTTAAGATTATTTATTTGAGAGAGTGAGAGAGAGAGAATGGGGGGGGTGCGGGGGAGGAGAAGAGGGAGAGGGAGAAGAAGGCTTCCCATGGAGCGGGAGCTGGATGCAGGAGCTTGATCCCGGGGACTCCGGGATCCTGACCTGAGCCCAAGGCAGATGCTTAACTGACTGAGCCACCCAGGCGCCCCAAAACATTACATTTTAAAACAATATCTCGTAAAAGAAATGATCAAGTTAGAAAATTACCATTTTGCAACTATCATAGAAATAATTAATTAGGACTAGAATCATCAGTAGATGTTAAAACCATTGAGTTCAACTTTGACAGGATATGTACTTCATTTTTATTTATTTATTTATTTATTTTTAAAGATTTTATTTATTTATTTGACAGAGAGAGAGATAGCTAGAGCAGGAACACAAGCAGGGGGAGTGGGAGAGGGAGAAGGGGACTTCCCGCGGAGCAGGGAGCCGGATGTGGGACTCGATCCCAGGACCCTGGGATCATGACCTGAGCCGAAGGCAGATGCTTAATGACTGAGCCACCCAGGCGCCCGATATTTACTTCATTTTAAAGTACTTCCCCACAAATTACAATAACAAAGGGAAAAATAAGGGTAACAAAGGGTAACCTTATAGTTGAGAAACCTGGTGGACGCTCCCTTAACCAAGAGAGAATGCAAAAGAATGGACAAACTGGTGTCATGTGCCTCATAATGTGATGCACTCAGAAAGACACAACATCACCTATGTGGTATTCCTGCCAAAAGTGCATAGCCTGAAACTAATCATAAAAATGAATCAGATTAACCTCAAGCAAGGGACACGCCATAGTTGGCCTGTACTCCTCAAAATTATTTAGGTTGGGAAAGGCTGAACTGTCCCAGATTAAAAGAGATTAAAAATCTTGCCATTTGCAACAATGTGGATGGAACTAGAGGGTATTATGCTGAGAGAAATGTCAATCAGAGAAAGACATGTATCATATGACCTCACTGATACGAGGAATTCTTGATCTCAGGAAACAAACTGAGGGTTGCTGGAGTGGTGGGGGGTGGGAGGGATGGGGTGGCTGGGTGATGGACATTGGGGAGGGTATGTGCTATGGTGAGTGCTGTGAATTGTGTAAGACTTTGAATCACAGACCTGTACCTCTGAAACAAAGAATACATTATATGTTTAAAAAAAAAAAAAGAAGAAAGTAGAAAGGGAAAAATGAAGGGTGGGAAACCGGAGGGGAAACGAACCATGAGAGACTATGGACTCTGAGAAACAAACTGAGGGTTCTAGAGGGGAGGGGGGTGGGGGGATGGGTTAGCCTGGTGATGGGTATTAAAGAGGGCACGTACTGAATGGAGCACTGGGTGTTATACGCAAACAGTGAATCATGGAACACTACATCAAAAACTAATGATGTAATGTATGGTGATTAACATAACATAATTAAAAAAAAAAAGGAGAAAAAAAATAAAGAACACATCTCAAATGCAGATCCTGGATTGGATTCTGGATAGAAAGGATAATTATTTTTTCTATAAATGACATTAAGAGGAAAACTGGAGGGACATTTGGGTGGCTCAGTCAGTTAAGTGTCCGACTCTTGATCTCAGCTCAGGTCTGGGTCTCAGGATTGTGAGTTAAAGCAGCACATCGGGCTCCACGCTGGGTATGGAGCCTACTTAAAAAAAAAAAAAAAGAGGATAACTGGAGACATTTGTATATGCATTGTATAATAGTGCATCAATGTTGAATTTCCTGATTGTGATCAGTGTAATGTAGCTACATAATACAAAATCACTGTTTTTTATGAAATACATGATAAAATTATTTAGGGGTAAAGAATCATGATATGTGCAGTTTACTCTCTAATCTTTAATAGTTTATCAAAAATAATAATATAATTACAATAATTATATATATATTAAGAGACAGAAAGGTAATGTAGCAAATTGTTAACAATTGATAAACCTTGGTGACAGATATAAGGAAGTTCATTTTACTATATCTGTAACTTTAAAGCTTTTTTCAAAACAAAACATTTGGAAAACCCATATAAGCAAAATACTTAATAGCCTTGTAAAGAGACATCTAGTTTTGCAAAGGTCTCTAGTATATTTTCTTTTCCTTTTACTCACTTTTAACTGCTTTAACAAATGTTTAATGATTTGCGAAAAGATGGGATACTTCTAGGAAAGAGCTTCTTTAAAGGAGATCATTTGAAAATTGAGAAATCCTTTTATAGTCCAATAACCATCTCCCAACTTACTAGTTTAATAAATTCGGGGGTTTTGGTAGTTAGGTTATTCTTTGTTTTGTTTTTTTTTTATTATGGTAAAATATACATAAAACTTACCATTTTAGCCATTTTCAATGGCATTAAGAACATTCACATTGTTATACAACCATCATCACTAACCATCTCCAGAACTTTTTCATTATCCCATATTGAAACTCTATACCCACTAAGCAATAACTCCTATCCACACCTTTATGTAACTTTATATATTCTGAATATTAATCTCTTATCACATATGCAATTTGCAAATGTTTTCTACCATTCTGTGGGTTCCGTTTTTACTCTTTGATGCACAAAAGTTTTTAATTTTTATGAAGTCCAGTTTGTTTATATTTTCCTTTGTTGCCTGAGCTTTCGGTATCATAGCTGAGAAATCATTTCTATTTTGCTTCTTTTTTTTTTTTTTAAAGATTTTATTTATTTATTTGACAGAGAGAGACACAGCGAGAGAGGGAACACAAGCAGGGGGAGTGGGAGAGGGAGAAGCAGGCTCCCCGCTGAGCAGAGAGCTCGATGCGGCGCTCAATCCCAGGACCCTGGGATCATGACCTGAGCCAAAGGCAGATGCTTAACCAACTGAGCCACCCAGGCGCCCCTCTATTTTGCTTCTTAAAGTGGTGAATAGCCATAGATTTTGTGTGTGTGAGTGTTTTAGAATAGGAATGATAATCCTGGTTATTTATAATTTCTGGAATGTGCCACCCATACTTTTTGGCCTCAGCAGTGTGTAACTTTAAAATGAAATTATATTTCTTTTTTGTAACTAAATTATCACTGATTCATTTGCTGAAATGTAGTCCTTTTACGTCTTCCCTCTGCTATTTCTGGAAATTTCTTAGGGGATTTCCTCATGTGCTGCAGAACAGATCTCTCGGTTTTTTTGTGTTTGTTTTTGGTTTTGCTTTTTCCATACAAGCCTCTTCTTTTTGCCTGTGATGCCAGTGACCCTCATGAAATGTCCATCCTGCTGGGCACAGGTGTCTCCAAGTGGATATGCCACCGAAGTCTCCAACTTGCCCTCTGACCCAGAGAAACAGGGAAGCTTCAGCCTTTCCTCATCTCTGATCCAGGTATCTTGAGCTTCTTGACACCTGTCTTGACTTTGCTGCCCCCAGGCAGGCACTGCGTGTGTTCCCGAAGGCACAGGAAGGGAATCCCACAGGCCATGTGCTGAGTCTCAGGATGGGAACCTGAAGTTCTGTTAAGGAAAAAGTTATTCTAACACTTATTAAAATAGTAAGGGAGTCTTTATTCAGGACTGTTGCAATAGGTGTCCAGACTATTGCAATAGGGGAGAGAGATCAGGCTCATCTCTGAATACAGCAAGGACAAGTGGAGATTTACAGCCAAGAAACAGAATGGGAGGTGCCAGTAGATGGAAAATTACTAAGAGGAGACATCAAAGGTAGCGGGATTGTTAAGCTGACAGGACAGCATTCTCGCTGATGGCAGGCCACGGTGATCAGGTATAAAGTGTGGGGGTTGAGGAATCTGATCAGATAGCAAGTGATGGGGGATTATCTTTAAACTGACTTAGCAAGATTCATCCTATACCTGGGTATTCAGACCCAGCAGGGATGGGGGCCAAAGCCAAGGCCTAGTTAAGAAAAAGGCTCAGAGGAGTTTTTCTAAAAGTTTGATTAAGAAGTTCACTGGTATGGCCTCAAAGTTTTTTAAGCAACAGCACCAAAAACCCTGTATCCTGGAGTATCCATCCTATTCTTTTCCATGTCTCTCTGAGACAGTCACTTTTTGTTGAGGATGAAACACTCTGACCTATAATTGATTCCAAACACTTTCAAGAAAGCATCAGAGTAAAGCAATAACTACCTGTGAACAAAAGACTTAAAAAGGCCATGGCTGAAGATCCAATGTGAGTTAATTTGACCAGGGGTTTGGGTTATTTCTGTAGCATACAACATTTAAGAATAATAACTGGAATTTTAATTGATAACATTATACTGGTCATATTATGGACAGTGAGAATATTGATAAATTGCTATGAACTTTGTAGAATTTCTGAAATATTTATATTAATGACATTTACCCATAGAGATATAATCTAGGGAAGGTTAAGCATCCCTTCTTACTTGACAATCATTTTTTTTATGCCATTCAACGTATGAATAAACCTAATTATTTTTTAGCATCTCTCTTTTTACAAAATGAAAGAACAAACCCCTTGTGATTTTCCAGAGGCCCTCTTGGAAATCTCATAGTCTGGGATCAAGATTTCACTTAGGATTTGATTTTGGGAAGGCAGAATGTCAAGTTTGAACAGTTGATTAAATAAGATCCTAGGTCACTGTGAAACAATCCTGAGCTACCTATTTAACCAAAGTGACAATAAAAGAATTCAAAAGTAACTATAGGAGGTAACCTGATTGTAAAAAACCTTAGCTCTTTTAAAAAGTGAGAAGACTTGGTCCTCTTAAATAACTGAGGACATGATAAAAGTTGACCTAAAGCACAGGGAATTATTCTGATAAGACACAAAATCTTTATTTCCTAGGCATATTATTCAAAAGGTAAAGAAAAACCTTTTACAATCTCTTATCGAGAGCAGACCAATAATCCAAGAAAATTTTATCATTTTTAATAGGGAGAAACCCAAAATCTAGTTTTGTATTAGTGTGCTTTTGATATCAAAGCTCATTTAAAAAAAAAACAAAAAAACCTTATAAGTGAACCGGCTTTGACTGGCTGAATCTGAAGCAGCTTTGACCACATGAGGTAAAATTCCTTTTCTAAGATTCCTTTTCTGCAAACCTACAATATTTTATATCCATTCAGTTTTTGTCCTACACTTTTCCTCTTTCTCATTCTGAAATAACTAGTCATTTAATTTAGGACAAAATTACTCTTTTTCCCTAAAGAAAAACACGTCCTACATTCCTTGCTAAGGAATGCTAAGTTCTATTCATGCTAAGTTGTTTCTCTTTACCCTTATTATTTGTAGTAGTTTTATTTACATATACTTATTATAATTTTTAGCCATTAGTAACCTTTTATTAAACAGAGAAAATGGGGAAGTAGACAATTGTGAATTGTCTGTTGTATACCATTATTCTGCAGCAGATTGGCAAATTTTATGAGTATATTATTTGTATTAGTCAGCGTTCTCCAGAGAAACAGAACCAATAGGATATATATGGATACATATATAAGAAGATTTTTTCTTGTAAGAGAAGATTTATTATAGGAGTTGGCTCATGCAGTTATGGTGGCCAAGAAGTGGTATCTGCCATCTACAAGTTACAGAACCAGTGGTATAATTTAGTCTGAGTCTTTTTTTTTTTAAGATTTTATTTATTTATTTGACAGAGAGAGAGAGACAGCGAGAGAAGGAACACAAGCAGGGGGAGTGGGAGAGGGAGAAGCAGGCCTCCCGCTGAGCAGGGAACCCGATGCGGGGCTCGATCCCGGACGCTAGGATCATGACCTGAGCCGAAGACAGACACTTAACGACTGAGCCACCCAGGTGCCCCTAATTTAGTCTGAGTCTTAAGACCTAAAAATTAAGAGACCAATGGTATAAGTCCCAGTCTGAGTCCAAAAGCCCAAGAACCAGGAGCTCTGATGTCCCCAAGAGCAGTAGAAGATAGATGTGTCAGCTCAAGTAAAAAGAGGGAATTTTCTTTTTCTTCACCTTTTTCTTCTATTCAGGTTTTTGATGGATTGAATGATGCCCACCAGCACTGGTAAGGGCAGTCTTCTTCACTCGGTCTACTGATTCAAACCCTAATCTCTTCCCAGACACCCTCACGGACACACCAGGAAATGGTGTTTTACCAGCTATCTAGATATCCCTGAGCCCTGTCAAGTTGACACATAAAATTAGCCATCACTCCATCTCACAATTTTTATGGGTATATGTTTCCTTATAGTACAACTTTTCAATGTGGCAAAAAGAACTTATTAACAGACCCAAATACATTTAGCTTCTCTGTGCCATATTAAAATAGGAAGCCAAAAGTATATAAACTTAAATTTATACTTAGTGATGAATGTTTCAGTAGTTTATCTTACTTAGAAATGATCTAGATAGGGACGCCTCGGTGTCTCAGTTGGATAAGTATCTGCCTTCAGCTCAGGTCATGATCTCAGGGTCCTGGAATTGAGCCTGGAGTCGGGCTCCCTGCTCAGTGGGGATTCTGCTTCTCCCTCTCCCTCTGCCTGCCACTTCCCCTGCTTGTACTCTCTCTCTTTCTCTCAAATAAATAAATAAAATCTTTACAAAGAAAAAAAAATTGGGATAATTTCTATGCTTCTTTTTTTTTATTTTTTTAAAAATTTCTATGTGTCTGATAGTTTTAGGATTATTATTTTTTTTAAGATTTTATTTATTTATTTGACAGGGAGATACAGCGAGAGAGGGAACACAAGCAGGGGGAGTGGGAGAGGGAGAAGCAGGTCTCCCGCTGAACAGGAAGACCGATGCGGGGCTCGATCCCAGGACCCTGGAATCATGACCTGAGCCAAAGGGGAATTTTAAAAGGAGCCACTCAGGCGCCCCTAGGATTATTTTATTTATTTAAGTTTGTATTTATCTCTAAGCCAATTTGAATAGAGTTCCTTTATGGGATTTTGTGAATTAATTTGGTAATACAATCTGGAAGTAGAAAAACGTCACATATACATGACATATATACATGCATAAATATACACAAACATACAGATAGACACAAATAGAGATCAAATAGCTTTCATTGTAAAATTTTAGCCAGTATTAAAGTTCTAAACGGTAATATAAACTGACTGGTTTATATGAAATACTTGGGACACATCTTTGTTCCACTTTATCTTTTTATCTGAATTATGTTTCTGACAAATGGGACAAGCTGAGCTTAACCACTCAATACTTGTGGAGGAGATTAAGATTTTCTTTTGCTCTGATATGTAATTTTATGGAGCCTGTGGACTAAATTTTAGGTGAGAGACTGAGGGGACATCAATTACTTGTTTGAATGTTTACAAAGCACATCTGAGTGGATAAAATATCCAGTCTATTTATAATCAGCCTTCTTTATCCTTTTTATTTTATTTTATTTTTTTAAGATTTTACTTATTTATTTGACAGAGAGAGACAGAGCGAGAGAGGGAACACAAGCAGGGGGAATGGGAGAGGGAGAAGCAGGCTCCCCCTGAGCAGGGAGCCAGATACGGGGCTCGATCCCAGGACCCTGGGATCATGACCTGAGCGGAAGGCAGACACTTAATGACTGAGCCACCCAGGCGCCCCCTTCTTTAACCTTTCTAGCCTCAGGTAGTTGCTTCCAGGGTCCCTGAGTTTCTTAAGAGCCTCCAGTGGGGGCAGGAGGCTTAAAGTTCTAGTGATTATGGGGGTTTGAGGGCCTGGAGTGGGACAGGAAAGCTCTGGAGGGGTCGATAGGGGGATGGAGGAGGCAGGAGTTGGAAGGTGGACATACCAAAAGGTTCAGGGTACGAAGGGAAGATCGAAGGTGGTAAAAGGAGTAGAGGCGATGGAAAAAGAGAGGTCTTAGATGAGCCAGTTAGGAGAGATCCTAAGTTCCAAATTATCCTTTGTAAAATCACATCAACTAGAAAGAAAGTGGGCAGAATTAGTGCCACAGTGGTAGAGCATATAGTTAACAGGAGTTTGAGAAGGAGGCTTCAGTTGACTGAGACATTCCCACTGCAGAAGCAGGATCAAACAGAGAAAACAAAGAGGCTTCACAAGGAGCCAGGAAACAAATTTCCAGCCTAGGAGTCAAGAAATAAATCACGCTTGAAACAAAGTGCTAGGAAGAAATTTCCAACCCAAGAATCGGGGAGTGAATCTCCATTTGAAAGTTCCAGAAAGAACTTCCAGCTCAGGAGGTATCTTTCGAAGAAGAAAACCTGTGACTGCATGTAACCCGGCCTGAGAGAGTATACTCAGAATCCTAAGAAATCAAACTCTGCCCTTACAGTGCTTCAGTGGACTGTCATCCAAAGCACTGACTTAGTAGTCAGACTCACCAACGGATCCCCAATCAGTCAGGACTGAAGACAAAGGCTTCAAAGATGTGCACTTGGGATCCTGGGTGAAGGGTCCAGGGGTCTGATGATGAATCGGACCCTGAGTGGCAGCATCATAACTGTTAAAGAAAAAGTTATTCTGACATCTGTTAAAGCAATAAGGAATACTTTATTCGGGACTATTACAATAGGTGTCAAGACTGTGGCAATAGAGTTGAGAGATCAGGCTCTGCTCTGAATACAGCAAGGACAATGGAGATTATAGCCAAGGAGCAGAGTGAGGAGTCTGGGGATGGAAAATTACCAAGAGGAGGTACCCACAGTAGGGGGATTCTTGTTAATTGACTTAACAGGATTCTTGCTGAAGGCAGGCCACGATGCTCCTGGATCAAGGGTGGGAGGTTCTCTCTAAACTGACGTAAGACTCTTGTTACAATTGGGCTATATAGCCAGGATGGGGGTCATGGTTCAGGCCTGGTCAAGAAGAAGGTCAGAGGAGTCTGCCTACTGTCTGACCAAGGAGAGAGTCTTTGTCAATATTTGTGGGTATCTGAACTTGCCCGTGAGTATTCTGGTGCTAAAGGGAGAGTGACATTAAGTAGCAAATAAAGAATACCATCAGAGGTAGAGAAAGAGACAATGGAAGAGGGGAAAAAGCTTTACATTTTAGTAGCTTTGATGGTATTTGTTTCTTGCGTTTTGAACAAAGTGCTCTGCATTTTCATTTTGTACTGAGCCCACACACTGTGTAGCCGGTCCTGCATACTACCCAGGGGGCATGTGTACACACGCATCCATTTTCCTGGGATTCTATTTCCTCAGGCATAAACTGGAGAAGAGGTTAGTCTGAAAATCCTACTTGCCATAATCTGGTTTCCTGATCTCCTTGCAAACAAATGCTTGGATAAAGCCAATCAAATATCTTCAGAGAAAGGGATAATTTTCAGGCATGAGGCAGCTGAAATTCAGATTGTGGAGGAAAATATTTTCTTTATCTGGAGAGGCAAGGTTCCACCAATAATGAACTAATTTAAAGGACTAAGCAGAACGTTAACATCAGTTTTTGCATTTGTGTAACTTGCTGATTCAGAGGATCCCTGAGGGGTGATGCTATGGTCTGAAAGTTCATGTTCCCGCAAAATTCATATGTTGAAATCCTGGCCCCAAAGGTGATGGTGTTAGTAGGTGGGGCCTTTCAGAGTTACTTAAGTCATATGAGAGGGGCTCTCATGAAGGGTTTGATGCCTTGTGAAAGAGGCTCCAGGGAGACCCCTAGCCCCTTCCACGATGTGGGACAGAGTGAGAAGGCACCAGGTGTGAAAAAGGAAGAGGGCTCTCACCAGAATGTGATCATGCTGCTACCTTGATCTTGGAATTTCCAGCCTCCAGAAGAGTGAGAAATAAATTCCTGTTGCTTAGAAGCTGCCCAGTCTATGCTATTTGGTTATAGCAGCCCAAATGGACTGAGACAGGTGGGGACTGACTGACCTTATGTTTGTATCACTAGAAGATTTACCAAAATAGTACTTCCTGGACAGAAATGAGGACTTGACCTAAGGACAAATGCCAGTTCCATGCTGACACTCAAAATGCAGAAGCAATCCCCCAATTTGCAGACTTCCAGCTTTAAACACTTGAAGATAGAGACTCCACTAGTTCCCTGATCGCAGAAGTTTTTGTTGCTGTAATTATGATACTAAAATTCTTTTATTTTATTTTCACCTGGCTTTATAGTGTGTAGTTTGTCTTTGGCTCACACTTTTCTGCCTTCTGAACTTGCCCTTCTTTACCTTCTTACCTTCTTCACTTTCTCGTTTGAAGAACAGGACAAACCTCACATGAGAGGTGAGAATGGGTAATTACTATTGAAAATAAAATTATTCCCTGATCTCTCCTTTCGGTCTCCATTTTAAATATTTATAAAAACATATCGTATCTTAGTCTCTAGGTAAAACAGGATAACAAATGGATTCACAGTCTAGTGTTTTCATTCTAAAAAATTACCGCTTTATGAAAAGTTCTGCACGTGTGTCCTAAGTGATTATTCATATTGCAGTCTAATCTCCCTTTGGCCAGAATATTTTACAGAGAACTGCTCCTTGCCCCAAATTCATGCCCCAACATTTCCTTTCTTTCTTCTTTACGAAACATTTTCCCATTTTAGCAGGTTTTACACTCTGTTGATATAAACATCCAAGTTTTAAAGTTTCTATGCCTGCCATTTCATTTTAGTTTAAAGACATCAAAGCCGTAAGTAACCTCAGAATAGCAAATAGTATTCTTTTAAAGAGCTAATGCTAACACTTGATAGCGGCTCTCTGCAGCGCATTGAGAAGTACTGCAAGGGCACATCTGAGTTTAGCAAAAACAGAAAATCATGGTGGATTAAAGCTGTCTAGCCTGAGAGTGGGATGGGGCGTGATGGCACAGGTGCCACTTTCTACCCCCCCCCCCCCCAGCTCCAAGGGAGGGTAATGTGACATTTTCAAACACCATGGAGGAAACAGCCTCTGGTAGGAACCAATTAAGAGTTTGGATTGAGAAGGCCTTTCTCAATGCCTCTAACACCTCACAACGGCGACCTCTTGGCTGCTAATTATGTATTCTGCCTCCTTCCAGTTGGTTACCTTTTGATGATTCGCCTGCTATTTGACATAACCCGTGATGGAATGGATGATAGAACATCTTATTAGGTGTAACACAAATCTGTCAAATGTGACTTTAATTGAGCCAATAGGTGCAAATACCTGTTCAGGTTCACATATTTCTCTAGAATTTTATAAGGGAAGAAAAAGAATAAACAGAGCTCAAGACCAGAGAGTGGACGTAACACATGTGTTTGTACATTCTAGATTACTGAATTTGTTCAAGCTGCCGGTGGTGACGTGATGCAGGTGGAAGGGAAAAGGGCAAGTCAGAAGACCATGATAACTGCAACTTTGGTGAAAAAACTGATAGAGGATGGGTTTAAGATTTGGGCAGAATGAAGCTTGTACTTTTTTGCTGTACCTATCTCTGATTACTGATAATGAGCTTCAGGATATTGAAATTGAAGTTACATATAAATCTTCTCAAATGCCTTGGTTTATCATTTAGTCATTACTTTAACCTATCATGATAGAGATGTTTATTTGACATGAGGTTTCCTAAAGTCTGACATGAATCCTTTTGATTTGGAGACAGTGTGTGTCCTCCCAGCCTTTAGGTAACACAGCTGCAAATACACAGAGCCTGAGTTCTTGAGTGGATCTCTGCTGATTTTAAAGATTTAAGAAGGATAGAGGAAGCAGAGGTCTAGTTTTACTTAAAGAGACCTCAGGAATAAAAACCTAGGTCAGGTTCTCTGTAAGCTGCTTTTGAATTAACTTCAGTTCCAAGAGCTGAATTGGGTCAGATTAACCTCCAGGTGCTGGGATTCCTGAAGGTGACTTACCTTCAGAAGACTCAAATCAGGATAATCTCGGAAGTCTACTAACCAAGGAGAATCCTGCCTATTGAAATCAACCCTAAAATAGCTCTTCCCTCTCACGCAACCTCAGTTTCCTCTAAGATCCACACAGGAGCAAGCCAAGCAGTTATTACATATCTAAATCAGTGTTTTGAGCAAAATATGAGAATGTACGTTGGGTTAAAGGGCATAGGGAATCTTTTTGGTGATGTTGTGATGGCTCTTCATTTTGTATTCTTTGAGTAGGGAACTGTTCGGAAGGAAACTCCTCAACGTAAACCACAGTGGCTTCTGTGATTGGCAGTGATGCTTGAGAAATATGTTGGTTGACACTCGGACTTTTTGAACTATGTGTCCAAGTATTTGTATAAAATACTGCTGTGAGGGGCCCTTATGTAAAGGTGTCTATAAACATTTTCATTCTCTTATGAATAATCACTGTAATATGGAAGAAAAAAACTAAACAGTAGGAAGGAGTTCAGTATCCTAAGTTGCTGTGCCCCATCCAAATCTGCTCTAAAAGTCTCTATGGAAGAACCAGGAATCTGATTTTAATGACCTGGATGGGTTCTTGCATTGTAAGTGTACAAAAGACTATGTTGAGAAAGCTTAGTGCTCTGAATCACCCAATGTAGTTTATACATTTATTTAGAGAAGAATAGTTTAGTTTTAATTATTTATGAT
This sequence comes from Halichoerus grypus, assembly GCF_964656455.1. NCBI lineage: Eukaryota > Metazoa > Chordata > Mammalia > Carnivora > Phocidae > Halichoerus > Halichoerus grypus. The sequence continues at coordinate 109,820,093 of NC_135714.1, forward strand.
AATAGCTCTCAGTGCACTAGTAAATGTCCTTGGGTACATATTTTGTAAAAGTAATGAAGTCTTTGTAATGTGAGCTTTCTCTTTAGCTATAAACTGCCCTCTCTTTACTAAAGAACCAGGGCAGAAGAGTGTGTCTGTGTTTTTATATAAGAGTGTATATAAATTACCAAGGGCAGAAGAGTGTGTCTGTGTTTTTATATAAGAGTGTATATAAATTACCAGGCTTGAGATTTAGCAAGATGTTACTGAACTGCATCAAGAATTTCTCAAACTTATTCCTGAATATACTCATTACTGCCATCCTCCAATCACCCTCCTTCTCAACCATAACATTAGCAACCTGACCAGAGAAAATATCACCGTGTGGGAGATGAGCAGCCTGTCAGAATATTTTTGTTGTTGTTGTTTCTCAGTGTTTTTCATGTTGTTCCTCCTCTGTTGCTAGAGTCTTCTGGTATTGTGATAAAACACACAGCAAGAATGTAAATCTACTATATTTCCTCTCTGACTTCAGTTATCTATGTCTGGTAGCTTATGGGTAAGTCTTAAGTCAAGGAAACTTTTTCTTTTCTATTACTTCTTTCTTCTACTCTTCTCCCTCTGTCTCCTCTGCATGGGGTTAGCTTTTTATTTCCCCTTCTAGGAAATTTGCACACACCAAAAGCAGAGAGAGTGTCCAGAGGGCAACCAATGTGCACACATCATCCATGTAGCTCACAACTGGAAGGGCTAAGACCACCAAAATTATAGGTTCTGCTTCACACTTTTTTAGTAGCCCTCCGTAATTGTCTAGTTAGAAGTCCTGGAAACCTTGATGATGGTAATGATCAATATTCACATTACAGTAACTAGAGCAAAACCCTAGCACACTTTGATTTAATATCAGCAGCATTTGTTCTTTGCAGGTGACCTAAAAGGTGCTGGTGTGTTGTGGTTTGCAACAGGAGTTCCTATGTCATGGGGGTTTGGTGAGAATTACATGAGACAATGCCTTTTAAGTATTCTGCAGGAAAGGATCAGCCAACCTAGAAAGCTGGTGGGTGAGAGTCACTTGATTACTGAACAAACCTAGTCATCTTAACTACTGATGTTGGAGATTTGGAGACTCAAGAAGTTTCCAGATTCAGCTCTTAAAATTTGACTATAAAATGTTATCGCATTTAGGTTCCCATCACTCCATAGGCTCCAACACAGAAACCAAATATTAAGAAAGTTTATATGTAATTGCCTCATTCTCAAATGAGATTCCACATATTATAGTCATTCAGACAGGAGAAACGGTTCCAGTAATATCCAAATTATCCACCTACAAATTAGACATGACTTCTGTGTAAGTAAAGGTGACTGACCAGTTTTGCTTAAAAATTTTCTGTCTCCAGAAAAAGAAGGCCCAGACACTGGATTTGAAGTAAATGGGTCACCAATGAATTAGAAGCAATAGCAGAAACCAGAGAACGTGATCATGGGCAGGGAACTCTTGAGGGGCAAATGCAGTGATGATCCATGAGGCAATAATGCCAGAAAGGACATGTGGAGAACACACTGACTGCTCAGGCACCCTGCTACACGTGGATGGGCACGGAATGGGGAGCAGTTTCTTTTTTTTGAAATTTCTTTTAGATTTTATTTATTTGAGAGAGAGAGACAGAGATAGTGAGATAGAGAGCACAAGTGGGGAGGAGAGGGAGAAGCAGGCTCCCCACAGAGCAGAGACCCGATGCGGGACTCGATCCCAGGACCCTGGGATCATGACCCGAGCCGAAGGCAGACGCTTAACCGACTGAGCCACCCAGGCGCCCTGGGGAGCAGTTTCTAAAACAAATGGCAATGCCACCTGCCCATCAAGATTGGAATGCCAGCTCATGGATGCAACAGAATGGATAATGAAAAATGTTTTAATTAATCCTTCTATTCATAAAGTTTTCTCTTTCAATGAAAGGGGACTGTTGGAGTTATCTATTGCCACATGACAAACTGCTCCAAAACTTAGTGGCTTCAACCACACGGTTTTATTTATTTGCTTACAATTCTTACTTAAATCCATTAGTTCGTAATGATTAGTTCATAGTGATTAGTTCATAATGCCTTGAATCTGATCAAGCCTTTATTTTATTTTTTTTAAGATTTTATTTATTCATTTGACAGAGAGAGAGAGAGAGAGAGAGCACAAGCAGGGGGAGGGGCAGAGGGAGAAGGACAAACAGACTCACCGCTGAGAAGGGAGTCCGATGCGGGGCTCGATCCCAGGACCCTGAGATCATGACCTGAGCTGAAGGCAGACGCTTAACTGACTGAGCCACCGAGGCGCCCCCTGATCAAGACTTTAGACCTAACTATGATTTCACAAGAAATATAAGAGACAGTGGAACATATTTTTGTTTTTTTTTTAAACGAACAAATAACACTGAGGATGGAATCAGCAAAATCGAGACTGTGGGAAACTCAGTAAATAAAAAAACAAGTTTCTTTAATTAAAAATAAAATTATGAGATGAAACAGGTAGAGATGGGAAGGAAAACAAGAAAGAGAGGAGAGACTTAAAATACTTAATGAACATTTCCAGTGTGTGGACCTTATTTGGGTACTGATCCAAACAAACTGTAAAAAAAGAAAAATGTAAGACAATGAAGACAATTAAGTATGAACACTGACTAGATATTTGATAATATTAAGGAATTATTGTTAATTTTCCTTAGGCGTGATGATAGTATTATAATGTTTTTTTAAAAAGAATCCTTATCTTGTAAAGATACATAGTAAAATATGTATAGGTAAAATGATATGCTGTCTAGAATTTCTTTTTATTTATTTATTTTATCCTTTTTAAAGATTTTATTTATTTATTTGTCAGAGAGCGAGAGAGAGCACAAGCAGGGGGAGGGGCAGGCAGAGGGAGAAGCAGCCTCCCTGCTGAGCAAGGAGCCCCATGAGGGACTCGATCCCAGGACCCTGGGATCATGACCTGAACCAAAGGCAGATGCTTAACTGACTGAGCCGTGTAGGCATCCCTGCTATCTAGAATTTCTTCAAAATAATCAGAAGTGTGGGTTGCCTGGGTGGTTCAGTTAGAAAAGCATGCAACTCTTGGTCTTGGGGTGGTGAGTTTGAGCCCCATGTTGGGGGCAGAGATTACTTAAATAAATAAATACACTTAAAAACAAAACAATCTGAGGTGTAACAAAATTGGCTATTTATTTATACCTGATGAAGGTGATGATGAATACATGGGGAAGTTTATATTATTATCTCTGTTTGTATGTGTTTGAGAAATCTCATCATATATTTTTTTAATTAGTGGAAACCACTAAAAGAAATGAAACATCATAGCCTCCAAACAGTATAGCAGGAGGGAAGGATAGAGAGGGCCAGGGGAAAAACAAAAACCAAAAAACAGTAAACGTTGTTAATCTAATAGAAAATGGGAAAGAAGGAAGAAAAAAAAGTTTCCCAAATAGTAGCATCTCCTGGTAAGTGAAAGCTCTTCACTAAGCCTTGCATACCCATGTTTAGAGTCTGTAAACCTAGTCTTTGTAGTGAAAGTGCATTTTAAGCTAGGACACTGGGTTCTATTCTGGCCCTCCTTGTGGCAAGTGGTGGAGCTTCTTTGGGCCAAAGGTGTGCATGGATCCTCAGGCTATGTTAAGAGCCCGGACATCCTTTGACCATTGGCAGCCTTGTGACAGCTGGCTGGAGCTAGAGATTCAGTTTGCTGCCACAGAAGAAAGCCAAGCCAACTGGGTCACATGAGGAAGTAACCTGAGCCCTTTGCTCCAACCTGGTGAGCAAAGTTTCATTTTGCCTGGTGCTGTTGTGGCTATTCAAGGATAGCCAAATGTGTATGACCAAATGAAACAGCCAACCCCAAGACACTATTGGAAGAGCGTCAAGTCTTCTACAAACTTTTGAAATATGATTTGGCAAGTTTCTAGTAAAAGTGATTTGCAGCCTATTTGAATGAAAAGGAAGGAAATGGGGTGAATACCACAAAGATGGCTGCATCTTAGTGACCACATTTTCAGAGGACGTGGGAATCTTGAAGAGGAAGAAAACCTTTCTTCACTCTCTCAAACATTGTTGTGAATTTAAGCTCTTTTCTTCTTTCCTGGTTCATCCTTTCAACAGCTTTCTAGTTATTTTCCCATATGTTCTCCGATTTTTTTTCCCATTGGATTTTTTTTTTAAGTAGAACTGTACTTATTGCCATCTACAAAGCCCTGCATTAATTCCCATATCTCTCACTATGCAGCTTTCTTATTGAATTTCCCATTTCCATTCCTGCTCCCATTGCCTCCTTGCAAAACTTTGTCTTTAAAAAAAAAATCTCCTCCTCTTTTTCATCTGAATTTCTATATCTTATTCCCTCTGAAACTCTATTCTGTTCTTGTTCTTCTCCTCTCTAGTGCATATAATGTCCATGAAAGGATTAAGTAGCAAAACACTCTCAGAGTAAGATCAGAATGTGTTGTGATGTGGAAAAACTTCTATATTAACTACTTTATTGGTTGAAGTTGTTGTCCCTTTTTATCCTCCTGGAGCATTTACTAGATATAATGTCTGGATTTTTCTTTGTTTTGTTCATAAAATCTCTTAGGGCTCTAGAAGGCAGGTTGCCTTTTCCTTTCTAAGTTGCTTCTCAATTCTATTATCACCTTAAGTGGCATCTGGTTGAAGATGAGAAGAAAGAATTCAGAGAAAGACTAGATTGAGAAAAAAAAGTATCTGTGTTACCTACCTAATCCCAGCTTGGGCTTTGATAAAGTCATAACTAAGTTTTCCTGTGGGAAATTGAGGTAAGTCAGCATAGGTACTAAATAATACATTTTGATGATAATGGAGATCTAGAACTGTTCTAAAAAGGGAAAACTACATGAAAGAAAGGGAGAAAAAGAAATTATTTTTTTAAAAAAGGGAAAGTAATAAAGGTCCCAGGTAACAGACCCACAAATTATTTGGGTAGAAGTAACTAAACTTACTACATCAATGCTAACTACTTTGCATATATTCATTGTTAACCTTCTTAACAAACTTATGGGGGAGGTACCATTATTAGCCCAACTGTGCAGGTGGGAAAATTGAATCATAGAGAGGTTAAATCTCTTACGTATGGTTACACAAGTGGTAGCTCTGGGATTTGACCCCAAGCAGTCTGGCTACACTGTTCATGTAATTAACCACAGTAGCATTTGGTTTTTTATAACAATTAGTACTTGCTTTTCACAAATAAACCTTTAAATGAAGTTTATTTCACTAATATTTCAGTAGAAAGGTGAGTTTCAAGATATGGGCAACCTAAAAATTTTGTGTGAACCTGATCACATTCCAAATCTTTGTTCACATCCATGATTCCAATGAAGTTGTCATAAAGAATGTTTGGGGCACCTGAATGGTGCAGTTGGTTGAGTGCCCAACTCTTGGTTTCAGCTCTGGCCATGATATCAGGGTGGTGAGATCAAGCCCCAAGTCCGGCTCTGCCCTCAGCACAGAGTCTGCTTACGACTCTTTCTCCCTCTGCCCCCCTACCCCACTCGCATGCTCACAAGCTCTCTCTCTAATAAATAAACTTTTTTTTTTTAAAGAATGCTTAAAAATAAGTCACAAAGTTTTCATGGTAGCAGCAAGGAACATAAGACAATTACTAAATGATGGTTTTCAAAGAAAAATACTCTATGTGCAAAATTCTAAGTAAAACCATAACATAGAACATAATTCCAAAATTTTAAAAAGCTAGAAAAGAGGGGCATCTGGGTAGCTCAGTAGGTTAAGTAAGCATCCAGTCAGACTCTTGATCTCAGCTCAGGTCTTGATCTCAGGGTTATGAGTTCAAGTCCTGTGATGGGCTCCAAGCTGGGTATGTAGACTACTTAAAAAAAAAAAAAAAAGCAAAATATGAATCTGTTAAGGTTAAATTCTAAGAAATCAGAATCTATATACTGGAAGAAAATAAGTGATTTTAAAAATCCATATGCAAATTTTAATTTTGAGGAATTTTATTATTTTTTTATTTAAAAAATTTTAAGTTATTTATTTTTTTAAGCAATTTCTACACCCAACATGGAGCTTGAACTCACAACCCTGAGATCAAGGGTCACATGCTCTTCCAACTGAATCAGCCAGGCACCCCTAGAGGAATTTTAATATAGAAATATATAGCTGAGACATGGATGTGCTATTGATGAAGGTATTTCAGGTAATTGTCATATGATATAAATTTACTAATGCTGATAGTAGTAAGGATAAAACTCAAGTATATAAAACAAAGTAGGAATTATCTATCACTCAGAGAAGGAATTATCTGTGAAATGCAAGATTTTGATTATGAGCCAGAAAAAAGTCAATTGAGCCTTACTGTTAGCTCTTTTTCTTGAGAGGCCATAGAAAAGCTATCTTGTGTTGTTTACAGTGAATCGTCTATAATCATTTAATGGTTGGCAATGAATTTGCTGGGATAGCTGAGTGATTATCAATTCTTATACTACACAGACCAATATTCCATCATTAAACTTTGGACATAGATTTCAGTTGGCTGGGAGGAGCTAGAAGAAGCTGACCAAGTTGCTTTTCTGACATCCTCATGGCAGGTGCTATGGGACAATAAACTGATACTGTATCTCATGGTTAAATATCTTTTATTATTTTTTTAAAAAGATTTATCCACTTAGATGCTCCTGGGTGGCTCAGTCAGTTGAGTATCCAACTCTTGGGTTTCAGCTCAGGTCATATCTCAGGGTCGTGGAATCGAGCCCTGAGTCTGGCTCCACGCTCAAAGGGGAATCAGCTTGAAGAAGATTCTCTTCCTCTGCCTCTACCCCCACATGCATACATGCTCTCTATCTCTCAAATAAATAAATAAAATCTTTAAAGTATAGATTATTCCAAGAGGGAGTACACTTTGAGGATGACTTAGACTCACCTGTTCAATAATTTGTTCTTAGTTCTACTCTATTCACATCAGTGGGTGTTATATGTGGCTACTAGACCTTGATAACAGACTTGGAACTTTTACCATGGTCTCTCTATTTTCTCACTAATATAGGGTTGAGTTGGTGGCATTGTGGTACAAAAAAAATTTTTTTTAAGTTTTTATTTTAATCACCCTGTGCTAATCACAGCAAGTGCACTCCTTAATCCCCATCACCTATTTAACCCATCCCCTAACCCATCTCCTCTCTGGTAACCATCAGTTTGTTCTCTATAGATACAAGTCTGTTTCTTGGTTTCTCTCTCTGTCTCTGTCTCTTTTTTGTTTTGTTTCTTAAATTCCACATATGAATGAAATCATATGGTATTTGTCTTTCTCTGACTTATTTTGCTTAGTGTTACACTCTCTAGCTCTATCCATGTTGTTGCAAATGGCAAGATTTCATTCTTTTTTATGGCTGAATAATATTCCATTATATATGTGTATATCTATTCCAGTATATATATATTATATATACACATGTATATCATACTTCTTCTTTATCCATTCATCAATCAATGGACACTTGGGCTGGTTCCATAGTTTGGCTATTGTAAATAATACTGCTATCAGCATATGGATGCATGTATCTCTCTGAATTCGTGTTTTTGTAGTTAGAGTAGTTCTATTTTTAACTTTTTGAGGAAACTCCATACTGTTTTCCGCAGTGGCTTCACCAGTTTGCATTCCCACCAACAGTGCACAAGGGTTCCTTTTCTCCACATCCTCAACCAACACCTGTTATTTCCTATGTTGCTGATTTTAGCCATTCTGACAGGTGTGAGGTGATATCTCACTGTATTTTTGATTTGCATTTCCCTGACGATAAGTGATGATGACCATCTTTTCATATGTCTGTTGGCCATCTGGATGTCTTCTTTAGAAAAATGTCTATTCATGTCTTCTGCCCATTTTTAAATTGGATTATTTGTTTTTTGGGTGTTGAGTTTTATAAGTTCTTTATATATTTTGGATACTAGCCCTTTATTGGATATATCATTTGCAAATATCTTATCTCATTCTACAGGTTGCCTTTTAGTTTTGTTGATTGTTTCCTTCTCTGTGCAAAAGTGTTTTTTTTCTTTGAGGTAGTCCTAATAGCTTATTTTTGCTTTTGTTTCCCTTGCCCCAGGGGACCTATCTAGAAACAAGTTGCTTCTGCTGATGTCAGAGACATTACTGCCTATGTTCTCTTCTAGGATATTGTGGTTTCAGGTCTCACATTTAAGTCTTTCATCCATTTTGAATTTATTTTTGTGTATGGTGTAAGAAAGCAGTCCAGTTTCATTCTTTTTTTGTTCCTGTTCATTTTTCCCAACACCATTTGTTGAAGAGACTGTCTTTTTCCCATTTGATATTCTTTCCTGCTTTGTCAAAGACTAATTGACCATATGATTGTGGGTCCATTTCTGGGCTCTCTATTCTGTTCCTTGATCTATGTGTCTGTTTCTGTGCCAGTACCATACTGTTTTGATCACTACAGCTTTGTAATATAACTTGAGGCTTAGGATTGTGATGCCTCCAGCTTTGCTTTTCTTTTACAAGATTGCTTAGGCTATTTGGGGTCTTTTGTGGTTCCATATAAATTTTAGGATTGTTTGTTCTAGCTCTGTGAAAAATGCTGTTGGTATTTTGATAGGGATTGCATTAAATTTACAGATTGCTTTGGGTTGTATAGACATTTTAACATTATTTTTTCTTTTATTTTAGGGAGGGGGGAGGAGGGGCAGAGGGGAGAGAGAAGGAGAGAATTTCAAGCAGACTCCACACTGAGTATGCAGCCCAAGGAGGGGCTCAATCTCACGACCCTGAGATCATGACCTGAACCGAAACCAAGAGTCAGACGCTTAACTGATTGAGCCACCCAGGTGCCCCAACATTATTTGTTCTTCCAGTACATGAGCATGGAATGTCTTTCCATCATCTTTAATTTCCTTCATCAGTGTTTCATAGTTTTCAGAGTATAGGTCTTTCACTTCCTTGCTTAGGTTTATTTCTAGATATCTTATTATTTTTGTGCAATTGTAAAAGGGATTGTTTTCTTAATTTCTCTTCCTGCTGCTTCATTGTTAGTGTATAGAAATGCAACAGATTTCTGTACATTGATTTTGCATACCGTGACTTTACTGAATTCATTTTTTTTAGTTCCAGTATTTTTTTTGGTAGAATCTTTTGGGGTTTCTATATAGAGTGTTACATCATCTGCAAATAGTGAGTTTTACTTCTTCTTTGCTGATTTGGATGCTTTTATTTCTTTTTGTTGTCTGATTGCTGTGGCTAGGACTTCTAGGACTATGTTGAATTAAAGTGGTAAGAGTGGACATCCTTGACCCTAGGGGAAGGCCTCTCAGTTTTTCCCCATTGAGGATGATATTAGCTGTGGGTTTTTTGTATATGGCCTTTATTATATTGAGTTATGTTCCTTCTAAACCTACTTTGTTGAGGGTTTTTATCATGAATGGCTGTTGTACTTTGTTAAATGCATTTTTTTACATCTATTGAAAAGATCATATGTTTCTTCTCCTTTGTCTTATTGATGTGATGTATCACATTGATTCATTTCTGAATATTGAAACATGCTTGCAACCAGCAATAATTCCCACTTGATCATGGTGAATGATTTTTTTCAATGTCTTGTTGGATTTGGTTTGCTAGAATTTTGTTGAGGATTTTTGCATCTATGTTCATCAGAGACAGTGGCCTGTAGTTCTCTTTTTCAGTGGAGTCTTTATCAGGTTTTGGTATCAGGGTAATGCTAGCCTTATAGAATGAATTTGGAAGTTTTCCTTCCTCTTCTATTTTTTGGAATAATTTGAGAAGAATAGGCACTTTCTTTAAATGTTTGGTAGAATTTGCCTGTGAAGCCATCTGGTCCTGGACTTTTGTTTCTTGGGAGGTTTTGATTACTGATTCAATTTCTTTGCTGGTAATCAGTCTGGTCAAATTTTCTATTTCTTCCTGTTTCAGTTTTGGTAGGTTGTATGTTTCTAGGAATTTATCCATTTCTTCTAGTTGTCCAATTTGTTGGCATATAGTTTTTCATAATATTCTCTTACATTTATGTGTATTTCTGTGGTGTTTATTGTTATTTTTCCTCTTTAATTTGTGATTTTATTTACTTGAGTCATTGTTTTTTTTCTGCTTGATAAGTCTGGCAAGAGATTTAGCAATTTTATTGTTTTTTTTTCAAAGAACTAACTCCTGGTTTCATTGATCTGTTCTATTGGGGTTTTTTAGTTTCTATATCATTTATTTCTGCTCTAATCTTTACTATCTCTTTCCTTCTGTTGGCTTTAGGTTTTGTTTGCTGTTCTTTTTCTAGCTCCTTTAGGTGAAGGTTAGGTTGTTTATTTGAGATTTTTTTTGCTTCTTGAAGTAGGTCTGTATTGCTCTAAACTTCCCTCTCAGAACTGCATTTACTGCATCCCAAAGGTTTTGAACCATTCTGTTTTCATTTTCATTTGTTTCCATGTAATTTTTTATTTCTACTTTATTTCCTGGTTGACCCATTCATTGTTTAGTAGCATGTTATTTAACTTCCATGTATTTGTGGTCTTTCCAGATTTTGTTCTTGTTCTTGACTTCTAGTTTCACAGCATTGTGGTCAGAAAAGATCCATGGTATGACTGCAATCTTTCTTAATTTGTTGAGCCTTGTTTTGTGGCCTAATATGTGATCTATTCTGGAGAATGTTCCATGTGCACTTGAAAAAAATGTGTATTCTGCTGTTTTACAATGGAATGTTCTGAATATATCTGTTAAATCCATCTTGTGCAGGAATGCCTGGGTGGCTCAGTAGGTTAAGCATCTGCTTTTAGCTCTGGTCATGATCCCAGCGTCCTGGGATCGAGCCCCATGTCGGGCTCCTTGCTCAGCAGGGAGTCTGCTTCTCCCTCACCCTTTGCCTGCCACTCCCAGCACTTGTGCTCTCTCTCTCTCTGTCAAATAAATAAATAAAATCTTTATTTTTTTCTTTTTATTATTTTTAAAGATTTTATTTATTTATTTGACAGAAAGAGACACAGCGAGAGAGGGAACACAAGCAGGGGGAGTGGGAGAGGGAGAAGCAGACATCCCGCAGAGCAGGGAGCCCAATATGGGTGTCCCAATAAATAAAATCATTAAAAAAAAAAATCCATCTGGTCCAGTGTGTCATTCAAAGCCATTGTTTCCTTGTTGATTTTCTATTTAGATAATCTGTTCATTGATGTAAGTGGGGTGTTAAAGTCCCTTACTTTTATTGCATTATTATTGATTAGTTCCTTTATGTTTGTTATTGTTTTATGTATGTTGGGTGCATAAATATTTACGATTGTTATATCTTCTTCTTGGATTGTCCCCTTTATTTTTATATAGTGTCCTTTTTTTTTTAAATTAAAGATTTTATTTATTTATTTGACAGAGAGAGACAGCGAGAGAGAGAACACAAGCAGGGGGAGTGGGAGAGGGAGAAGCAGGCCTCCCGCAGCGCAGGGAGCCCGATGCGGGGCTCAATCCCAGGACCCTGGGATCATGACCTGAGCTGAAGGCAGGCGCCTAATGACTGAGCCACCCAGGTGCCCCTATATAGTCTCCTTCTTTGTCTATTGTTACAATCTTTGTTTTAATGTCTATTTTGTCTGATATAAGTATTGCTACTCTGGCTTTCTTTTGATCTCTATTTGCATAATAAATATTTCTCCAACCCCTCAGTTTCAATCTGCAGGTGTGTTAGGTCTAAACTGAGTCTTTAGTAGGCAGCATATAGATCGGTTTGTTTTTTATCCATTCTGTCACCCTATGCCTTTTGATTGGAGTGTTTAGTCCATTTACATTCAAAGCAATTATTGATAGATATATACTTATTGCTATTTTAATTCTTGTTTTGTGGTTGTTTCTGAAGATTTTCTCTGATTCTTTCTTGTGTTTCTCTCTTTAATGGTTTGCTGGTTTTCTTTAGTGATATATTTGGATTTCTTTTTCTTTATTCTTTGCAAATTTATTGGTGGTTTTTGATTTGTGGTAACCATCAGGTTTGTATATGACCTCTGCATATAGCAGTCTATATTAAGTTGAAGGTTGTTTAAGTTTGAACCTATTCTTTACTCCTCTCCTCCACACATTTTAGGTATAAGGTATCATATTTTACATCTTTTTATTTTGTGAATTCCTTGACTGATTTTTTACAGAAATATTCATTTTACTTCTTTTGTGTTTCCTAACTTCACATTGTCATTTTTGGCCTCTCCTTTCCACTCAGAGAGTCCCCTTTAATATTTTTTGCAGAGATGGGTTAGTGGTCATGAACTCCTTTAGTTTTTGTTTGTCTGGGAAACTCTTTATCTGTCCTTCTATTCTCAGTGATAGCCTTGCTAGATAGAGTATTCTTGGCTGCAGGTTTTTCCCATTTAGCACTTTGAATGTATCATGCCACTGCTTTCTGGCTTGGAAAATTTCTGCTGAAAAATCTGCTGATACCTTTTGGACTTTCCTTTGTATGTAACTGTCTGGTTTTCTCTTGTTGCTTTTAATATTTTTTATCATTATATTTTGCCATTTTAATTACAATATGTCTTGGTATGGATCTGATTTTGTTGATTTTGTTGGGGGTTTTCTGTGCTTCCTGGATCTGGATATCTGTCTCCTTTCCTAGATTAGGGAAGTTTTCAGGTATTCTTTTTTCTTTCTTTTTTTTTTTTTTTTAAGTTTTTACTTATTTATTTGAGAGAGAGAGAGGGAGAGAGAGAGCGCGCGCACAAGCAGGACTGGGGAGGCAGAGGGAGAGGGAGAAGACAAGGGGCTTGATCCAGGACCCTGAGATCATGACCTGAGTTGAAGGGAGATGCGTAACCAACTGAGCCACCCAGGCATCCCCAGGTATTATTTCTTTAAATAAATTATCTGCCCCCTTTTCTCTCTTCTTCTGGGACTCCTATTGTACGAATGTTATTATGTTTGATGGAGTCACTGAGTTCCCTAAGTATATTCTCATTTTGCATAATTCTTTTTTTCAGCTTGATTACTTTCCATTACTCTGTCTTCTAGGTCACTAATTCATTCCTCTGCTTCTTCCAACCTGCAGTTCATTCCATCAAGTGTGTTTGTGATTTTGTTTATTGAAACTTTTATCTCTGCAATGTTATTTCTTATCTCTGTGTAATGGTCTCATTGATGTCCTCCACTTCTTTCTCAAGTCCAGTGAGTATCCTTATGATCATTGCTTTAAATTTTCCATCAGACATGTTACTTATATCTATTTCACTTAAATCTCTGGCTGTGGCCTTGCCCTGTTCATTCATCTGGGACAAATTCCCTTGTCTTCTCATTTTGTCTAAGTCTCTGTGCCTGTTTCTCTGTGTTCGGAAAGTCAGCTATGTCTCCTGTTCTTGAGGGTAATGGCTTTATAAAGAAGAGGTCCTATAGTGCCCTGCAGTTTAGGGTCCCCTGTTCCCTAGGGCCTGGCACTTCCTGGGCTGTCTCCAATTTGTGCTGCGTGTGCTTTCCTGTTGTGTCCTGGTTGCTTTATTTTTCAGGATAGTCATCTGCAGAGGCTCTCTTTGCCTGTTGTGGGCAGTGTTTGATCCCTGGCCTGAAAGTGGTGCAATGTTGGTAGGGGTTTGGACCAGTCTTCTGGGGGAGGGGAACCACTATGCTGGGACTGAGGTGAACATGACTGGAAAGGGTAGTTCCCCTGAAGTGTGGACCATGAGTCTTGGTGTAAGCAACTTAGGTAACAAGTGTGGGTGTTGTGCTGGTTCCCATGTGACTCTGTGCTAATGCTGAGAGGCCAGTGGGGGTGGTGTGGGTGGGGGAGGTGTGTGTGTGTGTGTGTGTGTGTGTGAAGTGGCACATGCCAGGTCCTTTGTTTCTGGAGGGGTTTCTCCATAAATGCTGCCTCTCTGGGACATGCTCTGAGATGAACAACTAACCTCTCCACTGTGTGCCGCAGGAGCTCTTCAGATCTTTGTTTCCATACTGTAAGTCTGCGGGCTGTTTGCCCTGCCTCTTCTCCAAAAGCAACCCCAATGTCCTCTGAGCTATCCCAGAGCCAAGCACACTGACCTTTAAAACTCCAGGCTTTAAACCCCACTCATTGCAAGAACTCACAAAATTCAGGTCCTTTTGCTTTCCAAGCCAATTGCTATGGGGATTTGTTTTACCTGCGCATTCCCGTGTGAGAGTCTGTCTCTCACCCTTCTCTGTGACTGTAGCTCCTTCCCCACCACAGTGAGCACAATCCGTTTGTCTCCCAAGTCATGTCTCCACACTTACTTCCTTCAATGTGGCTTCTACTCAGACTTTAGTTGTGGAGTTTGTTTTGCCCGACTTCAGATTGATTTCTGGGATATTTAGGATGATATGATAGTTATAGTTGTATTCGTGGGACTAGGCAAGCCTAGGCGCCTCCTATTCTGCCACCATCTTTCCCTCTGTTGGTACAAAATTATTTTGATGTATGTGTATGCGTTCATGCCTGTTTTTCCTATTTAATATTATAAATATTCTGGAAATTTTTTTCTGACCCATTAACTTTTTAAGCTTAATTTTTAAAAATTTTAAATAGATAATTTACATAATCCAAATTTTTAACAATTTAAAAATGTATACAGTAAGCAATCTTTCTCCCTCTCTGTTCCCATTCCAAACCACCCATTCCCACTTCTGCAAACAACCAATGTTATTAGATTTTGTGTATCCTTTCAGAGATATTTTAAATATATACAAGAAAAACAATGTATAGATAAACTTTTTTCACACATGTGATAGTCTATTTTGCACACTTTTTACAACGTTGTTTTTAGGCAACAATAAATCCTGATTATCTTCTAACACTTTCTCTACCCAGGTGCTCTCTATCCTCTCTCTTCCCATGCTCCCATTTCTCACCCTTGATATGCATTTGCTCTGCACTTTTGTAAGCTGGAATTACATTAGTCCATTCACTAACTAGTTTAGTTCTTATTGTGCTAAATCTTGTATGTGTTTATCCACTCAATGTTGCCCATTTAAATGTAAGCCTCCAACTGATGTAACATAT